>NW_024962250.1:15140336-15416804 GCF_019238085.1 Lagopus leucura | reverse complement strand
GGTGACGGAGCACTGGAACAGGCTGCCCAGGGAGGTGGTGGAGTCTCCTTCTCTGGGGATGTTCAAGACCTGCCTGGATGCCTACCTGTGTGACCTGGTGTAGGGAACCTGCTTTGGCAGGGGGGTTGGACTCGATGATCTCTGGAGGTCCCTTCCAACCCATACAATTCTGTGATTCTGTAAAGCTCCTCTAGAACGCAGAGAAGAAATAGTCATTATACATCTTGTGTGAGCTTCATAATCATTTTCAGCCTTCCTTTTTCTGGTCTCTTCTTCAAAACTTCATTTTCCTTCTCAGTCTTCCATCCCTTTTCCATCTTTGTGGTCAGGTTTATTCCAGTGCTAATAAAGAAGGTGAGGTGTCTAGGGAGCACACACTGTGGAGGAAGGAAGAAGGAACCAATCTCATGACTAGCGAGCTGTTTTATCTTTCCCTATAAATGGAAAATGGAAACAGGAAATGAAACAGTGAAAGTCCTCTGGATTTTTTTATGTAGTTCTTCTTTTCTGAGAACAAGGTACCCAAAAATATTGGCAATCCATTGAACTGGAGCATTAACTCTTTAACTGAGTACACTTGTCTCGCTCCAATTTATAGGAGGGAGAGGAGGTTCTTTTATTATCTATATACCCAGCGTGAGATTAAAAAGCAACGGTTCAAATGTTGGTCCGATCAGTTTATTACAAATCTTAATCAGGGAAATGGGGAAGGGGAGGACGGACACTATTATGAATTAGGGTAATGGGGGAAGGGAAGGAGGGCAATAGAAAAAATAGGAAAGAAGAGGCAAGGAGTCTTTATAGGAAGCAAGAGGGACATAGTCACCACCATGGATCCAGTGAGGTTCGTAGTTCAGTCTTTGATCTTCAGTAGCGGTGGGTCGTCAGGCAGAGTTGTTCTGTTGACGATGAAGCATGACGCACGATGATGACACGAACCTTGGCGATGATGGCCCCTTTTCAATGCTTTCAAAGTGGTCAAGTCAGCTGTCTTTGGAGTGACAGCTCAAATCCAAAGTGGTTGAGTCAGCTCTCCTTTGAGTGGCAGCTTCTGGCTCTGGGATCTCAGCAGAAACTCCTTTGTTCCCATCTTCTGGGCCTTGCCAGCAGATAAGAGGGAGCAGGGATGCCCATCTGCATCCTGTTTCTCACAGAACACGATGGTATCGTTCCCCAATTTTCCCACAACTAGCTGGAGCTGTTTAGCCGCAGGCCAGATCTTCCGCCAGTAAACACTCCTGAGCATTCTCATCCGCTCTTCTACAGAGCGAGCAGCTCTGCGGGAAGGGGCTTTCAAATGTTCCCAAAGCGATACCGATTGTCACACAGTTAGCACCCATCACTTGCCTCCTCAACAAAGCACTCAGAGTCTTATCACAAGAAATACCTCAGGAAGCAAGCTTTGAGCCAAAAAACAAAGAAGGATTCTCACAACACTACAGGATGTTATGTGGCATACCGATAACAGAAATAATAAAAACATGGCACATTTTTACTATATAGTATGTACTGTAGTAGAGAAAGATGGGATGAGATATCCTTTTTTCCGCTTCTATTATTTTTGCTCCTTGCACTGTTTTAGAACATATCATTAAGATTATGAACACTTCTTCTGTGTGTTTTGTAGATGGTTGGTGAATAACTGCTCACTGACTGGGGACTTGCAGAAAAGCAGGCTACAGGTAGCAAGTTTGCACGTCTTTAGCCAACCACTTTCACTAATGCTTGGTATGTTTAAATCCTTTTACCATAAGCTTGCTTGAGACAACCTTAAGTCTTCTTACTAATCCCTCTGACAGATTTTTTCTTTGACTGTCTGACCAAAGAACTCAAGTGTACTGTGCAAATTAAAAAATGAGGCAGGCTGAGGAAAGTAGGCTAGAAAGTCACTGATGAAATACAGAGCCTCAAGAAACTTCCAAGTGTGATGTTTCACAGGGGTAGTGGAAATGATTTTTCAAAACAAAAAAATTGAGTTGGGTAATGCAGTTCCCATGGTTTTTTACTCAAGTACAGCTATCACACCATTTGCTTACAATACTCTTCCTGCATTTTGGAAGAGGACTAACTGGCTCCCAATGAACTGAATTACAGCCTCCTGTTCCAAAGCAAATTTCCAGATCTCTTTTTAGTTGAACTACACATTATAATTTCTGAGAAGTTTTCACATTCAGAGAGCCAAGAACCATATTATTTTTAACATACAAAATTAGCTGCCATTGACAAATAAATTCCAGCACCTATTCTGGCACCATCAGAACATTAATTGCCTTTACCAAAAATATTTTTCATTTGTAGCTACTAAGAAAAATTCATGCTATAAGAAGCAAGTAAATTATTTATGATTTATTAAGGATTTGGTTTCATCATACCTGCTAGAAAGGTAAAGATAACTAAAGGAAGGCATTATTTAGAGTTACACGTTGTGACTCAAGTGACAGAAATAATTGAACAAGGACAGTAAAACTTTACAATTCCAAGATGCCAATTTCTCTTTTATAGAACTGAATGTGGATAAGACTGAGCCACAACTAGATGATACACAGTCTTATAAAATTGTCAAGACAAATTCAGAAAGTCTTATTTTTATAACTGAAAAATGTATGGAAAATCTTCAAACAAAAGACCGTCTAGAATGTTGATTACGATATTTATGAACTCACCTTTACAAAATCCAGCAAAATACAGTGGGCTTCTGCATTCTACTTCCTCAAATGCTAAAAATGAGTTTTACCTACATGTAGACAGTAAAATTAAATTGAGAAAATGAATTTGCTGACAGTGTTAAAAACTGCTAAGAATATGATGCTTTAGAACAATAAAAAACAGTAACTCGAGCAATGTGTCACACTTGGAAGAAGAGCATTCTTAGCCCTACTCTAGAACTGAAAGAGTCATCTGGTTTTTTTTTTTTTTTGTTTTTTTTTTATCTTCTCATATATAACTGTTACACCATTCTCAATTTCTCTCAGACTTCTCACAGGTGCTTCAGCTGCTGTGTTTAAGACTTAGATCCCTTAACCTTGACTTGCCTTTCTCTCCAGACTGTATCAGAAGCAACAGTGAGTACATTCAATGAATTTCATGAGTTTTTTTGGAGGGAAGATATTTAAATACATATATACATATACATATATACAATATAGATATATATATGTATATATTATACATTTATATGTATATCTTTACATGCCATCTTTTCTGCAGTTCTAATGACAATTCCTAAGGATCAGGAAGAATATAGAATTTTCTGAACACAGTACTTGAGCAAAGCTGTGATACTGTACAAGTGCCATTTTAAAAAGTGGATTTTTTAATTAAAAATGGAAAATGCTTCAGAAATTTTCTGGAGAGACTGCAATTGACATGCTGGTTAAATCTAAATGTAGAAAAGGGCAACAGTGGGCAATGAGGTTAAGTAGAGATCTAAAGATTAGTGGAAGCAATAAACAGAAGGCTTTTAAAAATGAAAAAATACACGGAGTCTGGGAAGGAGAAAGATTTAAGTGCTATAAAGCACACAGAAGAAAAAGCTGTATTCCAACTTGAGCTGCAGATAGTGTTTCAGCACATGCTCATAATTCATCAGAATACTCATTTTAAAATAAATAACGATAAAAGGCTTAAAGACTATCAGCCTACTAGAAGAAATAAATACAGTTGTATTCATAAAATGTTGCAAAGTCATTTTCATATGTCAAAGAATAAATATAGTCAGTAGTAAAAAGTTCTAAATCAGCTAGATCAGGTAAAGATCTACAGGTAAAGATAACATAGAATACAGAAATCAGTAGAAAATACTATTTTAAAAAGGTTTAAGTTAGGTTGAACTTTAGATACTTGCTTGATATTTCACAGAAGATTTAGGTGGAGGAGAATGGGGACATTGAAGAGGTTTAGTTTTTTTTTTTTCAAGTTTTCTCTCTTTTACCCAATTTTGAGAAATTTTTGATTTACCAAATTAATCTTTTCAAAAGTATTCAAAATGAAAAACGTTTAAAGATACTTTTGCTTCAGAGTGAATTTTTTTACAGAACAAAATCCAGTTTCATGAATTAATATTTTTTCTCTATGGCTTCTAAATATTGTCTTTTCCATAGCAGTGTACAAAGCAGTTTTGCTCATACAATGAGATATAAGAAAATAAGAACACAGAAAAATAGGGGATAATGCATTTGTTCTCAGATTGTGCTAAATTATTATTCATGCTGAATAACTAGAAGGAATAAGTGGGTTCATTTTTAATAAAGAAAGGCAAATTTTCTATAGTTTATATATAGTTTATATATTTTCTATAGAAAATATTTTATGCTGTTTTTTCACCTGTTCCATTTTGAGATTAAGAAGAAGTTATTTTTACTAGTATGAGGAAGAAGCACGTTTCTGTATTTCACAAAAAAATAAATGTAAGGAAAAGCAGCCTTGTTGAGCATCACATACCACTGCAAAGGCAGTTCCAAATCTATGACCTTGGATGATCAGCTTATGTCCTACTTCACAACGCGTTCCTTCCTAATACATATAAGAGTGTCTAGATTGTAAGAGCTTGATGATCTATCTTTATCTGCACACATAAACACACACACTCACAGACAACTGAAGGAAATTTTACTGGTATTTGGAATGTATATATAATCTACCTAAGTGTTTTTCAAATATATAACAGAACATGGACAGAATTTTTTCTCCTAAAAACCAAGTCATGATGGGAAGTAAATCTAGCTCTTCATCTAGCTCTCATCTTTAGAGATAAAAGCTAATGCTTAATTTAAATCATAGTAGATACATTTAAGAGTATCTTTAAAACAATATTCTTTTTTCTAGTATTTTCATTTAATAAATCAAAGAATTAAAGAAATCTTTCTATCATGAAAATTAACATTCATCTTGATAGACTAAAATAAATCAAAAATTGAAGTTCGCAGCAGTACTTTCTTACTTTCTGATACTGATGACCAACACAGAACTTCTTACCCTTTAACTATTTCTGCAGCTTGTGAAGGAAAGTCTTTGGCTTAAGCTAGGGACCAAATTCAAGTGAAAATCAACAGTTCTACAGATGATTCACACAGGTACAACCACACATATTGAAAATGAATCAGGTTGTTGGTGCCCTTATCTGAGGAGAGACACAAAAGACCTTCCCCTCTTTGCCATTTTACATTCAGTGGAGCTGTGCTCAGAAAGGCTGAAAACGTACAATGCTGACATGTCAGCTACAGGCTCTTCTCTTTTAGCCACTTGCCCTACTTCCTTTATTTTCATATATTTTCACACTAACTCTCAGAGCTTCATGCAAAATTTGTGAAATTGTCTTGTTTTGTGCTGGCCTTGAGAACATAATATCAATATTTAATTTCCCCAAATCAATTCATTTCTCTATGTTAGGCAGCAAAGTGTTTGATATTGCTTCATTCAAGTTTAAAAGATAATTCTTGTATCATTTTTTTCAGTTCAATGAAGGTTATATAAGAGGGTAAAAAATGAGCCAAAGAACAAGGCTTTGGTTAAAAGCAAAAACTTCAAAAACATAGGTTCCTATGTTGCAGGAAAGAATTTTGCAGCAATCAAGAATAGGAATCTAAATGACAGAGAGATAAAGATCATATTCCAAAAGGAAAAAGAGACATAGGAAGAAGGGGAAACAGAGTAAGTGTTAAGATTTCAAAGGCATTAGCAATCAGCATTTTACAGTTTAGGCAAATACACTTGTCCTCCTTTCAAAGACAGAATATGAGAGTGAATAAACATAACAGTGCAAACACATTTCTCTATGTTACTGCGGAGATTCCATCTACATTAAAGCAATGGGACCTCCTCACAAATTTGCAATAGACATACTTAAACAAAATATACCTTATTATTTTCCAGTATAATAATACCAGAAAAAAATTGACTGATTTTGAGTTGGAAGTGGAAAGAATCCTGGCCCTGACAACTGATGGAGACTGACCAAATCTCTTTTGAGTAGTCAGTTGTAGCCTGTCCAATAAGAAAGGGCCTAAGACAGAACTATAAGGAAAATTGAATGTCTGAATAAATTATTTTATTATGCCAATTTCAATAGGTCTTCTCAAAAAAATGTGGAGAACATACATAGGCCACTCTGAAAGTAATGCCTCTATTTATTTCCCTGGAATATTAGACAGCTACAAACAGCACAATAGCACTAGTTGATAGAGAAAATGCTTATCTACAAAACACTTATTTTCAATGTAGTAGATACCATTAATTGCGCATTTATGACAATGCTGAACAAGTGTCTGCATGCCTCTCTCATAAAAAGTGGTTTGTCTTTCATGTAGCTTTTGCCACTTCTGTTGCCATCCTCCACCTTAGTGTGCTCACACCCAATGTGTGGTCTCTGTAAACTTGCAGCGTCAGTGAATGCAATTTTTGTGCAGACACTGCACAAACAGCGTGTGCAATTTTTCTCTGCATGGAGGAATTCAGTTCCACACACTTACTTCTATGTCAAATGCCATTTTCTCAGACTGCTCCTCTTCTGTCATCTGTCACACAGCAACAAAATGTAAGGAAATCTTGGTAGGAAGGTTCAACTCCTGCTGCCGTACCACGAACACCTGCTTCTGACACTGCAGGTCAACAGAATAAAAACAAGAAGCATTACTTCTGGAGCAGCCCTTGTTCTATAGAAAAAATGAATTCTAAACAGCTTTCCAGCTCCAGATAAATGTGTCTACTGGAAAAAGTTATTAATTTCACATGTCCATTGTAAAACTCAATATCTTAAGTTGATTATACTAGATGTTATTAAGATTTCTAGTCTTTTATTATCTGTAAATACAGAAAGACTTTAGCAAAAACAACAGAAAAAAATTTGCTAGTTTGATTTAGTCATCTGTCAGCGATCATTAGTCCTGAAATTATCAGAATGAGAACATTCTGGCATTACTTTGAGATAACATAAAATCTTTCCATCTCAGGTAAACTGTGAGAATCTGAGGATCTTCCAAAGTACAGGAGAATAAATATCCTGTGAGCAAAATATTTTTTCCAAGGTTTTCTTTGAGAAATTAAGAAGCTGATAAATAAGACTTGTTAATATATCAACGTTAATATGATGTAAGTGGATTCTGATGAGCATAAATGCACATCTATGCAAGCAAGAAGTCTTACAGTAGTTAAATATGTCCTCACATGTCCTTCTTCAAACTTCACTAGCTTTTTTTCCCAATTAAGCTTTTCAAACAACGTGTGTCTGTCTTTGACACTCTGAGTTCACCAACATAACAAAGCTTTGAATATTTCATAACTGAAAACAAATGACATGTTGTTAGCTTGAATATAATCATTAATTTATGTATATATTTAACCTTAAGTTTACTGAGAAAGCGTGGATTTCTATATTTACATTGTACTGCAAAACCTTTTCAAAAGCTTTTCTAAATCATACAGTACAGCTAAAAGTGGCCATGGGCCTGCCATGGGCCTTACTCAGAACAACAGTTTGAAGACAATAGCTAAGAAAGAACAATTTAGATTTTTGTAGGTTTTTATTTTAATTTGTGATTTCTAATATATTTGAATCTTTTTATTTTTGTTACTATATTGAAGGATATCAAATAATATTCTTCGACGGTGGATTTTACTTTTATTATAAGACATTTAAACACATTTTTAACAAATACATCCAAACAGGATACGTGTATCATCTCTGCTATTGGCCTTTCATCACACCTTAGAGGTAAAATTCAACTGAGAGCAGGAAAGGAAGACTTTGTTATAATAAGCTATAACTGATAAAGAGTACTTACTGCACTTCAGCTCTTCTCTGGAAAAAGAGAAAAAAAAGAGAGAGAGAAGAGGAAAAAAGTAAAGAAAAGAAAACAAAAACATCTGTGCCTTTTCTGTGTATTTTATCAGTTTTATATTTTAGATAATATGAAAAATTTACATTGCCATTTTGGAGAAATGTCTTTGGTAACATAATTTTATTTTTAGTAGGAAAATGCT
The DNA here is from genome assembly GCF_019238085.1 of Lagopus leucura. NCBI lineage: Eukaryota > Metazoa > Chordata > Aves > Galliformes > Phasianidae > Lagopus > Lagopus leucura. The sequence continues at coordinate 15,408,827 of NW_024962250.1, read as the reverse complement.
TAATCTAAAAATAATGAGAAAAGATTAGTGCACCTATACACATGTAATATATACTTCTCTAAATCAACTTCTGTCTAGTTGATTCAATTTTGTTCAGAAATTTTTACAGACAACTTTAATATTATTTTGCTAGTCCTGAAAGAATAAGATACTTGTACTGGAAAGTAGTTTAAAAAAGGCATGTGAAGAGCAATCCCATATTAATTTTTCTATCAGTGTAAAAATAGGACTGATATCAGTGTTGTCAAAGTAACATGAAAGTAAAAAACATATATATATATATATATATACATGAATATTAGATGGTATTTTAAATTAGATTAAGCAACATCACAATATGTCAGTTTAAATACAAAACATACATAACATACATATACAAAACATACATATGTTAGTTTAAATACAAAACAATTAAATCCATTCAAAGAGACATATAGACAAAAAGTATTTCTGGATGAGAGCTTAATTCTATACTAATGCAATTGTAGAAGTAACAAAAAAAATATGGCATTAAAAAAATGCTAAAGCAATAAATCTGGAAATATAACTATGTCATATAACTATGACAGGTGAGGGAGTTTTGTTTGTTTTCTTGCTTGTTTTTGAAAACAGTAGTTCTTTAGCATTGCCTAGTATCCCATCAAATGCTCATAATTCTCTCAAGGACATTGAGACATGCAAGCTTCAGAAAAGTGACTCAGACAAAGGAGGATTTTAATAATATTTAATCTGAAAAACTAGGATAAATTGAGCTTATCCCAATTTGTGAAATGATTTTAAATCTGATTCACTGGAAGTGGATAATTTAATTTCAAAAGGTCAGAAGTTTACCTAGATAATGTGTACTCTGGGTGTGTTTAACAGGTGAGAAAGTCTGCACCAAATGAACTTTGCCCTTAAGTGTACTATAGGGTATTGTGCAATATTCCTGATAAGATACAGGACTGAACACAACTTAGTTGTAGCTTTGCTAAGATAATACGAAAGGCAGTGACACATGATGCCTGTGTTATAATCTAAAACTGAATTATTTAGTCCTATTTAAATTAGTTCAAAATACATTAAGAATTTTCTGCATCACCTTTTCATTGAGGTAGAATTCTTTATTTTTGTTTTATTTTGGTTTTGTTTGTTTTTTAGGAACTATCTGAGCTACAACCAACTTCTGTGTCAGTTTGGGACAGCGTCTCTGGCACAGGAAAAAAAAATTCCTTTAAAGAAATATCTAGTGTTTAGAAAAAAACACTATGTCAATGGCAATGACTATGCTGCCAGGTTAACTTCTTTTTCTGATAGTCTTTAATCATTAATCTTGTGACAGAAATTTAAAATCAGAACATAGATCTTAAGAAATTGGTGGGTATTTGTCTTCAACTCAAATAATAAATTCACTGTATTTGACTAGATTTTTTCCTCAGATGTCTCTCCCCTTGCCTACTAAATATAGCTGGCTCTCAGCTTGGAGCAGCTTCTGCCACACTTAAAGTTAATCAGAAAACGTATGTTACCTGTGCTGCTGTAAGCAACAGAAAGATGGGGCCCTTTGTACTTTCCCTGTCAAGTGTAGGCTTAGCTGAGATAGATATGATTTTGTTTAAAGTTGCTACAGGCATTTTATCCCAACACCTAACATCTGTTTCCAGTGAACCATTTTTATCAAGGTATTCTTTCATTGGAGTGTGAAGTGGGAAAAGTTATCCTTATACAAGTTGTTCTGTGGTAAACATTAGGTACACTTGACTTTCATTGCTTTATTTTATGCGTAATTACAAATTATCTACAAAGATTATAACGTTTTCATCAAAGAATGTTTATAGTTTCTTCCCTATAAACCTATGAAAAACCACAAGGGGTTCCAGTATCAGAGTGTGATTTCAGCAAGTAGGTGTTTACTGTAATTAAGCTGATGGTGCAGACTACTAGAAATATGGATCAAGCCATATGAGAGCCTGCATTACAGAGAGATAGCTTTGATAGTAAATGACACATTGGAATGCTCCTTGGAAATAAGGGCAAAAAGTGAATACATTAACTTTTAGCTTCTAAGGAATGAAGACAACCTCCTCAAACTCTCAAGAATGGGGAAAAAAAAGAAAAAGAAAAAAAAAGTACACATAGGTGCATTCAGAAAGTGGTTTGAAATACATTCCTAAGTGAGCTCATCTTAAAATATGAGTAATAAAATAAGTAGCACCCTGGTTTAGACAGAAGTCAAACTTCTCATCACAAATAGCTGTAGGCTGTGGAAGCAGAGTTTGTTTCACAGATAAAAACAAAAGAAAATCTAAGAAAAAGTTGCTTAACCTATTTTGGCAAATTCAGCTACTTAAATGCTAGAATACTGGATACCTTACCTGTCCTCCCTGAAGAAATTCTACTTTAAAGGAATCTTTCAAACTGTAATTTGATATTTAACTGGAACATCTAGTGAAACTTAGAAAGTGGAACAGTGGAACTGAGCTGAATAATAAACTAAAATTTGCTTCTAGCAAAAAAAATTTTCTTTTTTCATCTTCTTTCTTCTTAGATTCTATGTTTCTCATACCTCAGAGTTCCCAAAGGACTGAAAATAATAGCCTTCAACACACATTGCATAATGGGTAGGATGTCTGTAATGTATAATTCAGCTCAAGACTTCTCTAATCCATATTATAAGAATAGCCACCTTTATCATCTTCTACAAGGAGTTAGAGTGGTTTATTGGATGCAGATCTTTTTTTTCCCCCCATTTGTGCTAATTAGCTTGGGAGAGAACTTTGGAGAGCATGAGGAGGTTGGACTCCCCAGAGTACAAGGTTTATTTATGAAGTTACTCCAGCTCATTGAGCAAAGTTATTCATGTCAAAGTTTGTGACTTAAGCCCAGTGAATTACAAACTTCGCTCCAGGAGATTACTGGAAACCCAGAGATCAGAGGAAGACTGTGACTAAGCAGTGGGTAAAGTATACATTCTCAAGAATCTTTTTCATCAAATAGACAAGGAAAGTAGAGTTCCAAAATTCCCTCTGCATCAATCAGTTACAACTGAAGACCACATAATATGCCTTTTCTAAATATAAACTTGTGTTTCATGTCACACACCTGTCTCTTCAATAACAGACAAGTTCAATTTTGCTCCTTAACAAAATACATTTCTTAATCTTAAAATGTTCACAATTGAGATGTCTATGTAAGAAATCAGTACAGTGAACGTATTTTGCTTATTTACTTGTGTGATATTTCAGGATCAAAAACAACACCAAATTTTTATGGAAAAGCTTATCAGATTTGAGCATCACCCAAATCATCATTATCTTTTATGTTCCAATCATAACAGTCAAATCAACATGATGATACTAGAGGGAACCCTTTGGTTGCTACTCACGTCATGCAATCCAGTTCTTGGATGCCCTTCAGCAGGTGCTCCATGACACAGCACATTCTGCTCCTGTATACCCTATAAACTGAAAAGGCGGGTAAGGCTCACAAAGGTTTATGCCATTTAAGCTTGTTGTTAAGAACCTTCATGCTATCAGTTGATTTCCTTTCAATGAGCATATCAACACAATAATATTAATGAACAAGAAGCGACACTAGCAGGTTACAAATTTAGAACTAACAAAAGATAATTCTTCTCAGAATGGGTAGTTAGGAGTAACACTGTGTTGCATCGTGGATTTATTTACTTGCATTTAAAAAGGCAGACGGGTGAATTAGCAGGAGAAATATGAGATGTTAAACACTGAGGCACTCTTCTCCTTTCTCTATATCTACATTATAAAAATATACAGCTGAGCTAATCTTCCCAGGCTGTCTTTGCATTCAAGGGAGAAAGACAAGCACTTCTCAGAAGAAACTGCTGTCCTGTTTTGAGCATCTGCTCCAAGACAAGTTCCCACCAGCACTGCTGACAATTCTATTCACTGTGAAAAGAACCTCGAGTAATAGATTCAGACTAAAATGTGGACTTCCACAATCAGACAAATTCCACCTGTTCTGCTTTCCTTAGGAATTTTCTATTGAATCTGATCAGAGACAGGATACTGGGCCACATGGATCTTTGATCTGACCCCTGATAAGTCTATTTCTGCTGAATGCTGCACTACACATTCCCTCTGAAGTGGATCTAGAGATAGACAGAATTACTGTCATTTACTACATAAAGACATAGTTACACACACAAAGGACAATGTTTCATCTAAATTTGGCAAAACATTACTCAGTTGTTAGCACTTCTGACTCTTGTGAGGCAAATTGTCAGGCCAACTGGCACATGTGCTATCTAAACAGTGCTTGTGTGAAACAAAACAGAAGGAACACTTCAACAGGTTCAACAGGAACTTGTGCTTCAGCAAAACACACTGGCTTTTAATTTTCTTCTCAGTACAATTCAAGATATAAATCTGAACTAGTTAAGCACTGAAATACTAATTCATTTATTTCCTGTCAAAATTAAATTTCAAGTGCAGCATCACTTTTCTTCACTTTTTGAAATATACAACCGTGATCCAGGTAAATCTAGCCTACATGTAGAAAGATTCAGGGCCTAGGCATATTAATGCTTTTGACATGATACTTCAGCTGTTACAGCCGTTAAGAAATAGAGTAAAAGGACGAAAACATCATTTTAATTGTGATTTTCTGTGGTGTACCATTTATAGATATTTCTATTGTTTATCAATGAAGCTGTAGATATTGTTTTTTTGCATGGCTCACTGCTTTTGTGCAGTTGCAATGTACTCACTACACTGAATTCCAGTTAATTTTAATGGCCTTCACTGAAACTGGTTTCCTTCAGATCCTATGTCCAAAATTTGAAGTGATATTCTATATATAACCTCTGGGCATCTCTCAGTTAACTAATGAACCAGGTGGAATTTTCAAGGGCAGTCATCCAGTATTCCAACCACAGAAGCCAGGTGCACATGCAATTCAGGTGCTTTGATTCCCCAGGAAAACTATTAGGAGAACTAGTAGATTTTCATGAATGACAATGGAATTTCACTACCACTCTTGAACCATGCTTTCTTCAGTCTCTTGACATCTAAACTAGACTAAACCCTTTTCTTCTGAGGCAGCTTTCTCTCTGGTACACCCTGGCCTCTGAGCTTCTATGCTCTTTTGGTACCCAGGCAGAGAGCTTCAGCTCTGCCCTACATGCAGGCTCCTCCAAGGCTGACAGCATCAGAGCACAGACAGGAAGTGGGCAGTGCTCTAGGATCTCCTCTCTGCACAAACGTGGCTGCAAGAGCACGGTCACCATCAGGACTGGTGATTCTGGGAAATGCAATTTTTTTCTATGAATCTTCAAAAACCTAATGAAAATAATACATTATAAGAAACAATCTCTTGATGCAATATATTTAAGACAACTTCTAACCATAAAAGTACTGAATGAAGTATTCTCATTCTTATTATGTGTCTACAATCTAGCAAGCACATTTTAATTGCACTCTGTAAAAGTTTAATTTTTTCTCCCCCTTACCTCCTCCTCAGATTTCTGCTATGAGACATCCAAAAAGCAGTAAACTCTGTGCAAAAAGCCATGGCTTTATTTGCTTGGGAATTCACATTTCCAGTATTTTTGATACAGATTTATCACCTTCAATCCCTTCTCTGGCCTGCAGCTTGTATGGTGCATCTACCTGCTTAGGGCTTATAATACATATCACTTTTTCTACAGGACGGATGTGCTCCAGAAAGTCCTCAGAGTTAACATAAAAATGTTCCTTGTTAGTATATACTTAAGTTTTGATAAATATAAGCCAGATCATATATTATTGGAATTCTGTTACATAAAAACCACAATTATTATTAGGTTTTTAAATGTTTTAAAAGAGATAGAGGTACTGTCAGGTTATGCGCGCAGCTCCAAAGATTCAATAAAGACTTGTACAGATAAGATCAAAAGAAGAACAAAATTCTGTGGTAAGAGGGATTTTATCTGTGATGTTGTTTTATATTTTCATGTAACATATTAAGTAGCAAACAAAAAAAAAAAATGGCAATGTTGTCTTTTTTTTTTTCCTGTCAGAAATAAATCTGATACACAGAGATAGAGGAATTCATTCCTAATTTGAAAGAAGAGATGATCATAAAAAAATTTCACAATTAAATCTTTCAGAAACCATAACCTTTTTTTAGGCTTTTCTAAGTAAGAAAACACTGACAAGAATGTTATATGCATATGTAGTAAGTACTGTTATCATTTCTTCATTGTTTCTATTGTTGCTAGGAACAGAAAAATAAATCTGAGCACTGTTCAATGCCTTTTGGGCAGATAGTCATTAGAAACTCTTTTTCTGGATGTGCGACTTACTGAAAATAATTGTTTAATTAAATGTAACCATAAAAATTAAGCATATCTTTCAGATCACAAAGAACAATTTTTACATTTGTATTCTTTTCTGCTCTTCTCCCTTGATTAGTTATCCACTAGACTTGTGTTCCTACTCTTTTCTTCTTTCTGTTAATCTTTGTCCCAGACTTCATCAGCAAAGTATAATTCAGATTTCCATTAGCAGCAGGAACTACTAAGACTCTCCGATTTTCTGTCAATTTAGAACGTGCACACTCTTCCCTGTTTAAAATCTGCTATATTAAGTATGCTCCCAGTACTTCATTAGGGCATTGCATGATCTGTCTTCCATTAGAGCTGAACTCAGGGACTTTTAGTCAACAAATTATACCAAATGTCATGCAGCTGTCTTGCCTAACAGTCTTGCTCAACAGGGAGCCTGGGAAGCTCACTTTGGCTGAAATAACCGCCCTACGATCAACACACAGCTTCAGACATGCAGATAGGTAGAAAAGTGAGGTCAAGCAACAAAACAATGATTCAGTCTTGAGACAAAATTTCATGGTTAATGATGCTGACAGATTTTTATTCTCCTACAGTATAAGTAATAACTGTAACTCACCTAATTCAGGCCAAAAGCATAGCATGTATATTCATTAAATGAAGAGCTGATAAAGTTCACCAATAGAAGGTACTCCTTTTATTTTTCCTTCTTAAGTGGGACGTGGGGACATTGTTCTTGATGTAATAATCAACCTGATTCCATCTTTGATGTTTGTTTGTCTATTACTATGTAGACAGACTGGGCTTTGGGCATTTCAGCTACAGTGACTGTACTATTGAATTCTTTATTATTCTACAGTCTTCTAATTATTAATGACTTTTAGCTTATGAACTGACCGGATCTGTACAGGTTTTTTTTATATATGCCACTTAAAGCTTGTTTTTGTTCTAAAAAATGGTAAGAATTTTACAACTGATTATAATTAGAGTATGCATTATTCTGTAAAAGTTAATAACTTGTATCTTCCAAGAAGTGACATTTTGGATAGAGCAAGGAACATGTTTGAGAATGAAAATATGTGATAGTTAAGTTCTGTCACTGTCACTGTGACGTTAGAAGCTTTGAAAAAAAAAATACGCTTAGAGTGATACTTTCAAATTATTTCACCTCTAGGTTTAAGTTCTAAAATATTTTATCTATTTTAGAAATAAAAGTATTTTCAGAATGACATGGAAATTAAAATCATTGCATGTCATTAATATACTCCTTAGGTTATTGTACCTAAACAAGTGGTCTGGACTCAAATAGACCATCTTGGAAATTTTACTTTGGTATAAAACAAAATATAAATTCAAAACACTTTTTTTTGTTTAGAATGTAACTACAGATACAGCAGCTTATATGTGGCCATATTTTTGAAAATATGACATTGTTTACTCATCTATAATTTTGAGATATGCATATCAGTAAAATACAATCAATATCCAGAAATCCAAATATGAATCTGAGAAATATCTAATATACTGTATATTTGCTCACTCACATATTATTTAAATACCTTACACTTGCCCTGTAATGGCTGTTATTTTTGAATCATAAATTATTAGTAATTCATTATTCATTTAAATGTTCAAGTTGATAGTCCTATTTGTGATCTACTGAAACGTTCAATTTTATAAATATTCCTTTATCAATTTATACAAGTGGCAAATTCTTAAGCAATAAGCACACCATTTTATTTCTGCCACATTTTATAAAGTATCTCACTCCTGTTGCGTTACAGGGCTCTGAGTTTTTTCTCTTCTGTACACATGTCCAAATTATGGCTTTTGACATTTCAAAATGTTGTAAATGAGAAGTGGCACTTCCACTGTTTATTCAGGTAAACTGTTTTGAAAATAATCTAACTAGAATTGAAGCTGTTGAGGTTCTTCTGCTCAAGTGAAAATAACAGATGCAGGGGTTGGTTCCAGTGCTTTTTGCCCATGGTGTGAAATGGTTTGCCTGACAAGTTGATATTTCTTGCCATTTCTTTGAATGATCAAATTCAAAATCCTACATAAGACTGAACATCTGTTTATCCATTAAAACCCTTCCTTATTCATCTACGCAGGCTGGATGAATACCACTTCTGAACTTTCTCTCAGCATGAAGGAGCTGTGAAAAGTCATTAAGGCTTTTATGACCAGCTTGAAAAATATGCTTTAGACTGATATAAGCAGCAGAGCTTTACATGTGAAAAATGGAGTGACTTTCTACAGCCACTGAAAAATAGATCTCAGTATTGAGTACTCTTTTCTTACTTTAGTATCTACTATCACAGTAATAGCTATTTTTGAGAGAATACATTCACACAATAGTTCTACAATTTCAAGAGACTATAAATGCTGAGTAAAATATTCATAGTAGCAGCTGCATGCCAGAAGAGAATATTATGATCTTCTTTCATAAGTAAGGGTGTCAGATTTGTCTAACTTGTGCCTAAATAGCTTCAATGACAAAAGGGGGGTGTTTTAAACAGCAGGAAAGGATCCCAAAAATTAGACTTTATGTGGAGTGTAGAATAGTCTCCTCTAACTTCTCTCCTTCCAGCATTGTAGTGTGTTCTTCTGCAAGAAGTAGGGTAGGACTGCCACTGTGCTATATAATGAGTCATTAAACATTTTTTTCGAAAGAGTCAGCAAAAGAGTTTATATAGGCATCATTTAGGATTTTGCTTCAGCATCTTTAGAGAATTTCTGTCTGATGATTTTGATACCTGAAAGATCAAGTAGTTGTGCTGACTATTTTGAAGGTTAAATTGAGATTATATTACTGAATTAGATTGGCTTTATAGAACACACTACAGCAAATAAAAACATTCTCATCACAGCTGACAAACAAGATTGTATACTAGTAACACTCTCATAAACATTCACTGATTAGTCCTGATCAAACACTTGTACTTACATGAGTTATCACATTCACATTTGACAAAGAACTTAAGTGTACAAAGAATAGAAAGATAGACTTTTCTTACCTTTATTTTCCTTTCTTTCATTGATATTCATTTCACTTCTAGGAAAAGAAAAACAAAAGACATGAACTACAAAAACACAAAAACAGGAAGTCACAGAATATTGCTCATTCCATTTATCTTACATTTTTCTAATTTTTTCATGCATACATAATGAAATTTTTTAAGAACTATAAATATTTTTTTCATTTTTTAACCATCCACTCTACCGCAAATGTGTAAAACACTGAAGTAGGAAATAATCATCTCTGTATTTGCACGCTACATTTTTATTTTTTAACAGAACAGGAAGCAAAAATAAAATTTGATGAAGGATGCAGCATTCATAGAATGCTAAAATTACTATTCTGTGAGCAAGACTGTTTTCTTAAGACATTTTTTATTGTAAGCCATCACTTACAAACAGCTCCAAAACCTATAATAATTATGCAGTTAATACAGTACACAATGCTTCACTAAACAGCTAAAGGTATTCTGAATGGAAATCTGTAACCATTAACTCATTTTTAAAAGAAAAACATGAGTATTCCTTGTTTACAAGGCTCTAGGTAATTTCTGTGTATGTACTGGGGGCTGAGGTGATTTGGGCCAGGCTTCCACATGGTCAATTTCCTATAAATATATGCTTCAACAATCATTAACAGCCTCTGCCCTATATAAGCCCGACATGAAAACTGTCTAGTTCAGTGCATCAGCTATTTTTAACCACTCCATACAGTTTCCTCAGCCATGCGGATCTCTAGTTTCTGCAGCATTCTTACCTGACCAGAAAACTAGATTTCAGGCAGCTGTCTTAATGCTGCTTATGTCTACTTCCCATAAATTTCATATTTCTAAGAGACGAGACAGAAATGATGGCTGAACATTAAATGTAAAATCAGTCAAGATAGCCATCTTAGGGTTTCTGTTTGCCCTGCAGATGGACTAATACAGGTATTAAATCTTCAAAATCTTTCAGATAGATAAATATAATTTTGATAATCTCACTGTATTAAAGTACATTAACTTTCTTCATGCTAGCCTGAAAATATGAATGTGAAAATGGAAAGACAAGGTCTTATTCTGGACATACTTGGCACATTCAATGTGCACTGAACTGCCCTATTTAAATCCTAAGTTCCTTGAATCGTATACTATTTCTATTCATTTTGTTCAATATTAGGTGTATATGGAGTTATTTGAGGACAGATTGGAGGGGGCCCCAGGCAGCCTAATCTGATGATCAGCAGCCCTGACCACAGCAGGTGGTTTTGGGCTCCACAGTCTTTAAAGTTCCTTCCAACCCAAGCTGTTCTATGATCCTATGTGTCAGTGATTTGTAAAAACAGTCAGAAAGTGTCAGAATAATATAAAAACAACTGGAAAGTTATTATTGATACATTGGTAGAGTTTTGCCCTGACATCGGGAAAGCATATATCGCAAATAACTCTATTCTCAGTTTGAAGATCTAGCTGATGAACAAACCTTACTGTCTTCACAGTGTGAAATTGAAACTTAAGTCCATAAGTAGAACTCTGACACTCACCAGACCATATTTATACTAAATTACTCATTAATTAAAAATAACTGTAATTCAAATCCAAGAATTTTCCTTAAGTTGCTGAATTGCAAAATGTGCACAGAAAGATACCATGGGGAAAATTTGTAACTCACCACTAAATGAATGTATTTGTTCTGGCAGCACAGTAAAACCAGTGACAAGTAGCAAAGGGAGGTCTAACTGATGACATGAGAAGTTTATGGTTTTGTAGTAATAACTTAACAAGTGACTCTGAGGATCTCTGATATTTGAATAGTTGAAATAGACTCACATTCCAAAAACCTGAAGGACCTTCCTGTAGATCTTGTGTAGATATCTACACAAATACTATTTGCAAACTGTGATTTTTATTTACTAAATTTCTGAGATGAGTTTCACAAATTCAATTAAAGAAATATCATAACTCAAAGTTGAGCAAAAACTGTCTGAATTTCTTCATTATCAAGGCCCTCACTGGTGGTCCATAAGATTTTTCTGAATGTTTTAGATGCTGTTTGTGGGTTAATGTTGCTGTCTTTAACAAACTATACAAACTGCACTGAAATTGAGCATGCTTGTTACATGTGTCACATAACCCTTGAGAGAAAGTCTGCTTAGACATGGGTATTATTCTTAGTGGCATTTAAATTCTAATTTTAAAATGGAACTAAATTCAAAGAGGAACATAGGGAACACATACCGTGGAGTTTCAGAGATACCTGAATGAAGAAGTGGGGCTTGTTGCCTGCAGTTGGACCATGAGGCCAGAGCTATGGTGAGTTCCGATTTATTCTCCTATGCAGACACATGTGACCATAATTTAAGGGCAATTTAGCATTTTAAGATCCAGAATTTACATATCTCTCTTTCAACTGTAGAGTCAGACTTGGCACAGATACCTAAGACAAAAGTGCTGTTAGGTTCCATATTAAATTTTATAAAAATGCCTCCACCTCCTCCCCCAAAACAGAAACTAAGATAAATAGATTAATTAAATTCTAACTGAGATTATTCAGACCCATTCAAGACCTTGGAAAAAATCCTAAAGAACTATAAGCTATCTTGGAAGCAGGGCACTTTCTTCCCCTTTTCTGAAGCCAAGATACTGCTCAGAATTTGTTACAAAATCGAGAAGTGATCCATCATCTCTGAAGTAAAAGAACACCTCTCTTGAAGATGGCTTCAGATCTTCCAGATATTTGTATGAACAGCATCAACAATGGATTAGCAAATACTGTAGGTAGGCAGGCATCACTGCATGTTCTGTAGGTGACATTATTATAGGATATGAATCAATAGCAATGACCTGATAGACTTCTAAGCTATTCAGGTTTCAATTAGCATTAGTATTATTTTCTACATATTCCACTGCTCATTAGCAAGACTTGACAGTCCTGACAGCTGGTGCTTTGGAGTATTCCTGTATAGTATTCCCAAGTGACCTTGATGAACCCTTTAAATCACTTTAGCTCTACTTTGAAGAACAGATTGTCCATGCTGATTTTATAACCCACACTGCTGCTGAAGCAGCTTTCTTGGCCAGCTTCTGTCTCCCCACTTCTGAACATCTGCTGCTTGGAAAATTCAAGTCATCACCTGCATATTAGTCAAACTTACTGATAACAAAGTTTATAAGAACTTAATCTGCCTCATTTCCCATGTAATATACTGAGAAATATATGTTTTTTTCAAATTCCTGTATTTCTGCGTGTTTGATCTTGTAAAGGCAAAATCAGAAGTCTCTACAACAGTTATAGAAATGTTCACTATCATGTTCTAGGAAAAGAAAAAAAAAAAAAGAAGAAAAAAGAAATGTTTGGTTTCTTTACAATTTTAATGCATTGAGTGTTACTGCTTCCAACTGGCACCATCCTGCCCTACAATCCTGTACAGCTTCCTGACTGTCAGCTCCATCTTTGCCTCTTACTATAAGGTCACAATTTATGGACTACTGCCAGACCATCAGCAGTCACTTCTCTCCTTTGTCTTTCCAGTACATGCTAAGTGCTCATAAGTCACATTAACTAGAATTGAGCCAAAGCAACAAATTGAACAAATAATTATAATAGCCAACAGGGAGAGCAGAGACCTGTTTATAATTGCTTAGTTTGCTGAGTACATGGATGTTAACGCAACTCACTTCAAAGCAGTTATGTTGTAGCTTCTGACAGGTGCAACATGGAATTATTTACTTTAGCACAACTACTCTAGGCAACCTTGGAGAGTCCATGTCAGCATTTAGTACTGTGGCCTTGTACCTACCATTGAACTCCCTGATCTTCCTTGAAAAACAGAACTTCTCTGTTTACCCATTATTCCAAATAAACATCTGGTCCTTCAGATTTCACTGACTTTTTGTATCGCTTTCTCAGAATGATTACTGTCAGAAACTTTTGAAACTACCTTGCTTTATAAGCCTCTTTGCGATGTCTAAAATGGAGCTGAGGCTGGTCTGAAAAGTGATCACTGCACAGCAGTTAATCACTCATGCAAAATATCTCCCAGTTTCCTATGCCAGAAGGGAATAAAATTTGAGCATTTCATTATTCATTTTCCTCATTTACAAAGCTGATTTTTTCATAAAAAGCCTCAGTTGCTTCCATATGACCCTGCTCAGCCTGGAAATCTTGCAGTCTTCACAGCCAGTCATGGACTTTCTATTCAGTGTAATCTGTGTAAACAAGACTGCATACTGTCAGGGTCAAAGCTCTCTACTATTTGGCCTCAACAATTTTCTAGTACTATGAACAGAGAGCTATGTACAGAAGACACACATTGACTTCATTTAAAAGCATATTTGGATTCTCAATGTGTTTATGTATTTTTGAAAAATATTCTGGATCAGACCATCTCTATTTTGAACTAAAACCTGAACAGAGGTAGAATGGAAAAGAAGAAAAATATAGCAATGACATTAGGAAAAAAAAAATAATAAAAACACACTTCCTGCTCCTTACAGTTACCCATATTTATTTCAAGTGTTAGTTTCTCTCACAAGCTTTTCTCCTTTCTGTTCACAAATGTTTACAAATTAATTTCCTCAAGAATTTTCTTTATTAATATTAACTCAGTACCTTTCAGTGGCATTTTTATTACTGTTGGTCAATGTTCTATTTTTCTAGTATCTCTACATTTCTTCATAGATAAAGCTCCCACAAAATATCTGGGAGATTTGGTTAGTTATGACCATTGCACAGTGCCATTTCCATTCTCTGACCACATGTCAAGCTCTGAAAGCTTAAATATTTGTAATCAACAGAATTTTGGTGACTTGCAAATGAAGATAATTATTTGGATACCAAGCTAGAACATTTCAAATAGGACCATTTGGTAAAAATCACTGTATAGGCCATCTTAAAAATCGAGCACTATAAAGCAGCCCTGCTTGGCACTAATACTAAGGGAAATAAAAGTGTGTACTTCCTAAAATTTATCACTTCGCTTCTACATATATTCATTTCAGGAAAATTCAGTTAATTGAATGTAAGTGAAAAATATACTTCAAATAGAGACATCCACTCAGCTGAAATAAACCCAAAGAGTTTAGACAACCAGAATTAAAAAAAAAAAAAAAGTGATGGAGAATGACCAAACACATTTTGTGCTCTAAATTATGAAAAACTGATTAGGACCCCTAATCAAAATCGAAATCTTCTCCCTGCTGTTCAAAATGTACCAGGAGTAAAAATGTTCTGATTTTAACTGATTTTAACTTTTAACAATACGTACATTATAATAAAAACTATTATTAAATTACATTAGAAATCTTAGCAAAGGCAATTAAATTATCCCCACGTTTCTAGCAGATGCACAAGAAATTTCTGTTGTCCAGAGAATGTGGTAAGTGACTTAAGTGAAATACTTGCCTTACACAGCAGTCTTTCATGGCGTGCTATAACTAGTAATCTACCCAGGATCAGAGCCAAAGAGGGATTAACCCATCACAGAAAGACATTCTATTTTAGGCTTCAGGCACAAATGCCTACTGACTGAACACACTGAGCTTTGTGCAATACGCCACTGCAGTTTGCTGCTTGATGAAAAAGAATGCTGTAATTTATCTTAAGCTTATAATACTGTGTTGATGCATCACACCTGTCAAAATAATGTTAGTATAGTAGACTGGTAAGTCAGATGCATCTTCCAAAATCCTTGTTTGGTGACTCTTGCAGTGTAAAAAAAACACAGCTATAGATTTTCAGCAGCATTCTTTCAGTGTAAGAATCAGATCCTTCCCACCATTGCGGAAGATCCCACATTTATCACTGAGAATATAGGCCTGCCAGCAGAACACATATTTTATTCCTTAATTACAATGACTATTAAGCCACCGATACAACTGACTGTAGTCCCCAGAGAACTATGCTTTAATCTTTGTTCTAGAATACATAGATCTAATAGAGGGACAGGAAAATATATTTCTGCTAGGGGTATGTGTAAACATTTTTAAACTATTTTCTGTAGCAATTACAGGACACTTCTGTGTAGTCATCTACCACGTTTGATAACACCACGACCTTAATTTATGGTCACAAGAAATTCTCTCTATAAAGCAGGTTTAAAAGTCTAAAAGGCTAAACTACCTTGCAGGTATCCCCAACTCCTCCATTTTAAGAGTTTATTCTACAGGAGGCAGTTTTCCTATTTATTTATTTGTAATATGTCTGATTCAAAAGTATATAATTCAGGATCTCCATGTGGGACCATGTGCTATAAGACTGCAGTCATTTCCTTTGGATTCCTTCACATTTTCGTGAGCCAAGGGGTCTGACATAACACTACAGCGGTTCAGAAACA
This sequence comes from Lagopus leucura, assembly GCF_019238085.1. Taxonomy (NCBI): domain Eukaryota; kingdom Metazoa; phylum Chordata; class Aves; order Galliformes; family Phasianidae; genus Lagopus; species Lagopus leucura. The sequence goes on along the minus strand of NW_024962250.1, from coordinate 15,393,213 downwards.
CTGTTCAGCTATCAAGGAAAATGGTCATAGTGGGAGAGGAGCTATATAACTAAAATTATACGTACATTATCTAGCAGGCCTTTTGATAAGCACTCCAGATGATAAATCAAGAGATGATTTTCAGACACAAAAATCAGCTTGATACTAAAGTGCTTCAAGTTACTTTGTGTAGTAGACATCCTTTTGATTTATTCTGGTTATAATTAGTTATTATGGATTTTAAAGCAGAGTGTAGAGAGCTCTCTGGCATTTGAATGATCACTGGAGATCTCCATCTGCTATAATTTATCTGCACTCAGCTAAAATTTTAAATGAGCTGAAAAGAGGACATTATATGGATTTGTACATTAATAGAACAGATATGGGAATCAAAATGGCCACTTTCATGTGTTTTTAACTGCTTTTTTAATAAATTTAATTTACTTTCTATAGGAGCATTTTTTATAATGCAGTTGAGGTGTGAACAGCTATTTCCTATTTTGCTTTGTGTTCATGAAAAAAGAAGAAAGACGACTGTCTTGTTTATTACACATCAGTTGTTTTGTGTTCTGAAAACACAATTACTTCCTTGTGTAGTTCTTCTATTTGTATGGCTTTTGTAGCTCTTTACAAATACTACTGAACTTTGTACCACTGTAGTGAGCTGGTGTTCTTATTCCCAGATGCATGAATTCAAAATTCTGTGCAAATTTGGATAAACAGTTTTTTTTAAAATGTACAAAGAATTTATCAATATATGCCATCATTTGTATACAAAACACATATTTTTTTGCTTTTAAATGAATGTTCAAACAACTTACACCTTCAGAAATGAATGATCACATGTGGACACCCAAATTTATTAAAAAAAAAAAAAAACCAAAAAACTATGTGACAGAGTCAAGGATAGAACCCAATTCTTCAGAGTGATTCTTTTTTTCCTTTTTTTTTTTGGGGGGGGGGGGCAGGGTGGGGAAGGAGTGCTTATCATTCCCACTCTAAATATATCTCAAATTCTCCAACAAATGGAACAGATATCCAAAAGAGAGCAAACTAATTCAGTTGCAGTACAGACCTACCTGGTGCACTGAAGTCGGCATTGCTGAGGGGAAAGCGGTGTGTGATCATGTCATTTTAGATCAGAGCTCCATGGGCTTCAGGGCTCGAAGGGCCCATCTTGATCATCCAGTCTGACAACGTGTATAGGAAGAGTCCATGGGAACAGCCCAAGATGAATCTCCTTTCATAATGCATAAGTACAAAGATACAGAATTAAAAATGTGTGAGCAACTTCCATTCTGACAATCCACAATTTAGAATGCGCGTTTTTGCAATGCTTTTTTTTTTTTTTTTTTTTTTTTTTTTTCCCCCAGGAGAGAAGGAAGGGTAGAACTGTTTCATGTTTAACTCCTGGATGTTGACTTCTGAAACAACCAGAATTATCTATAAATAGCCTCCTGAATCAATTTTCTTCCCTCTGGGGTGTGTAGAATAACAGCTTTTCAGCATGCCAATGAAGTGACCACGCTGTCTTCCTACAGGAGATGCAAAGAGGCAGATTCTGGAAGCACCGCACAGAATGAAGACGTATCATTCTGGGTACAGTGAGTGAGGCTGGGGAATGGGATAGAGGGACCAGGCTTATAGCTGGGGAAAAGGGGACAGGAATAAAAATAGATCTAGGGATTTGTTATACCTTATTTTCCACATGCTGTCATTACTGTGTTTGCAGTCTCCGTCACGTGTCTCTTGGAATTATGTCCACTTTATACTACCTTAAATATTTTCTTATTTTCTTTTCTTATTTACTAATAGACTAACTGCTCTTTCTAAGTCACTTGCCAATTTTAGAGGAAAATATCTACGCCACTATGACATTTATAGACGAGACAGCTTGGCTGCTTTCACCTTGGGAGGTATTTGATAGACATTGTTGCCCTGTTGATAGTTTATAACTAACAAGCAGCAAAACCTGGCAATTTCTCTGTACATATTAAATATCAAAACTCATGTCATTGACTCATCACGATAGGGAAGACAGCACTCAGCACAAGGCAGGAGAAATCCCTTCTGCTCTTCAGCTGAAGGAGCTGGTATACTGTGGTTTTGCACCCGAAATGGAAGGTTGGATATCAATGAGATGTGCAGCATTCTCCCATTTGGTCAATCACATGCTTCTCATCTCAGTCTTATAAGGAGTCTGTTTTCCACTATATTCTTTCCTCTAGATGTATGACTTTCTATAAAACATAGTCACAATATTAAAAACTTGCAATTGTGGGCCATATTCTGCTCTCAAGCATATTTGAATAAATCTGAAACTCAATAGCTAGACATTTTTTGGAACTGAGTATGTGCACAATCTATTTCTCTCATCCATATGTCGTTTAATCCAATCAGCAAGATGTACATTTGCTTTGTAAAATGAAATAGAAATGGCAAGCACACGTGCCCTAGTACTTAAAATATCATTTTACCCACAGTCATCATGTAGTAAATGCTGTTAAAGTAACAGAGTTGTGCTTGGGGGATGGGGTGCAGTGCTGCCTGAATGTTCCTTATCTAAGAAGGGAAGAGATCTTTCTTTTTGCTGATATTCATGTGACAGCAGAGCTGGAGGGACCAATTCAAACTTAAGAGCTAGATTTAATCTGAAATGATCAATACCCTGGAACTTGCCTTGTCCCACATGATTAGGCCAAGTAGCAGCACCATATATTCTGAGCTTGTGTTGCAAACCACTGTGTATTCACCAATTCTGTTAGGGAGAGTGTTTTTCCTACTACTCACATATTTCCAGAGGATAAGCCTGTGCCAGCAAATTTGACATTCAGTCTTCAGAGAAGAAATGGCTACTGATACACAGAAAAACCTTTTCCTATAACACGCAAGAATGCATTCCAAAAATCTGTTGTAAGAGATAATTATTTTTAATCCAAATATGTAAAGTTTTTATCATCAATAATTGAATTTTTAAAGCCAATTTTAGTTCCTGGTATACAAATTCTTTAATGGCACAGTACACACTAAGCTGTGGACTGCAAGTTCAGGGGCTCATCCATCTTCACACATATTTACTAAAGACCAAGGTCTTTCCCAGTCATTACCCTAGCATGCATCTAAAAGTCACTGTGTCACTAGTTCTGGCTGCTCCTCTTAAAGAAATATGAAGAAATTATCTTTGGGTTCTTTGGATTCTGAATGATGTGACAGACAGTTTGGATGAAGCTTTTTCTAGGAGTTAGATTATTTTTTCTATGATGCGGGTTTTTGTTTGTTTTGCTTTGCTTGTTCGGTTTGTTCCTTTATTTGTTTTTAACCCTGGATTTCTTCCTGCATGGAAAAGCCTGATATGGAATAGCTGAATTACGTATGAAGGGACTGAGTTTTCAGTATTAGTGAACAACTGAAGTTGGAAGCTAAAAGCAAATTTACTTCTAAGAGACTGCATGAAGATGTTACATTATCTTGGGACCAGATCATTTGCAAAATATTGCAATTTTTTTTCCTACTTTATCTCATAGCATCCTTGCCTTGTCTCAAGTCTTGCTGTAGGTAATCCCTTTCAGTACAACTTTACTCAAACCAAACAATACTTATGGTATCCCTGGCATAAATTAAAGCTGAAAGCCTGCTAATAAAACTCAAAGAATGGAACAATGAAGTGAGACATTATTTCAAAAACCATATAGAAATATGGCAGCTTCATGTATGTTTCAGTACATTCACAAAACATCTAGATTCTAACGTTATAGGGACTGTGATATCAGTAGCGCACAGAATCATCAGACCTCAGCAGAATCACACAAGTTATTACAATCTAGTAAGTATTATTACTTTTCTTAGCTAGAAAGAGTCCATCAGACCCTGGCCCACATAAAGCACCCTTATATGCAACCATGGCACCAGTAGTATTTCAGGGCAGGTTTTGATTAAAAGGGATACTTTGAACTATGTACTTTTCTGAATCAGAGCCATAAGCATCCACCCTTGAAACCAAAGATTTAATGACTTCCTTGAGAAAGAAAAAAAAGTTTCCTGATCTTTGACAAAGGAAAACTTACTCCTCTGTATTCAACTGAGTTTCAGCACTTTCAGAATACTGGAAGCACATGAAAAGTCAGTGAACATATATTTAGATTCACTTATTAAAAAAAAAAATGACACATGCAAAACTAACCACACTTATCTCTATCTACACTGAGAGAAGTACAACTTTTTGTCTGACTCAATACTTAAAGTAAATATCCTAAGCATACTGATTGTGTATATATAACAAATATATTATTACTAATTTAAACTAAGTCTACATTATTACAAAAATTTAACATGAAAACACAATGTATATATATATTTTTTTACTGTTTGCTGAGAAATCAGAGATATTAAAGCAAAAGGAAAAGGTAAAGACCAGTGTGGACGGAAAGCTGAGACACTACCATTTTTAAATTCACTTTCTATTTAACATCCAGCTGTTGGGACAACTGCAAAAGCAACTGCTTGGCTTGGGGCCCTTTTTTTGCTTCCCTTTGTGTTGATATGACTGACATGGCAATCTGTTGACAGTTTTTCCTCTTTGAATAGCTAACGTTGGGACTGCAGAGAAGGTTCCTTAAAGACACCCTGAAAAAGAGAGAATGTAAGGACCATCTGTTGTCTGTAGTATAATAAGGTCCCACTATTAAAAAAACAACAACAAAACAAACATTTTCTTTGAAACACTGGTTTATTTCTATGAAGGATATCCACTCCTGACCACAGCCACCCATCATAAATGGCAGCCACCCAGCAAGAGTTAAGTTCACCTTTCTGACTGACTGATGAACAGGCCCATCCATTTCAAGATATTACTATCTACTCAGTCTGAGCATTAATAACATTCATTAATCAGAGCATCCTGCATTTTCTTTGCCTAGAGTCAATGTTGGAATTTTTTTGTGTGTAATGTCATATTTAAATTTGCCCCAGTTCCACTCAGCTTCTGCCACCTTGAAAATACTTTTAAAATTCGCAGCACAGATGAAAGCAAAGAGACAAATCTACACAAATTGATCTCCTCCTGCGGTATCACGTGAAACAAAAATAGCCATGTAAATCCTAGCTGTCTTCCAGTTCTGAGTAGTCCTCTGCCATTCAGATTCATGGCTCATCCTTGCATTTTCAACAGTCCTGTGTTAGTATTATAATAATTACCCAGTATCTGAATCAGGCCATAAACCTATATTTTTGTAGATCTGTACTTCAACACTGCATAACGTACAACCATTTGGAGACACTGTGGTTCACCCCACTGATCCATCTCAAGCACCCAGATAATATGAAGGTATTCAATTAGCTCACAGATCTATGCCATATATACAGGAGATTCTGATCAGCTGACCAAATATCATTCTTATGCTGTCAACTGCAAGAAGAACCCTACCAAACCAAATAAGGTGAGGATCTCCCCCGTGTGTATTTCAGCCATTTAAGTGGGAGGCAAGCATGCAAAGCCCTTTTCTAAAGCAAAATCATAGCAGTACATTATGATTTTTCAGGGTCAAAAAGAGAACTCCAGCTCTTAAGACTCAGAAATACCACAGAGAGATTCAAATGTAACCATAAGGCTTTAAGGAAGATTTAACTAGCAAGTGAAATGTTATTTTTCACCACTCAGCAGTTAAACACTGGGACTTAGTTCCCTAAGTGTTAAATCAGTACTGAAAAAGTGGGTTAATAAGAATATGAATGAAGGAGTATTTGAAATCCAAGTATTTTTTCTTGAAGTCTGTGATGTTCTGCTCAGTGTTTTAAGCCCCACATAGAAGTGGAAGTCTGTTTCTCTGAAGAATATAGAAAGCTTGCTACAACTTACATCTGTGTCTGCCAGAAAATTCTGACTGAGAGATTTAATGGCCAATGGGTCCACATATGTTTCTGTCAACATGATTCTTGACTCCAACTGTGTCCTACAGAGAATTGCTTGAGCACACAAGAGCTACAGCTGAGCCACACAATAACAAAGGCAAAGCTAACACAATGATCCTATTTTAGAATGGAGACAATATCTTAATTCATTATCTAGAATAGAAGATGCACTGCTCGAACAAAATGCAATGATTCATAGCTGGACTGTCATTGTGTACATTTTTTTGCACAAGGCAGCAAGTAGATTTGATAGGATTCTATTAAATACTAAATGATAAATTTGTTCTAAGATTTCTATTGCACAAATTCACAATTTGAAAGCTGATACAACTTGTTTTATGACACTGTTGATTTCTTTGCTCTACCTCTCAGTTAAACTTCCTTCTATTTCCCATATGTGTAACATTCTCATTTTCATCAATAGCTAAGTGTACTAACAGATATTAAGGATTATCTACTGTATTTTGTAAGGTTTTACAAGAGATATAGATCATAGACCTTGTGTTCATTTACCCTTTTCAAAGATGCAGACTTACAAAGTCAGACTTCAGCACAAGAGGCAAGAGCAGGACAGTTTAATAAACCATTCTACACAGCCAAACCAGTACAGAAATCTGAATCAAAATCAGGCAGACAGACTCAACACTTTGGTTGGAGATTTTGTTTATGCTTCAAATCAAACCTGCATCATAAACTTCTGTTAAATAAATTCCAGCTGTCATGCCATTCTAATCTCACTGCCTGTGGATGATGAAAAGATAATTTTCTTGGGCGGAGAGGTTTTTTTTGTTTGGGTTTTTTTTTTTTTTTTCCCTCCAAAATAAGTAATCAATCTGAGCCCCAAGACCAAGACACTGGGTTAAGTTATGAAGAAATCCAAGTCATTCAGTGCCTGGGTGAAAGAAAGGAGAGGACTGCGCCTTTCTCTTCAGGCTCCCCAGGAGTCTACCACTGTCCATCCTCCTCAAATAGGTTTATCAACAATTTTAAACAGCTACCAAGAGATTGCAGCAGCTGACAAGTTGTTAAAAATATACAGAACTTCACTGTGGAGGTGGAGAGATTGTCACTACTGGACAGAGATAGAAATCATAGCAGCCCAATATTTTTGGCTACTGCTTGCTATATTTTAACACATCATCTAAGAACACTAATCTTATCCTTGTTTTGTCTCTGCTGTCCTTGTTGAAGATCTTTTAAATATAACCTTTTAAAGTAAAATGTAATGCTGTTTTTTTGTTGTTGTTGTTTTTTGTCCCTTTTAAACAAGTCTCTCATATTAAGAGATGAGAAAAGAGAAATGATTTTTCCATCTGCTACCAGTTCCCCAGGCCAAGTTTCCTGGGGTAGCTTAAAAAACAAACAAACAAACAAACAAACAAAAAAACCATTCCATAACTCCACATGGATTCCAGTGGATTGTTGAGCCAAGCCAAGAGCTGTGACTTTCAGCTGTTCTTGCGGGTTCATGTGGCAAACTGCATAGAAAATGCCATACGAGCCATTCCTTCAGAGCAGATGTGTAGAGACATATTAACTAATCATCACATAAACTGTTATAGGTGTTTAGATTCTCTTTATAAAAACAGCTTGCTCTTTAGCCATTTATTCAATAGCTAATAAGCTGGATCTCTTCTACACATTCAAATTTTTCCTTCTTTTTGGGTGATATACAATCGGGACCACAACATGCTCCCACTTGTCGCTGTAACTACTAGTGGCCTTATCCTGACTGCTAAAATTGTCCAAGATTCTATAGTTCTGAAGATTCTATATCTGAAAGCAAGATCATTTAGTAATGTCTGTGGAACATAACATCTAAAAGTGGGATTTTTTTTGTCTTAATGTAGATTTTTTTCCCCACAGTGATACAAGTTACTTATACAAACGCACTCAGAACAGACTAAAAAAATTTATAATTTATGACTATCATAAACTTAAAGCTTAAAGCTTTCTAGCTGCCTATCCAGGTCTTTAACCTAATCTTGAAAAACCCCGAGTTCTTATCCTCTCTGAAAACTTCTGAAAGGACCAAACACAAACTAACTTCTTGTACCCTAAGACTCAAATCCCTCTTTCTATAGCTGAAGACAGACAATACTTGAAAATACTTGCACATTTCAGAGTTATTTTCCCTTGTTCTAAGCCAAAGGAAACGCCTATATCATTTCTCCACAGTGCAGTGGAGAAACAATGAGCCTCTCTGCCCAATATTCAGCCAATGCTATCAAACCCTCAGTAACTCAGTTGTAATTCCACTTCCTACTGAAATGACTGAAAGAGTCTGAGAAAGTCTTCATGTCCTATGTTAATTTAGGATCAATTTCTGGTTGCTATATTCAAGTCAGTACTATTATTAAGAAAAAAAAAAAAAAAAAAAAAAAAACAACCACCTTTTCCAAGCACTTTGCTGCTACATCTTTTTTGTTTTTCTTTTTTTTTTTTCTTTCCTTTTTTTTTTTTGTGTGTGTTATTTTCTATGCTGCTATGTTTTAGGTTTCTCTTCTTCCCCTGTTTATCTGTAGTTTGAAGAAACTTCCTACTAGATGAATTTATCATCATTAGGTCTTGCTTTTTCATAAAACAGATCTTTTTTCATCTATTTCAGCTATTTACATTTTCAGACATTTATTGCATTATCTGCAGCACATCGCATGACTTCTTGATATTTCTTAAAACTTACTTTACAGCAATAAATAAAAATAGCTTAAGACAGCATCTTGTGTCCTCAAGAAACAGCGTCATTTGTTTACAGCTAAGAATCATGACAGCAGCTGCATACTGGACATTCAGTCCAGGACTGAAGATTATTATCTCATGGTATCACAAGAACATTATCTCTATTTGTAGTTACAGAAATATTAGAGATATCAGTCAGATAGAAAATATCCACATGAAACATCCAATGAATGAATCATCCATCTACTGATACCTAAAGATTTGACACCTAATATTGTAAGAGAAACTGTGATAGAAACAAATCACAGAAATAATCAATTTCTTATGAAAGACAGAAACCTAAAGAGCAGGAGACACAATTTGCCCCAGGAACAGAAGAACAAAGAAAGCATGTTTTCCAGTAGGTTTGTAACTTTTAGCCCAGTCTCTCTTCCTGTTGCTCACCTGTTTTTTTTGTGTTTGTTTTTGTTTTATTTTTAAACAGCTCCTTCTGTCTCCCTTAGAGACCTCCTCTACAAGAAAGACAGAGCAAGCCACAACTTGCTAGCAGCTACATTTGCACTGATTGGCCACAAATCTCTTAAATAGAGAGTAAGGCATCTGAGCTTGTGATCAGCAAGAGCACATATTTTGTTTTGTTTCTGCCAAGTTCACTGTCAGTTTCCTCAAAACTTCTAGGAGCTTAGTTTTATTTGAAATTTTAAGTAAATTTCAGATTTATTGAAAATCATTTGTAGGAGTCACAAATAATTATGTGAATAATAGATGACTCAGTAGACAGAAAGTTTGATTGCATAAGTCTATTGTCTTTAGGCAGTATTTCTTATCCTTATTTTCTTTCTCTATATTAGATAACTACAGCACATTTAAATTGGAATGACTCTGGAATTAAACTTTTCAGTTATCATTTCCAGTAGTCACCAATATGCAGACACTATTAATTTATTCATATAAGCAGAGCCAGAAAGTATGAGAATATTAATGGGAATCTTAAAGAGGTAGCAATGTCTTATGTCTCATCTGAGCACGATAGAAGAGAATAAAACAATGTTAACTAATATTGTGAACGAAAGCAGATGGTATCTCAGGTCATCAGTAGCACAGAAGTCTTCCCTACCTTCCCCAGGGAGCTGAAAGTGACTCAGCTTCTTTTGGGTTTTCAAGAAGAGCAAATGCTTACAAAAAATTCACAAGATATATGGGTCTGATGACAGAGCCAAGCATATTCCAACACCTCATTTTAAGGAGATGGCATGTGATGCTCTTTTGATACAGGCTGACATTCATCACTTCTTACAGCCAGTACAAACGCCATTTCTCTTTTTGAAGTTGCATGAAGCTATAAAGCAAATGTCACAGACCAGAAGAAGCCAAGGTTGTGTTTTAACTCTGAAAAGTAATCTACACTGTATTAGGTTGAAATATATATTTTGAAACCTGTTTCTTTCTCTAGCTTTATTTTCATCTTTTCAAAAGCTGGCAGAAATTTAATTCAATTGCAAAATTTTGCTAAGGTGGTAGATGTGATTTGATGTGCAAGTATCGCTATAAAGTAATTCTATTAGCAGACTTCTGTAGGGACTGGAGGCAGTTGTGAAGTGAGTGTTGAAAGAAATGGAATTAGAGGACATCTATTGATGAACAATAAACTAGAAAAGTATAAGACTTCAAAGAATAAGGACATGGAGCTTGGAGGAAGGAGAAACTAAAACTTCAGGGAAACAAGATTAGTAGCCTGAAAGACATCCAATTAGCCTGATATGGTGTTTATGGAATTTATATAATATATAAATAAAATAATATAATTAATTATATTATTATTTATTATAATATTTATTATATTATTATTTATTATAATATAAATAAAATATAATTTATTACCTGATATGGTATTTATGGAGTTTAGTGCCAAACAGCTGAAGAACCCTAGTGCAAATCTTATGATCAGGTACTCTGCGGCATAGAAGACAGGAGGAGATAAATAGAGATTGAGTTTTGGACAAATACTATGAAAGAAATGAAGAAGAGAGCATAAGTTATAGAAGAATATTGCTGATATATTTTATATCAGAAAATATTTATTGGAAGTGCATTTTTATACATATATACATACCAGCACATATATAAAAGATCTGATTATATTAAGTACAGACATACAATCCCAAATAAGACGGTCAATCTACCTTTGTAAGGCAAACAGAGCAAGAATACGAAAGCTAAATCTCTCCAGTTTATATCTCAATTTCCAGCAGTCCACACTTTAAAGATGTTCTGAAGCAGAGGATAGACCAATATTGTTGTGTTTGAAGTCCCAATAAAGGGACTTCAACAAACCTGTCAAGTAATTAGAGTATAAAGACTTACTGGCAAAAAGCCCAACAGTTTTGTAGTAAAAGCTACCATTACTTCATGTAAATCATGCAAATGCATCGCTTTTCACTTAAAGAATTTCATACGCTGTCAAAATAATTCAAAAAAAAATAAATAAATCTTTTTTTCCAGAAATTTCATTCTGCTCTTTAAGTCTTTAAACATTGCACTTAGTACTCTTATACTCTTGCTGAATAAATTAGAGAACTCAGCAACTTTCAGCAATTTAATGACCAGGAGAAACATGCTTTTACTATTTTCAGGAATAATTTATATCAGTATAGGAAGAACACCATTCTGAAAATTACATTTTCTAGGCATGGAAGAATGTTACAAAAAATATATATATATATATATTTTCAAGACTATACAATATTCTTTCCTACATCTAGAATCCAGAAGTGAGAAAAGCACAGTAACTAATCATGGAAGGCAATGAAAAGTTTGGAGAACACTCTCTTATGTACATACCCTGAATACGAAGGAAGAATATAGAAAAACTGAAACCAATAACTTCCCAAGGGATGCCTGAGAGACAATTGCAGCTATGAGACCAGATGGAGGGCTGAATTTGAACCAATTGCTTTGTAAAGAAAATACGAGCTGTGTAAACAGAAGGGGTCAATCAAGGATTTGGTTACTGTAAATCACCAAATCTAATCCAAAGCCTTCACTCCAGTTCCAGCAGATTCAAGACAAATGCCCTGGTATGGAATCAAGGAGAATAAAAAAAGTGCAGTGTTTTATGGCTAACCTCAGTGAACTCAATGACAGAAGCGTTTTTAGATTGTGACCATGCTCTGAGTTCTGAAAGGAATTACTTAACATTGTTAACTATCCTGAATGACAATACTAAGATATAAAGAAAAAAGTAAAGTGATGATGCTCCAGTGAGACAGAAAAGAAAGTGTTGTCTCTCATCTCTAAATAAATAAATAAATCCTTTTCCATATAATTTGTAAAGTTTTTATTTTTATTTGGTAGGTATCCTTTTGAATATAAATGTACAAAAAATGATAGTATGTTCAGAATGCATTAATACAATTGTTAATTGTGTTTATATAATGAGTCAGAGCATATCCATAGCTTTATTTACTCAACGCAATGCATGTGAAAGCTTCATAATCGGTAACCGATTTCAAAATTGCTATACAGAAGTTATTGTATAGATATCATGTAACAATCATTCTATACATTTCCTATGTCTCTTTATGAAGAAAATACTTCAAAAATTAAATAAACTCTTCAGATTATGAACTCTAACATATTACATCCCGTCTCTTTGCAAAAAAAAAAAGAGAAGTTTTGTCTAGTTTTAACTGCACATTTAGGTTTCAGCTCCCTCTTGCTCCTGGACTTACACACCATTGTGACCACAGCTACATATAATTAGTGTTTATATTCACATACCAATTGCTTATATAAATCAGAACAGAAAATTAGTTTGTTCCTCCCTTTCTCAGCTGCTCCACAGTGAGCAAGATTTTTTCTGCTAGGTAGCAGGCAAGCTGTTTCCTGACAAGGTCCAGTCTGCTGTACTGCCTTTACTAGGTTTTCTAGGATCTACTTACTTTATGAGCTACACAAATTTTACCCTTAATAAAGATTCACAAGCCAAAGGCAAACAGTCCGTTTGGTTTATTTCCTGCCTCTCAATGATTCCTGATGAGATTAATGTATATGAACAGTTTGAGGCTCCTATCCAGCGTTAGGAAGTTTGCTTCACTTGTTTAATGAGATATCCAAATACTAGAATACAGTTCACACAATTTTTATTATTGATTCTTTACCATGGATCAAGGGAAATTTCCACAGCACTGTTAAATGCTTTTACAAATAAAAGTTCCTACTCTATTACATTGTCCTGTCTCAAAATATATTTCAGAGTTCTTGTGAGCGAGCACAGAGGAAAAGAAGTTCCCATGTAATACCTTATACGAACACTCTACACATGCCACCTTGGATGATTTCACACGCAGTTATTAGATGCAAATTAAATCTTTATCATGAGTTCTCACTGGTTATAGATAGGCATTTTTTGTTAATGAAAGGAGTTTACTGCTTTCATTGTCCTTATTTTCTCAGCAAAATACAAGGGTTCTGGAATACTTTGCATGGCACACGTTTAGATATCAGTGTCTCTAGGCAGTTTATCTAGATAAAGTATCACTTTCAAAGATCCTGATAATAAGTAGTGAGGACAAATTAAGTACGAACATTGTCGGACACATTCGTTCTTAAACAATATTTTTTGTGCTTTTAAAATGCAGCAAGATACATACCCTACTGTTCCATTCTGGCTCTGACACTGCCTAAGCAAGGTCATTTCAGGTGATCTATTTATAGAGAAGATCTTAGTCTCTTGAAGACTATACTGAAGAAAAACCTGTATAATTGACTGCTACAGGGAGAGGATCCAGCTCATTATTTGAATTACACATCCATCTGTTTCAGTCAGTGGGGTTTATAAAGATAGTTTAATTTAAGAGTTAGTTGAAGTTATCAAATAACAGATAATTTTAAACTACAGAAGAGATTTAATTTTCCCCTGCTGTTGTGAATCAGCATTTTTTTTTTTCCCCCTCAAATAAATGCAGAAGAATATGTTGTGTAAGCCAGAGATTTAAAGGAGTTTGCATTATCCTCATTTGGGCCATGGACTATCTATTATACTGAGCCTGGTTATATTCCTTGCCATCTTTGCATTCTGATTATTTTGCTGTATTCAGTTTGGCTTCTTGTGTTACTTCAATGTTAAATATTTAAAGCAGAAATATTAAGTCATGTATTTATTGTGCTAGCTATATCTTAAGTTTTTTTAAATTCCTTCCTGCAGAATATTACACGAAGGATGAAAATCTATCTACAGAGATACTCATGCTGTATTTTATCAGAGATTAAGCAGATACTGACAGTATGATATTACACAATCTCTTAAATTGTCTCACATGTAAGAACTCCTGTTTCCTATCTTTTTTCCCTTTCTTTTTTATTAGTTATTCTAAGGATCTAGTATATCTAAGGATCCCAATGTACCTGCTGCTAAGGTACAATCTATTGCCTTTCATAAAAATCACAACCAGAACCTACTTCTTTATGATCTGGGATTTCTTATCATCTAACTGAGAAGCATTAGCAGATGTTTACTTACTGTTTTATTCTATATTTAAATGTTAAGTTACTCTAAGTCACAGATTTTTTTTAAGCTCTTGGTCACTATAGATAGCATGGATTTACATTTTTGTGTCTAGATGTTGAATTCTGAATATAGACATTAAGATTGTATTAGAGATTTACATTTTTCACACAGTCCAAGAAAGCACCTGTAACTCTATAACATGATGGAAAATACGATAATAGCAGGATGGCAAAGCCTTTGGCTACAGCAAATGCAGACAAGCCCAAGTAAAGCAAGCATAGAAGCATCAACAAAAGAAAAGAGCTACTTACCTTCAAAAGGCCACAAGTAGGAAAAGATCCCCAGTGAGATACTTTCTTCTCTACTGTCAACCTTTAAATTAGCTCTGGGAAGGGGTGGATCCTGGCTCCACTCTTTCCAATCACTCAGTGCATTGCACGCACCTGAACTCCCCTGGGTTGGTCTTACCTTCCCACCAGGTGCTCAATTGATATTTCATGCCATGGCTTAGCATTTCAGCTACAATATTTCAGTTGTTTCTACACTGTTCTATACAGAAATATTTAAATCCAAAATATTTTGTTTGAACTTTCTATGTTTCTGATATTTTACAGTTGATTGACTGAAAAGGAAACTTCTTTCATAGAATATATTTTCTTTGGTTTTCAGCATCTTTCATGTTTTCCTGTGGTTTGAAGAATGTTTTCATTTGAAATATTTCATAACCCTAGCTTTGGGATATTATGGGAGGAGAAACAGATTCATGAAATTTCTACCAACAGGCTAATTTGGTGATTCAAAGTCTTCTTTCTGATGACAGATACTAATATGGGGAAGGACAAAAAAAAGAATTACCCAACAAAGCAAAATTTATTCTACAATAACTGAAGTTTGAGGAATCTATAGGTACTGAAGTGTATATTCTGATACATTCCAATATCCACAGTCAAGGAAAAGATTATCAGGGAAGGTAATATGAAAATAGAGGAAGACTATCTAAAAAAGCTTTGGAGATTGCAGGAGGAAAGTTGATAGACCCAGAAAACTCCAGATAATCTTACCACTCCAATTCAGACAGAACTATTCAATTGATAAGGTCATTCTTTGCATGTTAGCTGATTAATGGTAAAGTCTTCTTCCAAATATAATTCCACTATATTCTGTATAAAGTTTGTTGTTTAGTTTGGCTATGAATTTTTATCCAGCAATCCAACTCATTAGAAAGAGTGACAGGGGATCTTTCCTTATGAGGAACACTAAACCCATACCTCTCTTCTTGATCTTCTTATTTCTTTTGCAAAGCAGCAGGATTTCTCCGGTCCTGTATGTTTAGGAGATCATTCCTTTTTTTTTTGCACCTTTGATTCAAACCTTACTGTTGAACACAGATTGACAAGTGCCAGCAAGTCCTGGTCAAAATTCGAGAAATCCTTTTTCTGAAGATTTGCAGGTCAGTGGCAAGGAGAGAGAGATTAATAGCAGCTTAATTGCCAGCAAGAAGACTTTTGTGTGGGCTCCTCTTGAGGGAGATAACTATATCTGCATGCTCAGGAATGCTGCACATGACTTACCTAAGTGCCCAGGAATGCCATGTTGGCAGAAGAAGAGGATAAAAAAGGGAACCTACAACCAAGTGAGTGGTGTCTGACATGCCTCATGATGTGATACCTACCTGCTGCTGGACTCTCCTGGGCTTGCTACCTGAGACTTGCCTGTTTCTCCTGGACTCACTGTCTCTATACCTGCTTATTGCCTAAGGCAGGCCACTCTGTTTCTTCTCTCCCCTGTTCTTTTCCTCCTGTATTGGCCTTGGACCATTGGAATGGCATGCAACAGGATGCTGCTAGACCTTAGTGGTGACTATCCCCACTTTACAAAGGAGTAATTCTTGTCCTTTCCTATCACCCTCTTTCTCTTCCCCATCACTCTAATTCATATTAATCACCAGCCTTCCCTTCCCCATCTCCCTGATTGACTAGGATTCCTAATAAACTGGTTGGGCAAACATTTGACCCACTGTGTCTTAATCTTGCCATCAGGTATGCATATATTAAAAGAACATCCTCTCCCTCCTGCAATTGAATCAAGACACTATGCTAGTGTACTCTTGTTTCAGGATATTTCAGTGTCTTTTAGAAAATGAATGAGGTGGAAATTTCCCAATCAGTATGCACTTGTGACATTAATTACTTACAGTTCACTGACATAACAATTTATTACTACTCAAAATAATGAATTGAGATAACAACTGAATTCCTCTTTTTAACCACAGATGTGGAAGGTCTAACTTGCTAAATACAACTGACAAGTTTTTATTTTTTTATGTATTAAGAGCACACTATCTCCAAAGTTAAGTACAGAATTTTGCTTATTGCACTAACATGAGGTACAAGGATAGAAATGTTCTTATCCACAAAAACACAGGGCAGGAATTTTTTTCAACCTTCACTACATTTCATCTTTTCTGCCAATCCTTGTAGTAACAGGTTGAAGGTAATATTCAGTCATTTAAGACGCTAAATTCTTAGTGATTTTTTTTTTTTACCAGACATCAATAAAACACAGGTGTTAAAATCCCTGGTTCACAATAACAATTTTAAATCAGTTTAAGCTAACATTTCTTCCCTAAAGAGATACTTTCTCACTTTAAATGGTGGGACTAGAGTTGTCATTATTTCTTCAGTTGCCCTTCTTCAGTCAGTTGTTGTCATCAAACCAGATCTGCTACCTGCCTGCAAGGCCACAAGCCTCCTCACGGTTCTGAGGAAGCAGCATGACCTTCAGTATAAAATTAACTTGGCCCCTCATAATTCTCAAATTTGAATAGAAATAGTAAAACTCCTCCCTGGCCAGGCTCAGAATATTGCTTCAGAGGATCGAATTTAAACAAACAAGCATCACTGCCCCCCAAAAACTGCTCTTTTGTATAGATGCGCAGCATTCTCTCAGAGACAGAAGAAAGATAGGAGGCTCCAAAAGGAACACAGACCATCAGTCTGCCTCTTTGCTTCCCACTGGGCTTTTACTGCCTGCCGAGAAGGAAGACCTTAAACTACTGACCTGCCTATGCCCCCAGCCACCCATCCCGTATTTGCTTTTTTTCCTGTGGTTAATTATTTACATCACTTGCTTGAATAAGCAATGTTTTAAAACA
Source organism: Lagopus leucura (assembly GCF_019238085.1). NCBI lineage: Eukaryota > Metazoa > Chordata > Aves > Galliformes > Phasianidae > Lagopus > Lagopus leucura. The sequence goes on along the minus strand of NW_024962250.1, from coordinate 15,375,985 downwards.
GAGTCTTTAAAACATCTCACAGGCAACTAGTGTATGTGATTCAGCGTGCCAGTGCACTGGCCCATAGCTCCATCTGCCTCCAAGAAACAGCAAGGTTAGTCTGACCATAAAATTATTCTCAGTAGAATGGCAGGTTTCCTGATCAACAATGTGCTGAATTCAGCAGGAACAGGCTTCTGGCTGAACAGCCTTGATTTTCAGCATAAGTGTGAAAACTGTTACACACTATTCTGTGACCAGGATATACAAAAATATACAAAGACAAGAGATATTCAAGTAGTAAATTTCTGCTGTCCAATTTTATGTATTCCTGCTGTCCAATTTTATGTATTCATATATAGAGGGAAAGAAAGACTGCTGTTCCATCTACAGACTGAATCAAGAAAAGATTTATGAGTGCAACGTTCTCTTTCATTAGGTTATGTGGTGAACTAAGATACTGTGGTTCGTTTAAGAATGGTACATCATTTCATTTATTTATTTTGAATTTTGGACTGTTCCGTTTAGAAACCACAGGTATTATAATAACATCCGGCAAAAGCATTATCAATAAAACTGCAAGAAACTTCATCTCCTGAGAATACAAGGGAGAGAGAAAAAAACTTACTTCAGTAAAAATAATTTTCAGACATAGGTGATAAAGGAAAAAAGCAGACTGTATAAATAACCTTAAGTTCCAAGAACTGCATACCTACAGCTGAGATTTTTTTAGGCTTTTGATTTTTCAGATTAAATGTGTGAAAACATTGCTGCGAAGAATAATTCCTGTAAATGTCAAAGTACTGGCCTCCCTAAAGTCTTCCATTGAATGAAATATGCTAATGAAAAAAAATGAGACTTTAGTTCCTGAGAAACTTAATAAGGTTAGCTAAATAAATACCGAAACTCACAGGCTGTAGGATGGCAGCATATTTAGCCTGAAAATATGAACATATTCCTGTTTGAGCTGTCATTTAAATATCCATAGTCTAGTGATTTTCCCTTAGAGATTTCCCATATTATTTTGAACATCCCCTAAAAAAAAATGAAAGTACAACTTTATTTCAGCCAAATCTCTTCAGAACTAAGACTTGTTTGTAGGGTAAAGACAGCAGCTAGCTAACCAGTATTTCTATCAGTCTCTTTTGAGGGTCTTCAAATTATTATCCACTGCCAGATCACAAGCCACTTGAATGGCAATTGGAATATGTGTTCTTCAGAAGGTATATACAGAGACACCACCAGGTCCATGAGGACAACCAGTGTGGCATTAAAGTTACTACTGCATTTTGTCTGCTCTCACCTAGCTCTAAATTGTCCTTGTTTGTTCATTTGAAAGAGGGAGTCAAAATCAGTTGAGCATTGTCCCCAGCCTCTTTACCGTCATTTCCAGCTACGGAATATTTAACTAGGCAGTGCAACACACCAAAGAAGTAAACCCCAATTGCCCTTATTCTGAATAATTCTTCACTTAATTTAAAGAAGTTATTTCTATATTCTAGATAGATGCTAGATATGAAAAATGTCAACTCATATAACCACATGATTACAACCACTTTAGCCTGTACAGAATAAAATTTGGATATTTTAAGAACTTTTAAGTTAGAACTGAGTATAATTTAGAATTTACCAGTTTGTAAATAAAAGTTTCACAGCACTCTAAAAAGCTCTGAGGAGACAGTTAAGATAACTTAAGTTTTAAGATGAGTGCTGGCTTTGTTACAAACCTTAAATAATCCAAGAAAATTAGGCTTATTGTCAGTACAGTATTCCTACAGCTACATTTCAGTAGTACTACTACTGGAAATATAACTCCCCCCAAAACTTAAGTACAGATTTATAAATATAAATATATACATGCAGTTCCACATGTTAACTCTATTGATTTACAAATAGTATAGGCTTATTTAGATTCTGTGTTCAACAGAAACAATGAATGCTGCATTGTATAACCCCTACTGAAAAAGAAAAGATACCGTAGGTTATTGTTGGATTTCTTCTCTGACAGCTCCCTTAGGAAATTGTACAAAAGTATTTATTATTTATATATAAGCAAGAATGTCAACACATTTTTAGATAACTGTATTTTTTTTCTGTCTAGCAATGGAAACTACAGAATAAATTATATATGACATGTGTAGCTATTCTAAGAAAGTTGGTATTATGTAGCCAGCAATATACATATTAGATATAAAATGTTGGATGGAGGTAGTACTTTTGGAATGTTGTTGATGTTCCTATTTCATACCACTATCTATACAAAATTAAGATAAAAAGTACTCAACATAGTTTTCTGTAACCTGATAATATCTGTCCATATGAGTACTTTCAGATGTCCTGAGGTGATATGCCAGCTGTTAGGAAGGTTGCATTTTACTTCAAAACCCACAGGTATATAGCAAACATATTTTGCTATGCATACCATCTGGTACCTGTTTTTACCAGAGAACAGAGTGTGTTTCATCATTAAATCCCACCCTGGAATACTGAAATTAATTCAGACAGATATATGCATTTTACTCCCTGTGGGTTTTCCTATCAAAATAATCTTCTTACTTTTTGTGGCAGCAGATGAAGTCACCAGATCAAATTATACTCTAAGATAGACACATAAAACAAATAGAAAATCAATAGGTTTGTACAAACATACATGTTCAAAAAGTAATCAAATGTAAATTACAGCTAGTATACAAGTATCTTCTATACACAGTAGAGTGTCATCTTCTACTTCTTGAACTTTATTGTAGCACAATTTAATTAGAAAATCAAGATTTATTTTCTGGTCACGTCAAGGATAGGTATCAGTATTCTCCACCTTGATTATTCCTGCAATTTAATTCTAACAATGTTTCTTTTGTGAACCTAATCAAAATTCAAATTAATGACACTTTTGTCCAGTACTTTCATCAGTTTCATTACACAAAGGATTTTCTAGGGAAAAGATATATTTTCATCAGTGGAGGAAGGCTAAAATTTATTCCAACATTTAAAAAAAAAAAAAAAAGGAATTTGCATCCCAAACAAATAGAAAAATATGATAAATAAATAGAAAACAAATAGAACAACACAACAAAGGAAAGGTTTTATCTTCAACTGAATGAACAGTCATTTTGAAATATGAAAACTGATTTTCACAATAATTGAAAAATTGCAGTTTTTCACAAGAAATCAATATAAGCTTGTGTGAATATCCATGTTTTTAATGAGAAGAAAAAAAAAATAAAGATTACAACTAATTCTTCCCTAAGAACAAAACTTTATTTGGTGGTTAGAAAAGGTGGAACTGCAAAGCAGTGTAATGGCAATCTACTGAATTAAACAGTTATTACAGAAAGCTGCAATTATCTGCATATCTCACTTTTACCCCTGATACCAAGCTCTCATCAGGTGTCACAGTGCTACATATGGAGAATATTTTTGGAATGCTTTCTTCTTTCACCTTCAAGATTTTTGCATAATGAGATTCACTTCTATTCATTTGCTTTTGTTCAGGATAGCTGATGAATTAGACATTACTGTATTAAAAGCATCCTGGGCTTGTACATAAGGGATTAGAGCCAATTAATGAGCCAAGACTGAAATGAATTCTTTTTTGTCCTTGTTTTACATAGTGGTCATATCCTCCAAACTTCTAAACCAAGTTCTGAACAAACTTGAATGAAATTCTGCATTCTAAACCAAATGATCTTCAACTGGCTCAAGATGTAGAAGAATTGGCTCGACGTAGAAGGACTCTGTAAAGTTTCACAAATTTCATAATACAGGAAGAATATAACAATTCAGGGAATTTAGCATTTCCTTTTCCAACTCAAAGTTTCTGTTAACAACCCTCTACTGTGATCAGTCCCGAACAGGGGAGAAATACTCCCCATCTCTCTCCATCATCCCTTTACAGATGTACGGGTTTAATTTATTCAATTAATTCTGTCTTAGGTCTTACTTTATTTTAACAGGGTATTTGTGGAGTCATAATCACCTGTGTAAGTATAAAGCTGATAAAATTGGTGCTATTTTGTTTTCAGTTCACTCCTTTTTTGCAGTACTGTAAGAGAGAGAATTGGGGTTGCACGTGTGAAATTCATATAATTACAAGCTCTTAACCTCAAAAAAGTAATTCAGAGCTCTAATTTTAAAAAGAGCAGTTTAACTTAGTCAACAGCGTAAGGGAAGATTTGAACCAATTAGATTTTAAAAAGTCTCTAACAGCTCTCACTGTTAAGAAACACCACAGGACATCTCCTGGTCATTTTGCTTTGTTATAAGGATGCTAGGTAACAGGAGACTGAATTATATTGATGAGGTTTAGTCCCATAGTTCTAGGTCATTTACTTTAAGTAACCCAGCTTGGCCAATTTCATTACCATTTATCTTTGTAGACCATGTATCAGCTATCAGATACTTGATATCCTTGATATCTTGATGCCTGAATACCTTCTGAGTAATGAAGAACAAGGATTCACTCACCATTAAGGACAGAACACTAGAAATCATAGTTCTGATGGTTACCTAAGATTAAAGATATTTAATCTTATTATTAGGGCTTGAATGATCCTATAAGCTTTATTCTTGACTCTGCTGCAGATTTTCCTCGTGTTTTGTAAATTATCTGCCATTTTTTTTCAACATCATTCACAGGCTTTCACTTGCATACAAGATGCCAAAGGACAGTCCAGTTTGTTTAAAAACAAGCAACCAAATTCCCACAACTTCACAGAAAGAAACAAAGTGAAAAACAGTAAAACAGCAGCTGAAATTTGGTACAATATGTATTTTAGCTTATTTTATTATTTTAGTTTTGAATCTGTTGTATGATGCAGAATATTTTCATAAAACTTGAGACCTCATGTTCTATAGGGAGATATTAGTAGCATGAGAGGCATGGGGGAACGTAGTCTTTGCTCCACCACTACGATATTTATGACAGTGTAGCTCCACCACTACTATATTTATGACAGTGTAGCTCCACCACAAGATCCAAAGATACACAGAAAACACAGATCAGAGAATGGTGTCCCTAAATTGCCTGCAGTGGGGTAAACAGTAAACTGAGTTTATTTAACCCTGGACACCTAAGCCTCAGGAGTATGGCAGTCAGCAGTCCGAGTTCTTTGGCATCACTGTTAGGCTCACAACACGTTTGAGCTTATTTGTGTATGCAGCATAAAAGTAATCCTCACAGTGAGTGACAGCAAGGGCTAGAAAAAAAATGTCTTACAGGGAGAGAGGTACAGGTTTTCTCATGATACATTCAGATCAGTGGAGTAAACACAAATAGGAGTAACTGCTAAATTCAGCAGAAGGAACTGCACAATGTAATTCTTAAAGGTGACTGAATATTCTCTCACCGTGACAAGATGCTCTGCAATGCCATGAGGATGAGCCACTTATTTTCTTTGATGAGTGTTTTTGTCATTAACTTTTAAGGTCACCTGAATGGAGTTAAAATAATCCTGTGGATAACCAGCTATTGAAAAGTAGTCTATATGGGCCTAATGCATCTGTGCAATAGATGACCATCTCCTTTTGTAAAGATATATAAGACAGCCTAAACACACCAAGGGAGTTAACAGAACTTGAAGTCTTCTCAACAAATACAAATAATTTTATGTGTATGAGGAACTAGCAAGATGACAAAAAATGTGACTGGATTAAAGAAAGAAAAAGACAGCTGTCATACTCATCTTGAAGTGTCGTACTGTTCATACTGACATGCAGCTGCAGGAATTGCACAACAGAATAAATTTAATAAGAATTTTTATGATATTGCTTAGTTTTAAAAACTGCACCAGACTCTGTTCTCACTTTACATGGAGAAAATGAGACTGAACCAAGTCTACAACCAATCTGGATGCTGGTGAAGGGAAGCAAGGTCAAGTCCACCATGGGCAAACTATACTGCCAACATTTCTGTGCATTCTTTTTTATTCAAATTCTTACATTCTCATATTTCCTCAGTACATACCACATTTCTTGCATCTTCTTTGCAAGAGGACAAATGATGAGCAGCTGTCTGCCTCACAGTACTTCAATTCAGATCTTCCACCTGTAATAAAACAGTGAAAAATATTCAGATATATGATTACTGAAATTCTAACAGAGCATTTGTGAGAGGCATTTTTAATGCATTAAAATAGTGGATTTTTTCCATTACTACCAGCAACCACTGAGCTGAAAATGTTTTAACTCAGTTTCTTTATAAGATCTGAAATTGAAACTATTATTTGAATTAATCAGATTAACAAAAAGATGAAAACAAAACAAGCAATGAGATCTTCACATAAATTTTCACATTATTTATAATGTGTTAAACCAGAAATAGAACTCCCAAAACCTTATATACTATCAATAACACAGCTGTGAATTAACAAAAAAATCATCATGGGAACAGTAATATGGGTAAAATGGTTTTTCATTTTTAAGATGAAAACTCTAGGTGAAAACTTGTGTTCTTTGGATTAGTCATAAACCCTAAATGCTCATAAAAATCTCATGCATGTACAGAAGTTATTCCCATTGATTTCAGATTTGGACCAGGGCTAGAGAACCTAATGGCTCAATCCAGAAAAATAATATATCGCATGCTATTATGAAGGACAGAAGTTGCTTTGCTGGCTGAGAAACAGATCTAAGGCTGCTGACAGGTACTGCAGAAGGACCAGCTGAGATTATTTAAGAAGTCACTGATCCCAGCTCTCAGTTTCCCTTGAGATGATATGTCAGGGGTGCATTTCTTAACAACCATGAGGTCAGCTTGCACTTGTTACTGTGAGACACTTTCACTGAGCTGATGAAAGAAATGATATCCCACGTATAAAGTGACTGACTACCATTGCAAAATCAGAAAAAACTTCTATATTTGCACAGCTCAGATTCTTCTTACAAAGCTTACCAATGTTAGCTGAAACAACAACCTTGGCAGTTTGCAATAGAGTGCAGGATCTTGCTTGGATACAGCTAAGGAGATTTTAGCACTTTTTCTGTTAAGTGTTTCTGTCATAAGCTCCCACTGCAAGATGGTAAAAATTCCAAAAGCAAAAGATAAATGTGATAGAAAATTTTATGTGCTAAAAGCTCATCTGCACACTTAAAAAGCAGCACAAAAGAGAGACAATAGTAAGTGAAGACTCCCAGCCATCTTCTCCCAAGCCCATCACAAGAGTAATTAACCCACCAGAAAACCATCACCTCCACATGAACAGAGAGTGGAAACACAAAAGCAGCTGGCAAATCTAAATTAAGGAGTCAGGGAGGGACATTCTACCCAGGCCCCTCCCCAACCCCCCATCTCAGGGCTGTCCCAGGAGATTCTCAGGAACAATTTCCAGGTGTGAAGCTCATGAGCAAAGCTTGAAGCACCTGTTGGTTGTTTTTGTCCTGACTGAGTGAAGGTGCTGTCAGAGAAGGCAGCAGAATGAGGCTGTTGTGCTGTGCAGCACTCTGTTTGTGTCTGAGTTGCATATGGTGTATACATGCGTACACTGTTTTCTGCACATACTGAGAACACTCACAACCTCTACTGGTTGACCTGAATCTGCTGCAGGAGGCTTGCTTCTCTCAGGGCAGTCAGATCTAAGATACAGCACATTCACTTAACAAGGTGATTAATAGTTTTAGTCAATACTCTAATACATGCTCCTTATTCTTTCACAAGATTTATGTTGTTAATTATCAGAGTAATTTAGATTTGCAAATACACTGAAAAATAGAATTAGAAACTTTTTAAGAACTATGATTTTCTTTTCTTTGTATTTACTTCCGTCTTATGTTTCTAAAATGTCAATTTATTTGCAAAGACAAAATTGGATAAAAAAAGTTAGGAAACTTCCACAGATGACATGCCAATAGTGATTCCACCCTATCAGCCGTAGCAATGGCAGTGGTTATATGTTTTGTACACATAACTATGCTTGCTTTTAGCAATGTCATTATAAGTATAAGATAAAGTGCAGTTTTGTAAGCATGGATCTATAAGCACACATTGCTTCTACACAATTTTTTTTTTTCAGCTTCATAATTCATTTTTTTTCATAATCTAAAACAATACATATAAATAGGGGCTTAAAATATATTGAATTATGACATTGTAATGCCAGCAATGTTTGCCATTTTCATTTAAGTTGCTTAAAACTTTTCTTGATACATTTTGTTTTAAGAAACAATTCAAATGATTTCTGAAGTATAGAAAATAGAATTAATTCTCTGGAAGACTTTTTAAACTTTACCTTCTATAAACTTTATCTTCTTTCAGCTGAGAATATTTATTTATTTACGTACATTCATCTCAGTACAGAACTATCCTGAAGCTCTGAGTTTGCTGAGTGTAGAAGAAGGTGCTATTAAAAGTACTTAAAAGAAATTGGCAAGGGGACACCTACTCACTTTAATCATCACAAGTAAATCTGGAAGGAAGCCCCTCTATATATATTATCTAGCATTTTATTTCAAAATAAAAATGAACTTCATAGAAAATATTGACATTACGTTTAATTCATTAATTTCATGTGTGGACAATCAAAGAATATTAGACTGTTATAATCACAAAATAAACAAGAGAGTTAGGCAAAGTAGACTATGATAACAAAAGAGAATAAATGGAAGGCTTACCCTTATGCTGCACTCACTACAAAACACCAGTAGAGGCAATTTCCAGAAGAGATCCTTCCCCACTGGTAGCCAGCTCTTAAATAGGTCTAGGGGAGGTGCAGCCAGGCTCCACCCCGTCTGGCAGCACAGGTGAATTGCCTTCACCTGTGCTCCTCTGGCTGACTCATGGCTCACCTGAGGTGATCAATCAGAGGTTCAGGCCGTGACTCAGCAGTTCCCATACACATGTGACATTTTGTTCTTCCTCAGATTACTCTGAGGTTTCCCAACTGGCATCAAAAAATACCCTCATACCTTCATAGATAGAATTTAACTTGATATGCTTTAGTTCTGTAATGAGTCAGCATTTCTGGATGAATGATCTGATGTAAAGAATTTTGTTGTGTACATCTCTGAGCCACTGAGAAATTGCAGCCTTAATTTCATACAATAACTCTCATGTTTTATGACTTTTTTTGCACTATGGGTTGAATGCATGAATAATCATGCCCAAGGCAAGGCTTGATCTTACGGGCAGCTGTCTTGCACAAGAAGAATGAAGATATCCCTGGACAAACAAGAGCTGCCAACTGCCTGGGTTCTTCTATTGTTAGACCCATTACACATCTTGCAAAGGCAAGACAACAGCAGGCACTGCCACTGAGCTTGCTCAATTGCTAAGTCCAGGAAGGGCTACATATGTGAGGTGACAGCCGCCTCTGAGCAGAGAAGTCAGGGGTGAAGGCAAGGACAAGCTGTAATCACAGCTTTAATTCCCCACTTCTCCTTAGCAGTAGAAAAGTGGCAAAGCCAGATCTTCCCGTTCTCTCTTCCCTATGGTTTTGCTTGTGCTGCTGCTGAACAGACTTGCATCTGTTTTGTGCTTCTAGTTCCTCTGAGAATATTATCAGCTGTCCTAGGATGAACTTTGAGAAAACACATTCACTTCAATGAATGTCTTTTATTTCACTGTGAATAACAGCATAGTGATGCTGACCAAAAAATCAGGAATTTTAACTCTTTAACAGGTATGTAAGCCATACAGTATCTTTTAGAGATACACTCAGACAAATGGCCACTCAGGAGCTAATTACATATAAATAATCCCACAGGGGAGTGCAGCAACCATATTGTAGCTGAGATAGCCCTATAGCATAATTCATAACCTTATAATAGAGAAGCAGAGGATGTTTCTGAGCAAAAGTCCTGCTTGGCTATGATTAATGGTCCATGCATTGTTCAATTTTTATATTTTTGTTTTAGAACCTTACACATATTTCCTTACTATACCCAGGCCTCCTGGCCATGCTTCTGTCTTGATTCCTTTTTTGTCTTTTTTATTCAAAGCAGAAGGTCTGTGGGAAAGAAAGTTCAGATAAAAGAAATTCCTAGGCTTTTCAGTATTAGGAGGAATCAAGTATCCACTGCCATACAGCTACTTGGCTCACTCTAGCATTACAAAGTGTGCAATACTGCAAAGCATAAACTGCTATTCCAATGGTGTGACAGTTTCAACGTATCAAATTTGGCACCTTTTCAATAAAATAGGCTAAATTTAGATAACCATATGCTCATCCTGACAAGCTAGCTTCTCCCTGATATGTGTTCTCATGAGCATAAAAGAGGGCCTCAAAGTTTAACTAGTTTGAAGTGAATTCAAAATACCATATAATTTACTGTAGAAAGTTTGTGTGTTGAGTAAACATCACAGCTTAATTAATAGATTCTGCTTAATGAACTAAGATTTAGCTGCACACTACTTGTTAATGTTCATGAGTCATACTGGCAAATTCATAAATCGTACTAGAAATGTTTTACCTATCCATGATTTTAGTGTATTGTAATAACAATGGTACAATTAAAGTCCATTCTCTCTTTACTACCAGAATGGCAAAGTTGAACTGTACATGCAGTTTCGCAATTACATTCCAATCTAAACATCATCTTGAGACAGTTCTAAACAACCATTTGAGACATTTAAAAACTAATGATTTTAAAACAAGGGTCCCTCAGAAGTCTCTAACTGCCTTTTTGTTGGAAAGGTTCCATATGATACACAATATCTACTTAAGTATGTCTTATAATAAATACTGTAGAGGTTGACTTAATTTATACTAAGATCAACATCATTCTAAAATTCACTTTTTTTTTTTTTCTGTGTGATCATTTTGCTCACACACTGATCTTACTGATCTAAAAGCAAGCCAAAATCTGAAGAGCATATCACCTTTCTAAAGGTAGAGGAAATCTTCAGTATACACTTACAGACAAGACAGTGCCATGAGAAAACACAGAACACGTCATTTCAAGACTAATAATTAAAGTGCTTAACAAATTCCAGTGAAAAGAGTTGGACTTGTTTGTAAAACAAACAAACAGGCTCACAATTACAAAATTCTAGTGATACTTAATAGCTTGTCTCACTTAAATTCAGCAAAAAAAACATGACAATATTTGTTAACCCTGTTTTAGAATTACAGTTCCTTAAAATATGTGCAGAATCTCATCAGCTCATTATGATGACTAGAAAAGAAGCTGTGCATACACAGAGCTTCACACATTCTTATACAAAAGGCATTGCTAGAGCAGGACAACATTTTTTAAGTGTAAGTTAAGAAGTATCTAGAAAAGCTATGTTTCTTCAAATCACCAGTACTTTTAAAACATCACATGCAGTGGAAGCCTCTTCGTATTTAAAATCTTCTAACCATGTAGTAAATCCATTCTTAATGTGTGTTCATTGCAAGTTACCCTTGAAGCAATGTTTTAACGTTAAAAAAAAAAAAAACAGTTACCATGATTGCATCAGAAATACCATAAAATATTTTAAAAATTAAACTTACATCTGATTTTATACCATGCATTTTTATAGAGAAATCATATGTATTTAGTTATCATCTGTGCTTCAGTCATTACCAGGAAAAAGCTGACAGATTTTAATACAATGAAGGCAAACCTCTTTTTAGTTGCTCAGTTAAACTTGCTATTACCATAGCCTATAGCCGAATAATTTCATAGGAAGAAAGGTTTTTTGTTGTTTTTTTTTTTTTAAATGTGAATTGTTCAATTAAAAGAATGCACTTAGTTTTTAACTGTGTCCTTGACTATTTGTTTTCTTCTGTATCCATCTCTGCAGTTCAGTCTCTAACACAATAATATAATTTAGGGAAAACTCCCTTCGCAATCTTTCAAATATTTGTGTGTGTGTTTGTACTCACATGTGTGTATGGTTTATTATTGTTGCAGTTCTATGGAATGATATGGAGAAGTACCATCTGACTGCACTTATTTCACAGGCAACTGACTCCTGACTTCCTTAATGCATTTTAACTGGCACAATATGAAGCATTTTCAAGTTCTGTTTTTCACAGAAATATTATCAGTGTTTCACAGAGAGGGATATTTACAATTTGGAGTTAAGCATACTAGCTGATAGCAACCTAGCATGTTTTCTGAAAGCTTACAATAACATAGAACTTCTGGGAAAAGTATCTCAAAATGTCCAGAAAATAGGTGGACATTAGAGAAGATGTAATCTCCCTGTTAATCTCAGGAAATAATGAGATGTTCCCTTCATTTGGGAACTGTCTTGGTCTCTCAGAATGCAAAATCTCATCATTTCATAAAGAACAATATCAGACTTTCAGAACTATCTAGGCCTGTTCTCTCCCTCACAATTTTTGGACCCCATTTCTATACTTGTACATTGAACAAATCAAATCATTACAATTGATATGTTTGTTCTCCAAACATTCTTCAACAAAGATTAAGGTCTTTACATAACTTTTAAGTCAATGATCTATAAAGCTGAAATATTTATGGTAATAATTCAGACAGTTTATCTCCCCTCTGTACAAATGAAGTTAGTTTTCACTATTAAATTAAAAAAAAAAAAAAAAAGCAATTCCTTATTCTCTTTAAAAAAAAAAACACAAAAAACCCCCACAAAACTAATATTTCAAATTAAATATACCTAGCAAGACAGAAACCCTAAACAAATAATTTTAGAAATCCACACAAGTTTAGAGAGAACAAGATCAAGACGATGCAAAAAATAAAAAAATAACACTACTATTTTATGTCTGTTTATAGAAATCAATAGCATATTCAATTCTGCTGCAGCTTTCTATAAACATATAGTGATCATAATATTTGTTTTCATTTAAGATAAGAAACATTATTGTCCACTAGTACCAAACAGAGAATACAATGAAAAATACAAAGACTAACCGAATTTTCACATTTAATATCTGAATCTTCCATACATATCACTGGAAAAATTGACTCATTTTTAGTGAGACAGGAGCAAAGTCTAAGTGACTGTAATTTATGCTTTGGCTCTCATTCATTTTCTTTCAGTTAACACTCTTTCCCATTGTTGTGATAATTTTAAACCATTTATTCTGTAAATGAATAGTCATCTTTTGAGCAAACAGTCCATTAGCATCAATCATATGGCTCTTATATGATACACTGACTGAAAAAGGTGTTTCCAATATTTCTCTTGCTTATGACAAATAAGTCATAGGTAAGAAACAAAAAACAGCAGTTGAAAAGGCTTGAAAACATGATCTCCTAACATCATCTCATTTCTCTTCTGAAATACAAAAATGATTTAGAACTTACTGAAAAAAATAGAGGAATTGCATTTCTGTTGACCAAATTATGAGCTTTTACCCTCTTTATCATAGATTCTATTGAATAAATCAACATCTGTATTTCCTTATATATTTCTCTTATGAAAATTCTGAAGAATCCCAGCTTACTGGAGTACAAAATGTGCAACCGCATAAAGTAATTGAATGAACTGAGTCACTGCCTTTGACTGTTACAATCATTTCTGTGTCATACATGAAGGAATTTTAAGCATTAAAATCTTACAGCTATCAAGATGTGCACCTTCACTCGAGTTTGACTGAACACTGGCTATGCATCTGCAGGAAATAACTTGCATTAGCGCTTCTGCCTGACAAGAAATCAAGCTGAACCTGAACCAAAGCCCAGTGAAGTCAGCATGATTTTTTTCCTTCAATTTTAATTGGCAATGGATCAAGCCCTTTGCACAAAATCTCCTATTTCTTCAACTGTAAAACAATCCCTACAACTGTCAAACATTTTTCATTTCAATATACATTCAAAGGGAGACTTTGCAGAACACACCATGAATCCACAAAATGAAGATCAGGCTTGGATTCCTGTGTCAAATAGTAATCTTTAGAAGCTTGTCATATTGCAGATGGAGATTTTAGCTTCCATGTTGCCTTTCTAAAAATAACAGCCAGTTTTCCAGTGAACATGCAGTCAACTAGCAATATCAATGAGCATTTATACTGCAGAGAATCATTTGACAAATCCATTTTATGATCTTCTATAATCAAACTGTGAAAACTTTTCATTTTACACATAAGGAAAGAGATTTTTAAAATCTTTAAAAACATGACATATTTCAAAGCCTTTTTATGTTTCACTGTTGAAGAAAAACGCCTGTAAACAAAAATGATAATGAATACACTATCTAAGAACTAATTACTTCTGTGGTTTTTTTTTATGTGGTTTTTTGTTTTTTTGTCAACATTGGCAAGTGACAAGAATTAAATGTTGAATTATTAACTGTAATCCAAAAAGAAAATATTTATATGCATCTCCAGGACAAAGTACAATAAAATTCATTGTCAGGCTTGAAATAAAATACAATCAAAAGGCCATTTGCATTTCCAAGCCCTCATCTCCTTTGTGTGTTATAAAGTATCCCCAAATTTTTTAGCACCATTTGGGCACTTTTCTTTAAAATGCAGATACCTCTTAGTTAAAAATGAACTTGTATGGTTTTCAAGTCCTGATCCAAGTCCTACTGTTGCCACTGAGATATTTTTTGTCAAATTCAGTGGGAATTAAGTATCGTCCATAAGCAAAACTTAGTACCCTATATTAAAATCATTGCTATTAATAGAGATTTGTTTCTGACTGCCCCAGTGGCTTACGAGTAAGTTGAGGGGACAGGAACAGTGCATTTCTTGTATCAGCTGTAAAGCAGAAAAGCTGAGGTTACTATTTGGAGTCCCTGATGAAAAGCTGCAATCGTTTCATTTTCAAGGTAAAACGCACCCTGCTATTTCCAGAATGACCTTGGCGGCCAACTGTGTTGCCCTTTGTGTCAGCAGAAAGAAGGCTGTTGGTGTCAGTGGGCTTTGGATCAGGCTTTAAAGACAGAGGAAGATTGCTTAAGGAAGAAAACGGACATAATGAATAGTCCTGATTTTCCAGGTTTTGTCACTTAGAGTTCAGAATATCAACAAGACACTTTAAACCCTGAAGAGTATTTGTAAGTCAATTATTTTGACCTTGTGTATTTCTTCAACTGTATACAATAATAAAGAAGAACAAACCTCTCTGGCTTACAAAAAAAAAAAAGGCAAATACTTTATTTATGAATAGAGATTTTAGCTGCTTTTTACACCATTGCAATGACTAAACAAATAGCATAAAATAAATGAAGGAGAGTATAAAATCACTTTATTCCAGCTGGTATTCCAAGACAACCTTCTGATTAAGTACAGAGTTGGATGTTTCAAGTATGGCACTTATATAAATAAGAGCAGAGAGAAGGTGATATAATCACAGTTAAAAGCAATGAACTCTGTTCCTTTGGTATGTGTGTCACCATAGGTAACTGTAGGTAAGTACGTAACTTGGCCAGCATGAACCAATTCCATCTTGTTCGTGCACATATCAGGAAATGAACTGAAATGTACTGATATATTTTGTAGATCACAACTAACATAGGATGATTAAGGTCTCTGGTGTGTGTGGACAGGCAAACAATAAATGGCAAAATTATATTCAGCATTTATTGTTTAGCATAACTAAATGATGCACAAACTAAGTTAGAAAATAGCTAGTAATACACACCAGGAATAAACTCTGTGATGTAGACAAGCAAAATAACATCAGACATCTGTGAGATAGGTGAGAGCAGATGTCCTGATTGAGCTGTGGTCACAGTGCAATTACCCTCCTTTTAAAACATGCTTACATCTTACATCACAACAGTTTCCCCCACCCCATCCCACCCCATATAGAGTATCCTTGCAGATTTTTAATATGAACATTCTACATGTTTACAAAGATTTATCAGACAGTCCAAACTGTAAACTCATCCTAAAGATGACCAAAAAGCTGCTCCACCAACAGATAGCATCCAATCTTTAGAAACAAAATTAGTGATAATAGTAGCTGTAAGGCTAGATCAACCATGGTTTTATAGCTGTTTTGTTTTGTTTTGCTTTCAGTCTTTTACATAGCACTGCAGTTTTGCAGCTAGTTCAGTAAGTGCAGATCCAATACCTTAATGGCTTTCTTGGTGGTTTGATAAAATGCTTGCCTAAGCAATGTACCTTTCTCTAATGGTGTCTGGGTCTGTTCCACCTGGCACCAAGTTTCAGTTCTGTCACAGCCTCACACATAAGCTGAGTCACTTGACTGAGTCCTGCCAAAGTTAGGCATGCTCATTCTTGGCAGATCCTTATTTCTGATCTCGTATATGGATTTCCTTTTTGCCTGTACTCCTCTCACTGCCATTTTGATCTTTCTCCAGCCCAAGTGGTTCAGTTCTGCCAAATTGAGCACCACACAAATGCCACTGACAGCAAACATGAATACCAAGAACACAGTCTTCTCAGTGGGTCTAGAGACATAGCACTCTACTTCTTTAATGCAAGGGTATCTGTCACATTCGTACATGGAAGGGACATTGAATCCATACAGAAAATACTGCCCCACTAAGAATCCAATCTCTAGGGCATTTCGAAAGACCACTTGGATGATGTAAAATCGAGAAATGCCTTCTTGCCTCCTCATCTTTGATTTTGTAGTTCTGATTGCAGGATTGGGGATCTCTTTCACTTCTAAGCAGTCTGGTTCTGCCTCTTTGGTGGAGTTCTCAGTGTTCTGCAGCACCCCATTGACAATTGTGTTCTTGATTTTCTTACTATCCTCACGCTTCATTGAATCCTGGTCTCTCTCCAAGGTGAGGAAGACAGTGGAGTACCTCCGTTCCCTCTGCTTAGCAGACTGGTGAACAGAGTACGTTATGAAGCACAGGCTGGGAGTGCACACCATGATGATCTGGAACACCCAGTACCTTATGTGAGAAATAGGGAAAGCCTGGTCGTAACAAGCCTGATTGCAGCCTGGCTGCAGCGTATTACAGACAAACATAGTCTGCTCGTCATCGTACACCGTCTCCCCTACAATGGCCACAATGAGGATCCTGAAGATCACCACCACGGTCAGCAGGATCCTGGAACAGAGAAGCCCGTCAGTGCGCGCGGCCGGGAGCTGTCCAGTGCTGATCGGCCCGGGGCGCCGCAGCCGGCGCGGTATCGCCTCGGCGCGGCAGGGAGCGGCCATGCGTCGCCGCAAGCCCCAGCCATGGTGGGAGCTGCCCCGGCCCCTCTAGGAGAACCCACAGCGACCGCGCGGGCCGCAGCCACCGAACGCGCAGAGAGGCGCGGAGGGGCTCTGCCTGCGGGACCGCTGTCGCGGCGGGATTCCCTCAATGTCTGCCCGCCGCCCCCCTACTCCTCGGGGTCGGGAAGAGCTCCGTGTCTCCGCGGCTCCGCATCCTGTGCCGTGGCTCCGTGCCCGTTCCGCCCGTACACGGGCTCTTTCCAGGCGAGCACGGTAGGAGCCCCGCGCAGGCTGCTCGCACCGCCAGGACTCTATAGAGCAGCAGGGCACCCCCGCACCCCCCGTAGCGCCCCGTCGCCCTTACCTCCCTATCATAGTAGAGTGCTGCTGCACGGCAGCTTCCAGTAGCCTCTCTAGAATAGTCCATTCCCCCATCGCTGTTCATCCGGAGACAAAGACTTTGGCAAGCGGAGGGGATATCTTCACTTCTTCCTACCCCTTTCTTCCTTCCCTCCCCCCCCCCTTTTTTTTTTCTTTTCTTTGTTGTTGTGTTGCAAGGGATGAAGAAAGAAAAAAATAAAAAATAAAACGAGAGAAATCCCCCTCTACCGCCTGCAGTAGTCTGGTAGTAGGAAGGCAGCTGGATGCGGCAGCCCTTTCGAGGACTCTCGGCTCGGCTCTGCCCGGTTCGGCCCGGCCCGATTCTACTCGGGGCCCCGCGGCGGCCGAGCCCGGCACGGCCCGCTCGGCTCGTGCCGCGGAGCGGCGGACCCGCGGCAGGAAGAGAGGAAGGTTGGCTTTTAATGTCTTGCTGCCTCTAATCTGCCTTTAAGTAGTCTCCGCTTGCGTCACTGACAGGTTGGTGGAGAGCAGCCAAAAGCAGCGCTCGGATTTTCTCATTTTTTATTATTCCCGTGAATATAAATAAATAAATGGGATAAAACAAATGAAGTAAATAAATGGGGAGGAGGGAGGCGGAGGAAGACCTGACCCAGCCACCACGAGCCTCCTCTCGCCAACGAGCAGCTCTTCGCCCGACCAGAGCCCGCCTTGATCACTGTGAGGCCACTCCGGCCACCTCCCCGCCACTGGGATCAGGCCACAGGGGAGTGTCCCCCTGGGAACCGGTGCTGGCCCGCGGCCGCTACTCTGGGATGCTGTGCCCCCGTGCCTGGCTGCAGTCTCGGGGACTGTGGGGCTCTGCAAGCTCCCCGGGCTTGAGAGAACAGCAGTGTCATGCAGCAGTAATTTCATCTAGAACAACTGCTTACCCTTGGGGGATAACCGGTCTTAAAACTGTATTCTTACTCTCCTCTGATCACAGATATAATACAAGAATCGCTTGTGGAAGGAGAAGTGAACATGTATAGCCATTTCAGATAATTCTGAGACTGAGATTGGATTTAAGTTAGAAAGGACACCAAATCTTCACTCAAGGCATCTCTAAACAGCACATGAATAAAGACATCCTTTCATTATAAAACACCTACATATTCCACCAAATTATTACAGTATGTTTAAAATATTTTTTATTTTATAACTACCCTTACCTGAATACCTGAGACACTCCCCAACAATTTCAGATAAACCACTGACACCAGCTGAGATTGACTCTTTCCTGGTGGTGAAACCTAAAGTGTGTTCTCTACATTTCCATAAAGATAAACTATAGCCTTTTACCTACTCAACTGGTCTTATTAAAATGAACATAAGAAAAATTCAAATCAGTCTGATAATAGTGTTCTTGCTGCCAAACTCAGTAAAATCAGTCTTCTTCCAAAGCAGAACTGTTTAGGCCACTGTAAACAGTGTGGTCCTTTTTTTACTTTGCAGCTCTCTGTGCAGGACATTGGTGTGTTTTAAACACCTCAAAATTTGTCTTTTCATTTGATGGTGCAGATGGTCTCTGATTCACATTACTAGAATCTGTTGCCTGATTGGATCCCTAAATCTTTGAAATGGGAAAGTGTCAAATATGAGAAGATCAGTGAATACTCCTATTTGCAGAGAAAATGGTAGATTTTTCATCTTGTCCAATCAAGAATCTGTTAAGAAGTACTCTGGATTGGTTCTTTCCTACACCACTGCTTTTCCTTAAATCCTGACTACATCCTTCTTCAAACCTGAATCTCACACCTCCTGCAGTGTGCGTGTGTGTGTTTGTAAACCTGCTGTTGCAGCAACACCATAAAGAAAAAAAAAATAGTAGGTGTTATTCCTTTGGTTTTAAGAGGACTCCATTATCTGTCTACCAGCCACGATGTTTTTCATATGGGTCCCAAAGTGTCTCTGTGGAGAGGGATCTGAAAATAACAGAGATCAAAACAGGAAAGGAAGCAGTAATGCATGTGCAGAAGGAGAGAGGGCAGGGAGTATGCTAATAAGCTAATGATGATAATCCTATTTGGAGAACCAAACAGAGAGAAAGACCTTGACAGAAATTACTGAAGAGCACAGAGGAGATTTTGGTCCACAGTCAAGTATAAGCATTCCTACAAAGGGAAGCTGTTAAATAGCCTCAGGATAAAAAACATACATATCTGAGTTTTTATGACCAGCAAACAAAAAGGAATCAAATTCTGATCAAACCAAACACTGAGCTTTTGATGAACAGTTAACCAGTATTTGCTGTATGTGATGAGAAACATAAAGGGGAGGTGACATAAATGAATGTTACAGACATATAAATACTGATATGAAATATTTTTTTTATTTATATGTGTTTTAAAGTTAAATATTTCAGGTGCACTCTTGCAAGAGTTGTATTTCATTCTGAAACAGCTGACCTCTCCTTTTCTAACAGTAGCCTCATATGCCACACCACCACCTTACTCAGAAACAGAACACTTATCGTTATATTTGACAGTTTGTGGACTTCAGAACTCTGTAAGCTTGGGTAAAAAGATAATAATTTCAATCTGAGTGTCATTTTCTTGATGGTAAAACATATTTTAAGTGACTTGAAAGTAATTATTTGCATTCCCATTATTCACCAGATGTGTAAGAGCAACCTGTAGACTTGTCTGACAAATACCTAAATTACAAAGTGTCCAAAGTTTGAACAGTAGGCTTAAGAAGATCTTCAGCTTCTTGGAGTTTTTATTGGATTTTCCACCATTTCCCTGAATACTTCAGCCCATGATAAAGCCATGATTTGCAGAGGAGTAGGCTGCTAAGAATGCTACGGAAGTATCTGCATCATGTATGTTATTCACATTATAAAATCATGCATATATTTCATTCACAAGCACTCAGGATTATCAGAGTTTTAAGTCTTCAAAAGCTCATGGCTTACAAAGAACCATTTCCTACTAAAGAAACAGGATCAGGCCTGCCCAGTTCAACATATTTGTCAGCTGTATAAAAAGGAAACAAAGTTGGTTTCACACTCCCAAGCACAGGCTTTGGAGTTGAGAATGTAGTTGTATTTGGTTTGCTCTGCATTTGAAGAAAGTGACTATTCATCTGCAGATTAAATTCAGGATATATACATTCATAACAAACCCTCACAAACCTCACACCAGCAAAAAGAACTCCCCACACCAAAGTCAAGACAGCAACTGAGCTCAAGCAACCTTTCCGAAACAAAATCAGAACTCCAGCTCCCACATGTATTCAAAGAAGGCTCTGCCTCAATATTAATTCATGTTAACATAATACAGATGGAGCTGATCTTGGATTAGATTTGGAGAATGAGACTGTGTGTGTCCTCAGTTCAGATGCCAAACTGAGGTTAATCTGTCTCTAAGAAGCGATAGGACAGATTCTCTCTAAGAAATCCATCCCTTTTGCCCTGATTTGGTTTTGCAAAAGGCGGGGAAGCCAACAGATCTCTCAGGCTATGCATTCCTCAAATACAGGGCTGAGCACACAGGGCCTGCACCTACACATTTGGCTCTGGTATCAGACTCCCGGCAGCCCCAGTACTGATGGCATGACTTGGGCAGGGCAAAGTAGCCAGTTGGCTGCTGCCTACCTGCTTTCAGATTGTATACAGAATCACTGTGTTCCCACCTTGTTGTTCTCTATGTTGAGATTAACTCATGTGAAAACAAGGTCCAGATCCTACAGAAGCATCTCCCAAATACTACATCCTTTTAATAATATAGATTATTTTTTTTTCCATATAGTTTATCTCAGAACAAATCGCCATTTTTTGATACTATCCCAAGGACCTTCCTTGGTCATCTGTGTTTTGCACTTGTACATGGTGGATCTGAAATTACAGCAAATATATAAATGTCAGGCTTAGATTCAAAACTTGAACAACAATACTGTATTTCATGA
This sequence comes from Lagopus leucura, assembly GCF_019238085.1. Lineage (NCBI taxonomy): Eukaryota > Metazoa > Chordata > Aves > Galliformes > Phasianidae > Lagopus > Lagopus leucura. The sequence goes on along the minus strand of NW_024962250.1, from coordinate 15,354,727 downwards.
TTGTATTATAAAACCATTTCTACCAAGTGCAGAAAACTGAGAGCAAAGAAAATTGCAAGCTATCACTTAAGAATAGTAGGCTATAATAATAGGCTATAATAATAGGCTATAATAATAATAGGCTTTTCTTCCAGAAATTTTGTGGAATGTATTTCCCTACATCAGCTTTGTGGTTGCATTTTCAATTTAGTGTCACAAAAGTGAGATATTCCAGCATTACTTTTATAAAAATGGAATACTTTCTTTCAAAGACCAATGTGATGAATGCTTTCTTTCTGATAGCAATTGGGGTAATCCACAAAATCTAAGTAGTTAGCTACTAAACTGAAAACGCCTATCTAAGACCTCTCGCAGCCATCTGCTACACTCTGCTTTCATTTGATGCCATGTGTGTATTAATGAAATGATTGCATCAGATTATATCTTTTATTCATAAAATCATCTAGGTCATCTTCTTCCACCTGCACTTCCTCATTAAAATGAACAGTTGTGTGTTCATTCTTCACTTGCTGTGTGAGTGCAACCCTGGCACAACTGCTCTGTGCATTTTAATCAGAAATCCTTTATGCTTTTTCTTCTATGAAATTTCTACAGTAGGCAATTTCTTTGTTTCACACCACAGAGAATGAATTTGAAGAAAAAAGACTTCTGAAAAGGTGCAAGACCTGCATGCGCTGCCAGAGGTCATCTGCTTTCAAGACAAAGCAACAACAGACCACAACACCATCACTTTGATTCTGAGAAACATGTAGCAGATTCTTGTCCTGTAGACAATAGTGTTTGTATCAAAACTGCCAATATCAAGGCAGTTATGTTCCTTGATATGAGAATGGAAGCACGCCATGCTAGGGAACAGCAAGGCACTGGCTGCACAAAAGTCAGGGCTTCATGCAACACGTAAACAGACAAAATAGTTACCCTAACAATGAAATCAAGACTGTTATCAGTCTCAGGTCCATGCCTACTGTTTACTACTGAAGAATGGTATGAGTGAAAAGTTCTTTAGCAAATCAATGCATGTTTTTAGGAAAGATGGCATAAACGTTAGGGCTTATATGTCACACTGAATTTCTACAACTAGTCTTGCCAAGCTGGGAACTGGTACAAGAAGTATTCATGAGGCAGGCCAGCACTGAGTAGAATCTTCATAATATTATGAACTAAAAGAATTTAAAATATCTAAGTGTAACTGCTTTATCTAGAAAATGTTTTATATCTCACTTTTCTAATTGCAGGTCCATTCTTTCAAAGACACATATTCAAAAAGATATGCAGTCCTGTACAAATGTTTGGCAGTTTATGGTAAAATAAGAGCCAATCATGGCCACCATACTAGAACAAATACAGAATCTTGGCAAGATTCTTTTTGTCAAACCTGATTTTCCTCTTCTTACAAATAAAAAAAGAGCTATATATAATAACCAGAAGAAAATTAATCATATACAATGACAATAATAAATTCAAAAGCATTTATTTTCAATTCACATAAAAATATCTCAGTCCCTAGGTAGTCAATTTTTGTGCTACTAATGTCAATTCTGACTTTTGTGTGGTCAAAATTCAAAAATTCATAAAATCTTACTTATACAAGGACATTTTAATATTACTAGTGGCCAAATGCTAATGATGAGAAAGTGAGTGCTGCAAAAAAAGCAAAAATAGCAAAAAGAAAGATTCAGTAATAAGAACCAAGATCTGTATGCTGGAACTGCAAGCAGCCTTTGCTTCTTCTATCTTGTGGAAAACGAATAACCATTTATGAGAATTCATGCTGCAGTATTTCAATATGAATGCATTACATCAAGCATTCTTTTCTGACCTACTATTTTGCCTTCCCTACTTTTATTTTTCTCCAAATGCTATATCCTTATATATCCAGATGCTTTCCACTCAGTGGCATCATTTGCAGCAGAGTTGCTTTTGTTTATTTGGGTTGTCATACCACCACATGTCTTCAGCTTTCCTGATGTCCATCACTTTTCTCCTCTCCCTCCACATCCCACCACATCTCTTAAAAGGGAATTCACATTACATTAAAACATCCCAATGGAGGCTGTGCTGAAGTAATCCTTTGAAATAACTAGAGCAGGCAAATGATTGATTCAAAAGTAAACTATGACAGCAGGAGTGAACAACTCAGTAACAGAAGAAGTTCGTAAGAATTTTAAAAATCCTTTTGTCATTCAAAGGTTTTGCAGTTACCATAAAAATGGGTGAGATACATTTGATATGCAAATTCATTACAGTTATGCAAAATATAAATGCTATGCAATTCATTAGACATATAAAGTACAAATGCATATACAGTTGTACACGTGCAAACACGTCAGTGAGTGTTTTATAATTACAGTTCATTTGACACAAAAAAAATATTACATAATATTAACTAAAGCATTCCATAGGAATTCCTGTTCTCTAGGAATCCTCTTCTGTGAGATTGTTAGGACAATTTGGAAGGCCTATGTGGGGAGGATGCATTCAAATTCCATGTGATTTTAGCCTTTCTCCTAAGTCCCAAGTTGAAAGCTATTTAATTATCCTTTCAATTACTTCAGTGGATCAAGAACATACAGTTTAACGGAATAATCTGATATACTTTCAATAGTACATGTAATATTACAAAAAAAAAAAAATCAAGTGAATTTAAATTTTATAATTTTATGCAAGTGTAATGCATTCAAGTGTCATGTATTCAACTTTAGTCTAGAAGCTTCAGTCTCATTTACAGATCTACACACTGAAAAACACCAATTCATAGACCCACAATGTTTTCCTAGAACTACTCCAAGCCATGCACATCTGGAGTTTCACAGGTGGGGACGAAATTGGCCTTTTTATCACCTCCACAACTGCCTTTAACACACTGCATCTTTTCAGTGCTGCGCAGAGTGTTACATTTTCAAAACACTATTTGTAAACGTCTCCTAAACAAACAAGCAAAAAAAAAATCCAGGATATTCCTTAAATTTTTGTAATGTTTCTGTTTCAAAATGAAGGAAAATCGATTTTGGAGTATCAAAATATTCTATGAATATAAATTCCTGAGTTTTAAAAAGATGTGATTAAGTATTCAATTTCTTCTAATCCCATAAAATCAAAGTGGTTATACAGAGATTTTTCCATACTTTTAAGGCTGTGAAGTATTCAATTGCCTACTGTATTTTTCAGCATCTATCAAAACTCATTTACTTTTGACTATTTATGAAGGAAATAATTTGTGGGGGAAAAAAAGAGGAAAAAATAAATTCAATAATTTATAAAACATTGTAAAACTGTGTATGCTTTATTTCAGTGCTTCCAAAAAAAAAAAAAAAAAAAAAAAATCTTCATTCTGCATAATGTCACTATGGTACTGGAAGCTACAGTATTCAATATATTTAATATTATTATATTTAATAATATTTTTCTAGACAATGGAGAAGTCCCTGTAATGTCTTGCATAGGTAACAGTTGCTCCAGGGCTGCACTGAATTGAACACATCCTATGCAAATCTGACCTCATTTTTAACCAGATATTAACTTCTCATTTGAGATTTAGAACTTCTGCTTTGCAGCTCTTTACATTATCTTTCACACTTCCCTGCAAGAAATCATGGCCTGTTTTCCTGTGATGAACACATCCAAAGTAGCAACAATCTTTAGAAAAAAAAAAAAAATTATTTTGTACCTTGCCCCATGATTTCCTTAGTTGAAAGATGTATCTGCCCACCTCAGCAGAAAGCTGAGCATGTCAAGAAGTACCTCCCTTTTCCCTACCTTCTCCTTGAAATCCCCAGAAATCCAGGGGCTGGTGAGGGCAGGTGGACCATGCACAGCAGTGCCAGAAGGAGAAACCCCTGGGGACTGTTCTACAGCCCGTGGGGTGGCAGGGGACCTAGAGCATGCCATCATCACCACTTCCCAGGCTGTACGCCTTTTCTGTACTTCCTGTCATTTAAAATGCTAGTCAAGTGAGTGCCAAAGGTTCCAGCAGTGAGAACAGTGAAATAGATCTACACTTGCATGCAAAGGGATGAATATTTTATGCATACATTTTTATCAATTTTTTTTTTTTTTTGTATCAATTAATAAGAATTGTTGTAAACAACACTTTGTGTTCTATCTACGTTTCCTATTTTTCAGGTCTTGAAGCATCTCTTGCACTTGCATGAGTCTGTGCCTGCTGGTCACACAGTAAAAAACAGAATTTTATTTTCTTCAGTCAGCCTCTCCATTTTCCACACAATTTCCTCAGTACAGATTCACTCAGGTTGTGTCCAAACATCCTGCCTTGGGACAATAAGCCTCCCTTTCCCCTTCCAGATTTACTCTCCTCTTTCTTGTACAGCACATAACAGAACAGGCTTTCGGGGGGAAGTGTCTAAGAACTGATCCACGGAAAACTTGTCTTATCCCACAGGCTTCACTCTGCCAAATGAGAAATTACAGAGAGCCAACAAAACAGGACCAGGGCATTTGAGGGAATGCAGTATAACCTCGCTGTGGTCAAATGTCATGTGAGCATTTACCTTCCTGCACAGGAAGTCAGGAGAGCTTTCAGGCATCAGGTTACTGGTGTAGATAATTGGGGAACTGTTTTAAGCTGAGAATAGGGGGAATCCCGGCTGTAAAATATGGCTGCTGCAATTTAATTTCAACAACACAGTGCAACTTCTCAGATTTAGGAATCAAATAAAATAATTGTTTTTTTTACTTGTATTGAGGATATCTGAGCCAGCCCCATTTCTATCCTTAGATGTAGAATTCATAAAATAGACTAAAATATGTTATAAACCTCCATTCTCCAGCATTTTCAGACAAGGATTTCAAGGTCTCATATTGCAACACAGCTACCCAGTGTTTTCCAAAACTCTGAAACACTCAACATTTTATGAGGATTCTGATACAGAAGAATCTGTAGTTTCCAGCTCTTATTTCACTGAGACTATAAGGACATTCATGCTAGAGTTTTTGGGAGCAAAGACCAGGATACTGACTTCAAATATTTGTTGATAAGCACACAAAGGCCTTACCTATTTAAATATGTCACTAATATAACATGAAAACATGGATAAGTTATCAATCTGTTTTGTTTCATTAGTACTTTTTGATAAATTTCATTATTTCATGTATTTTCTCTGAGCAACGGATCTGTCACGGATCAGGAATTGTATATAAGGAGAAAGAGCTTACAGGAAGGCTAATCCAGGTGGAGAGAAAAAAAATTAAGTCCTCACAGGGCTCTAATAAAAATCTGTGAGGCACATTTAGGCTAATTACACCAACAAGTTAGCAAAGTCCAGAGTCACAGTACCTGAAATGTCAGTGCAAAATGTTCCCTGGCCTTGAAGGCAGTACATAAGGCAGCACTGAATGTGTGAAATCCAAATATAACTGCCACAAAGGCAAACAAGGCATGAGAGAAAACATGAGCTCAAAGATAGATCAATTAATTCAAAGAACACCAACTAGACAGGTGGATGAGTCAGAGATATCAGGCAGGCAGAGTTCCTGTTGAATGGAAAATGCATTTAATACAGCGTGTTGCACTATGTGAGACAATAAGACCAACAAGCTAAGATAAATTTGGTGTGCCATGATGACAGAAACATCCTTAAGCAAAGAACACAGAATTAGTTTCCGCTTTTAAAAATTTCTTCTTCTATGATTCCCAATTCCCAAGCCAAACAATACAGTTTTCTTCAGTTTTTTAGATTATCTTGGAAAAAAAAAAAATAAACACAGTAAGATATTCTCTTTGATGTGATATATAAGAAATATCTGATTTTTCTTTCAATGAGAAGAGTAGGTCAGAGAAATACATTAAGTGAATATATTCAGACATACTTAAAGAGTTATAATTGTTCTTTTCTCTAGGGAAAAGCAATTGCAGGGAAAAGCAATTTTTCCAGTGCTAGAAAGTGCCAGTGTACTTGAAGCACAAGGCAGAGATGATTGTCCTGCAGAGATGATGGTATGTCACATCACAGCTGGCTTTGCAGCAAATCTGGTGCACTGCTGCAGTGTCTAGGAATAGCTCAGTATTACTTTTTTTATTTGTTTTTGTTTTTAATTAAGCAAATGTATAAGTTGGAAAGCCAAATCATAATATACATAGAAAAGACAAATATGAAGTTGTACTTTACTCAAATTATAAATTGTCTTGTGACTGTGTAGCAGTACATTCTTACTTAAAAGAACAAATGTTTCTGATATTTGGCATTTATTATGAAAATCATCTTCTCAAAAGTGAAGTAGCATTTGGATGCATATCATTGCATTTAATATAACACATAAACCTTCAGAATTTTGAGGGAATAATAAACAATTCAAAATTTGCACACACCAGCATTGATGTTAATTCTCAGTACGTGCAGCAAGTTGTACCAGGATCTGGTCCAAGGGGTACAGTTGGAAAAAATGAGAACAGAGCTTTTCCACTTCACTGTTTTCAGCATTTTATTCAATGGTTGACTAGAAGTATGCATAGATATAAAGCACAGTAATTAAAGAAAAAAAAAAAACTTCAGAAAAATAGTCATGCTTTCATGTGCTTTAGATTGTCTTTGAAACAACAGCAATATTCTAATTGATTCAAGCCCCCAGTATTTTTATTATCAACACAAGAATATACTGCATTTTTTATTTGTTCTACATTTAAGTTATATCTATAGTTTCAGTCTTCCAAAATAATATTTACCAAAGTGAAACACATTCCACTCTTCAAGTGATTTTTAAAGATATCAACCTACGATCTGGGGAAATACTACAATATTTTATAAATTATTCAAGTTGGATATAGTACTCTCTTTCCTTAGTATACTTCCCTCCACTGCTTTCACCACATAGATTCTCTCTTTTGTTTGTATGTGTGTGTGTGTGTGTGTGTAAATAACAAAGAATTTGCTAAATTAAGGTGAAAATTTCATATCAGGTAGGGAAAGTAGGCCTGAGTTGTAACACACAAATTTTGTCCCCAGCCCAGGAATTTAACTCCTCAGTGCAGTAATCAGATCCATTCAGTAACTTAAGAGATTATCAAAGAAAAAGCCTTAACATCTTCATGGAAGCGACATTATCTAACAAACAGTAAAAGCTCCTTCTTCACAACTATGACCTTATTCTATAAGCTTTTTGCTATACTTTTTTAAACTATGGCAGAAAAGAAAAAAAAAAAAGAAAAAAAAAGAAGTCCCTTTATCCAACTTAATACCCATGATTTTAATAACCACAACACCTTCTTCAGTTAAGGAGGGACAGAATTGCACTTGCACCTGTAAACACTTGTGAGAGGCAGTCCATGCTCACCCCCTGAGCCTGGAGAATATTTCATCCCTGTATTTCCTTCCATATCCATATCCAACAACGCATGGAGATTCTCCTTAGTCCTCCTTTTGTTACTAATGTATTTATAGAAGCATTTTTGTTTTCAGTGGCAGTAACCAGACTAATCGCCAGCTGGGCTCCTAATTTTCTCCCTGTGTAGCCTCATGACATATTTATAGTCCTTCTGAGTAGCCTACTCCTTATTCCAAAGGCCACAAACACTCTTTTTCTTCCTCAGTTCTAGCCAAAGCACTGTTCAGTCAGATTAGTCTTCTTCCCCCCTGGCTTATCTTTCAGCACATGAGAATGGACTGTTCATGTGCCATTAAGATTTCCTTCTTTAAGAGTGTCCAGCCTTCTTTTCCCTTTCAGAACTGCTTCCCAGGGGACTCTGTCAACCAGTCTCCTAAACAGGCCAAAGTCTTCCCTCTGGAAGACTGAGGTGGCAGTTCTGTTAACACTCCTCCTTAGATTTCCAAGAATCAAGAACTCTATTAATTCATGCTCACTATACCCAAAATGGCATCCAATCTTCACATCACCCACAAGACAGCATTTATCTGTTCTGTAGTATTTGTGGCATTCTCTATACTTAGATTGGCAAATGCCATAAATACCATGATAAATTTAACCACTGTGAATGATAAATGTCAGGCTTTTAATAGCACCCACTGTTTCCCTGTCACCACATGACCCTATTTGGAGACTGCACAATCATCTCGGATTATTACTTGTAAAAGAAATCATGTTTTTAGTACTTAAAAGGACATTGTATGTGCTTTGTATAATATACATAGACAGAACAAGCAAAGTATACCTTTTGGCAAAAGGAAGATCCTTCAGGGTGCTATTCCTGTTCATTTAATATTTCTTTTTATTTACAAAAATAAGTTAAAAGGATAGATTCCTGTTTCTAGTAGCTGCTAGTACAATGGGCAAAATCCACTATCTCAGTTAAAATGAAAAGGAAGTAAATTTGTCTAGCAAGCTGATGACCGTGGCTGATACTACATTTTATTAGAAAGAAAAATTGTACAAAACTATTGCTGCAGATCTTAAAACACTGAATGTGATGCTAGACACAGCACACATTCTCAAGATGACTTTGGACACTTTTTACACTTCCAGTAGTATGCGATGTATTTAGGCTACATCTGAAGATCATATTTCTGTGGATTTTTGACTGCAGACTGTAAGTCACATTTAACTAAAAGTACTCAAATTCTGATCTTTCTCAAAAGTCTGTAGTTCTTATATTTTATCTCAAGCATAACATCAAAATGGGAATTGAGTTCTTTCTTAGAATTCAGGCTACAAAATATCAGCAGTTCTGTGTTAATCAAATGTGTTTGAATTTTATGGCAAGAAATATTTGTCCTTCCAAAATCCATGATGTTATGTTGCTAGAGGAGATACTCATTTGCCATGTTATACAGACATGATCTCTGAATTGTGTTTGAGGTAGAGGTATTCTTCAATTGTAAAGAGAAGTTAAAGAGAAGATTTACAGAAAATACTTGCATTTCAGAGAATTTGGAACCAAATGCAAAAGACTATCACCAGCAATAACATAACCACTCATTTTGCTATGTACAGTGAATTCATCAGTACCACAAAAGTCTCATTCAAAACCATTAAATTTAGCTGCCAAAATATACCGGCAGAAGACCAAATGCTACTGCTGCATTACTGCGATTTGTCTGGTTGCCATATAGAGCTAAGCTGCACAAGATAGCTCCAATCCAATCATTTCAACACTAATAAGTGTTGTAAATCACTTTTGTAAACCTCTTCATCACATATTAGAGTGGTTTCTGTGTCTACAATACAAGAAATGATAATTTTATAGCATATCTGGACAAGTTGTAGTATTTCTTTGCAATGGATTGTGAGGTATAGTCATATTAAGCCATATTAAACATTAAATTCCTACTAAATATTCTTTCCTGTGTATGTATACATAGATAATTTAAGTATGGTTCAAGTAAATTGTTAAATTTCTTTAAGCATATACCACAAACTTTATTTCTCACAATCACTTTCTTAGTTACCCAGCTGCAAGAAACTCTTTCTAGATTTCAGTGATCTGAAAAAACATAACTTTATCTCTCCACACCTCACAATTTGCATCTTCTTTTGGAAGATATATAGCATTATGATTATCAAAGATGTTAATAGACACAAAAGGGGGAAACTGTCTTTCAAGTAATTGGATTCTTTTAACTCCTTCACTGTTGGAGTTAATGGCTATATCACAATAAAAATAATAAACTACTACATATTTCTTACTGATTCAGTCACTAAGAATGTTAACATCATGCACACACTCATATCTGTTTTGAGTTCAGTATATTAATTATGAATGAAACAGCAAATAAGGTTGAATTCACAACGAATGGTGATCTACCAAATCAATTAATGATATTAATTTACATCATCAGTTATTCTAATTGTCAAACAAATACAGATAATGGAGTCAAAAGTTTAGCATAAGAAAGGGGCTTTCTGTTAAGAGTGTAACAGAAGACAGAGGAGAACATTATTCCATTTAATCTTTAGCCCAAAATAAATTTAGAGCCATAAAAATGACGTGGTTTAACTAATGGAAAACAGTGTTTTCTTTTCTTGGATTTTCTTGTTCCTTGACAGTGAAGGATCTTCTTGCTTTGGTGGTAACTTCAAGACATAATTCATATAAACGTAAGAAGTACTTTTTTTTTTCTGATACTCTGAGTTCTTTGTGCTTAAAAATCTGCTGAGGTTTCTATTTCTGCAAGGATTGTAATTCCTGGCTTACCAGAAAATCAAAGTACTGCAAACCATACTGCATTGGCTTTTCAAAAGAAGTAATTCAGTTCATTCATCTAACAGCTAATTTTTTACTAACCAGAAATATTTTTAATACATGAGTCAAGATAGACAATTTTCTTGCTTAAAATTGATGTTCCTTATTCTCTTTAGTGTTTATTTACTTATTTATTTGTTTGTTTATTATTTAATAGAAACTTAACCCGTGTTCTTGAAATATTTTATATAATCAAAACAAATAGAGAACTTGCATGATATTCAATATCAAAAGATATCTATCATGTAAATGTGACAGTATGGCTTGATTCCTCCTTTATTGACATCTAGTGCTGTAAGCCCCTGTAGATCTGGATGTGGAGGATCTCCCCACCTTGACTGTCCCAGCAGTGTGTTGCTTCCAGACCCCTTCCTCCTCTGAATAAAATGAACTGATTTTTCTCCCACTTCCCAACTCATCTGAGGTACCTATGATATATCCAAGGAATATCAAATGGAGGATAGTATGCTCTCCTCTACTAGAGAAGAGGAACTGTGTTTTAGCAACATTTTTAACCATAAGTAAGTCAGGGAAGGTACCTGATAAAACTTAGGTAGCAAGGCATTAAAGAAGTACTTTAAAGATTAGATCTGAGTCCCTTCTGATCAGGAAGAGATCACTAGTAAGAGTATTGTCAAAGAGAATGAGGAATATGCTGGGTTTCTTTCCAATGGATTTCGATTCCCTCATGAGCTATGCAGTGTCCTTCAGACTTTGTCTGGTGTAATGGCAATGCTGACAGGGAAACTGAGGAACAGTGCTTTAGAGAGTGTTTGCAACTTCAGCTGTTCCAAGACAGCCAAAATTAGTTGCAGTAGCAGCAGAGCAATTTCTGACATGTACTGTTGCCTCTCCTTCTACTCTCTGTAGTTGGCTATCTGTGTGAACTATTCCTTTGTGATGAAAAATAAGATCATCACCATGTATACTAAATTTTTTCTAATGTCTGCTGAAATCATTTTATGCATTTCACACAGGACAGCCTGATCACAAAGTAAAGTTATCTTTTAACTACATATCAACGTTTTTTTTCCCCCAGTAATTAACATTTCTGTGTGCTGAATTTGCAAGTGTCAACTTTCTCATGAGAAAAAGCAAAAGATAACTAGCTGTATATTGGCTGCCTGAATTGCTTCTTTCTTGAGTCCAGTGAGTGAGATTTACTAATCACTCATTATTTACATATATATATGTATATGTATATGTATATGTATATGTATATGTATATGTCCATATATTTTATCTTGATAATAACAGAGATAATGATAATAATCCAGAGATGAGATGCTCCAGCATGGATTTAACTTCTAGTAAAAGAAAGCAACAATCTCTTCCTGCCTGGTCCTTCTACTAAATCTGTCCTACTAGCAAAGAAAGGGAATTTCTTTATCTTTTTCTATTGTTGCATGATTATTGTAGATTAATCCGGCTGTCACATATACTTGCTTATCTAAATTTTTTACTATAAATCTCTCTTAGTCTATATCCATAAGCTATGGGATTCAATTTTTCTAAATTCTTCTAAAGATAAAAATTTTCATACTAGTGCTTAGCCCAAGGGTGGCATTTTTAAGACTTTAAATGAAACATCCTTTTTAGAGATTAGCACAAAGTAGATAACTATCAAATTTATGACGACTATTGTACCATTTTTTTTAAAAAAGAGCCTTGAAGAACTAACAAGAAACTTCTGAAACATGTCCTTATTTTCTGTTAAAAAGCAATCATTTTAAACACAATCTTCATTTAGTATATAAAACATTAACAACTGCAATTGAGTGTTGCTGTAAAATGTAAACAGGATACATTTCAGCAATAGGTTCTGTTAGCAGAATTTTGTTCTAGCTTATGTGACCCAAATTCCTCTCCATCAAACTGGTCAGTTGCATTCTCTATATTTAAAAGTTCTAAAAATTTCCCAAGTTGTATTTCCATAAATAGTTATCATACTTCCCATTCTACTGAATTATTGAAGTTTTCACTGCGCTGACTGCGAATGCATATTTGATAATGGCATAATATGGGATAACTGGATTAAAATTGAATATATCTGGAAACATGCTATAAGAAGAGAAAAAGAGTAAGGTGCAAGTTCTGTTTAATCATACCCTACTTGTGGTCAAACATACTGTATTTTACATAATCCTTGCTGCTCCATAAACTGTAAATAGCCAGAACTTTCTATGTAAGTAATTTTTTCACCAGTCATGGAATCAGTGACTTCTTTCAGTTCCCTCCTTATGCCCACAAGCTTAAGGATAAAATTCTAACCACAGTCACAGCAGTGCTGCCAGCTGTATGCTTGCCATTCCTGGCTTATTGGAGCCAGGCAGTCAGGAATCCACAGGGCCTGACTTACTAAGCCTTTCGCATACTTGTTTAACATTTTAAGCTCCATTTAGTTGCAATTTATGTCCAGTATCATCTCATTAATTCACAGTAATACCTGAGATGACCTCTTTGATCAGCCATATCATTCAAATAGTAAGCAAGACTAAGCAAGAAAATCTCATTTAATTTAATTTATGCTTGAACACTTGATTTTATCTTGTTCAAAAATCTGGTAAAGTTCCTATATTTTCAAAACATATACTATTCCTCAATTATATGAATTTCAGCTTAATGTCCTACTCTGGAAACCTTCTTGAAAACACTAGTAAATGTTGACCTTGCCTTAAGAGATTCACAGATAATTAATCTCTACCGCACTGTGAAAATTTCTGTTTGTAGAAGGATTTCAGTGATATTTTGTGCAGTATATTTCAGATTTATATTCAAATTTCATTTACATTTAACAATTCTATCCACCTTCTACGCCTAAAATCAAATAAATAACTAGAAGCAGCTAAATATTTCAGATACATTTCAGTGGTAGGCAACTACAGTAGTACCTAAGCCAACTGGCTTCAACTGCCTTCTATTATTAAGTAAACTAGAGACAGGTAGTAAACATGTCTAAATTAATCAAAAGGTAAGATCAGTTCTGATTAACCGCAGATCACACCAAATGACCAGTTTAAATGCCCTTGCAAAGATTAAGAGGTATGAGGAATAGAAAAAGTTTCTGTTCTTTTCTATCTAAACTGTCTATTATTATATTTTTTTCGATTTGCATTTGAGTATAAAATTAGCATTAAATCTCATGTTTTTAACCACCTGCAATGGCCCTTAGCTGAGCACGTGCCTAACTACATGTACTAATTTGATACATACTTTAATTGATTTCTTCAATCAAGTTTGGACTAACTCCAGTCTGTACACAGTTCAAGCTGGGATACTGACTAGTTCCATTATTTTGATGAAAACCTCCCAGGTGATTCTGGTTCTTCGCCTTTTAGGTATTACTTTTTTAAAACAATGAGCACAGTTATAAAAAAAGTCATGGTGAGGAACACAAAAGCCCATGGAAAGCATATGTAGGTCAGGTAATAAGAATAGCAAAGATTATGGATTAGAAACTGCCTAAGACATATGAATGATGATGTGCAACTAATCAGGGCAATAACAATTATATGTTTACACAGCAACAGTTTGGTTCCTTGCATTAGCACAACTAAGGCTTCTGGCTTTAAGAAGAGGAAATGAGTAAATCGTCAATTAGAAATAATGTTTTGTCATAAATATTTATAACCCACAGAAAACAATTGTATGACTCTCAAGTACTGAGTTAATTAGTTATAAATTGCTTTCTAGGTGTATTAGCATAATCCTTCTTGAGAGGCTTTGGCTTTCAGTAAGTTGATATTAAATTATTTGGGTTATAAGCAACGCAATGGAAAAAAAAAACAACAAACAATTCTAAGCCCATTCAGTCAGTGTGAGAGGTTTCCTTCTTGTTCCACTCCTTAGGTCTACCCTCAAGGTTACTTTCTTGTAAATGATAGTTCTTTTGTTTCAACTTTAAAACTTAATACTATTAAGTATGAAGTATAACCTAACATGTCCACATCACTTAGAAAGATATGCATGACAAATTTGAAGGGAGTTTCCAAATCCCAGGTTATTCACAGACTCTTTTTTAACCAAATAACACTTACAATAAAACAATCAGAAACATCTGTAGGTTGCAAGTCCCAGATCTTTATTTATAAAGCAATAAATATTAGAAGCACAAATAAATTGCACAAGTGTGTAAACAAACTGTACAATGACGGAGGAGTTCAGGAAGGGCTGCCAGAAGACTCCAAGAAGCATACTGTCATCATCCTGAGTGGGAAGTAAATGTAGGGAAAAGTGCTTAGAAGCACTTGCGGTGGACAATGGATGGACCAGCTTCATCATACTCCTGTTTGCTGATCCACATTTGCTGGAAAGTGGACAAGGACGCTAGAATGGAGCCACCAATCCAGACAGAGTACTTGCGTTCAGGTGGAGCAATGATCTAGGATGAAGAGAAACAGCAAAATCCTACGTTAACAGTTACATTCCTGCACAACTAATCCACATCATCAACACACCAAACAGCTAGGAGTTTCTTCAAGTAAGAATGTATGGTAACTTACTGGTCTTCAGCAGCTGATAACGTAATATTCTTTAAGTAAATCTACAGATCAATTTTCCTGATTTGTAACAATTGATTCTTATTAATGTCATTATGTTAATTAATGACAATACATCTTATTTGCCCATCAGCTGATGGTCTCATTTATGAGTTGTTACTATATCCCAATTTAATGACATGGACATTTTCCCCCACCTTATTCATATTTTATAGTAGAGTCAAAGTCCTCACCTTGATTTTCATTGTGCTAGGAGCAAGTGCAGTGATTTCTTTCTGCATGCGATCAGCAATACCAGGGTACATTGTTGTACCACCTGAGAGGACGTTGTTAGCATACAGATCCTTACGAATATCAATATCACACTTCATGATGCTGTTGTAGGTAGTTTCATGAATACCAGCAGATTCCATACCTTGAGAAAAAAGAAGCTGATCAGTAAATTATACAAGAGGTCTTTGTGAAAAGGTCATTATAAATATGAAGTTTTATTGTTTTGTTCTACAATTGCTTACTGATTACCAGTTGTACAGAAAAATACAAAAAAAAAGAAAAAGAAAAAACAAACAAACAAACCCAAAGCTATAGGACAAGCTTAGAAAACTAATTTTTTGTTAGAAAAGCTAAGAATCATAATGCATGTGCAAAGAAAAGACAAGACCTACAATAAGAGAAGAGTTAGACACATAAGATAAACTCACTTATTGTGAGTCTATGCCATTTATAAACACGAAGGCAAGACCAAGACATGGATGAAGATGTTACTATTTGGCGATAAGTAAAAAGAAACCAGAAGCAAATGTTCATAGGTTGCATTCCAATGTATAATTTTAACAGGTGCTTCCTGAAAGAACTGACACTAAATCCACAGTAACACATCAGCTGATGAACAACTGCATTTGTTGCTTGGGGCTTAGATTATAAGCATTTGCTGTTATCCGTCAGCTGCATCTACACACAGCAAAACCAGCCATCTTGTCCACAGCAAGATTTAATTTCAGTGTATGTAAATATACACTTCTTCCTTACATGTTTTTCTCTCCCACACACTTTTATTTCTTCATGGAACCAGATAGTGTTTGAAGTAGTGAAGAGTATAGGTGGTACAAATACATCACTGAAAGCTGTTCTTGACATTGGTGACTTGACAATATTGTCAGTGTATATTCCACCACTAAAAATTGTGAACTTAAAAGCTGGCCTAGAAGTTGCAACAGGAGTCCGGAGCTCAGCTAATTACCAGCTAGTAATCACATTAAGCACCGCTAACAGGGAGAAGAGAATCAAACTCCCTATTTATATTTGATTTTGTGCAAAATGTAGATGAACAGGAAGAGGAGTGGGACACCTTCTAGAACTTCTGATTCATTTGCACCTCCTACTGAAAGAAGAATTTCCTGAAAGCACTTACCAATAAAGGATGGCTGGAATAAGGTTTCAGGGCAGCGGAAACGTTCGTTACCAATTGTGATCACTTGACCATCAGGCAATTCATAGCTCTTCTCCAGGGAGGATGACGAAGCAGCTGTGGCCATTTCATTCTCAAAATCCAGTGCAACATAGCACAATTTCTCTTTGATGTCACGAACAATCTCACGTTCAGCTGCAGGTACAGAGAAATCAAATCAAGTTTTGGAGAAGCAAAATATTAGGGAAAGAAGATGGGTTAAGGGACACATGAGGATATTCAGAAGAGGTCAAGCTGAAGGACTGACCAGTTGTCACAAAGGAATAGCCACGCTCTGTGAGGATCTTCATGAGGTAGTCGGTCAGATCCCTGCCAGCCAGATCCAGGCGCATGATAGCATGAGGCAAAGCATACCCTTCATAAATGGGCACATTGTGGGTGACTCCATCACCGGAATCAAGAACAATACCTGAAAGAGAAATGCCAGAAACCAGTTGGAATCACCTTATAAACCTTACAACACAGCAGTACCACAGATAACAGAACATTTTCAGGTAGTATAAAGCAGCGTGGTTCTATTTTAGCCAGCTACTGACATGCAGGTCTTGCCAACTCCTTCCGATATTCCCGTTTGGTCAAACAATCCCCACAAAAAACTGTCCCATACAGACTTTTAATGAATCCATATGAATAGCCTTCCAATGCTACACTGAGCAGGAGTGTACTGATGTAATGATGGCCTTGATCCAGTAAAGGGCAACTCTTAGGCCTAATTTAAACTCAAACTGGTGTAATACTTGTGTTAACTGCAGTGATGTCTCCTTGTTCGCACCATGACAAGCAGCAGGAAAATCAGTTCCTTAGTGCCTTTCTTTTAAACCAATGCAGACAAATTCATATAGTTCCACCCACAAACTAGCTTTTCTGCTAGTCAGTTACCTTTAATAAGCATAATCTTAAAAAAAAAAAATAAGCCAACAGAGTAATTTTCTGTAAACTGGAATGCTGTTTTGTATGTTTGTCTATGTGTGTGTCTTTGGAGTGGGAAGGAGAAAGGGTTTGTGGGTCCTGAAAGGAAAGAAGTCTATTTTACCTGTGGTACGACCGGAGGCATACAGGGACAGGACAGCCTGGATTGCCACATACATAGCAGGTACATTGAAGGTCTCAAACATTATCTGGGTCATCTTTTCACGATTAGCTTTAGGGTTCAAGGGTGCTTCTGTGAGCAAGGTGGGGTGCTCCTCAGGGGCCACACGGAGTTCATTGTAGAAAGTATGGTGCCAAATCTTTTCCATATCATCCCAATTGGTGATGATGCCATGTTCAATGGGATATTTCAAAGTAAGGATACCTCTTTTGCTCTGTGCTTCATCACCCACATAGGAATCTTTTTGACCCATACCAACCATAACACCCTAAAAGAACAAAATACAGGAACACATGACTTGAGAAAGACAACATCACAGAACTAGAATCCTCAATCAACTATGCTATTTTCCAGAAAGGTACAAGCAGTAATGCCACTAAAAGGTTGTTAAAGTTGTTTATTAAAATATTAACTCAATAGATCTTGAAGCTCTCTCTTGAAATTATTTTTCCTTTAATCAGATCAAAGAACTTCTCCCACTTTTTTTTTTTTTTTTAAATATATATCCTTCATTTTCAATTACCTCTTTCTGGACCAAAGTTCAATTGATAGTGAAAAGCATGATAAGCTTTTTTGTCACAGCAATTATAGGAGAAAAAGCCTTGTGTTTTCTGTGTTTTGAACAAATTGTGAGAAAATACAAGGAGAATGAAATAGGACCCCAGAAAAAGAGGCTTAGAAGGTGGCAAGAAGGCAGAGACAGACAAAAGCAGCAGAGGAAACTCAAGGGCTTTATATGTGGGACACTGGGTTGGATGGGTGGGATAAGTTCAGCCTATGGAGATGCCTTTGAACCAACACCAGAAGCATGTCTAGCTATGGGAATGGTGTGGGCGGCAGCTCTGGAGGAAAAAGGGTTTCCTATCTCATTATGGGAGAGAGGAGGGATACTGGTGAATTGAAAAGAACTGGTACAAGGGGTGACAGTGACAGAGATAAGACGATGGTGAGCCAAAGAGGGAAATGTAAGGAAGCGGCACAGACAACAGAAAAGGTGTCAGTAGGGTACAAGGGAAGAGAAGGCTGGGGTGGCAGGAGAAGAACAGAATTAAGGAGTGAGGCTGACTCCTGATGGAGCCTGGTTCTGTTCTTGGGCAGGAATTTACCTGGTGCCTGGGGCGGCCAACGATGGATGGGAACACAGCCCTGGGGGCATCATCCCCAGCAAAGCCCGCCTTGACCAGCCCTGAGCCGTTGTCGCACACCAGCGCGGTGGTCTCCTCGTCGTCACACATCTTGGCTGACAGGCACGGACCTGCAAGACAACGCGGCAGTGCATACAGACCCCTGCAGGCACGCAGGGCACCTGCCGGGTACACAGGAGACGAGTGGCTCGGAGGGTCCCGGCAGGTCCCGCGGGGTTTGGCCACGCTCGGGCATGGCTTCCGACGGGACCCGTCGGCAGCTGCCTTCGCGCTTCAAAAGGCACCCAGAACTCTAACTTAGGGCATCACTAGCGGAACCCTCAGGGCACGGATCAAAATGGATGAGCGAAATGGTATCTCAGAGTCTGCCGAGCGCACTCTGCCACCGGCAGGGCACCGCGCCCCGTCGAGCCGCAGCCACTCCCGAGGGGTGGAGAAGGGCAGAGGGAAGTGTCCCCGTCCCCGTGCTCGCGGCAGGAGCAGGCAGAGCGCCTGTAACACCCGCACAAGCTGAGCCGAGCAGTGCCTCCCGTCGGTGCTCCCCATCCATTCTTCTCTGTTTCCATCCCTTCCGTCCCTCCTTAAAGCACCACTCACCGGAGCAGCGCAGACAGCGAGCGGTTACTGAAGAGCGCCTGGGTGCCGGCGGGGCAAGAAGCTGCCGCTTTATAGCCTGCGGCGGGGCCGGGCGGGCCGCGGGCCGGGGCAGCCACCTTCTCCTTATTTGGCCGGCTCGGCGCCATGCCGGCGCAGCGCGGCCATGAATGGCGCAAGGCGCGGCGCGGCTGCCCGGCCATCTAAGGCAGGTGCGGAGCCGCGCTGTCCCGCCGCCGCATGGCCAAATAGGGAGCCCCCCGCCGACGTGGTGGGAGGGAAGGCTTGGAGCTGTCCTGAGGCCCCCCATGGTCAGTCCTAGGCAGCGTGAGCCACCGTGCGTGGCCCGAGGTATCGGGGATCTGCCCGTCCCGGATGGCTCCTCACCGCGGGGCGTCGAAACCGAAGCACTGAGACATGGCGTAGGTGGTGGAGGACGTCGCTGGGTGTCCTTTCCCCCTCTTTTCGTTTTTGTTTCCAGCAAATACAAAAACCCAGTCTATCAGCTGTGTAGTCAGTGACCCATGAGGCTCTTTTGGAAGCAGCAATGGAGGCGTCCCTGCTGCGCGTGGACAGCATCTGCACTGCCACAGGAAAGAGCACTGCATGCCTAACTTCTTTTAAACTTTGATTAGCACATGCAGACCACAATGGGGCTCCTCTCTAATTTGGCTGACAACATCTACAGCACAAAACGGGAGCTGTTCCTTCACATTTATACATATACTGAAACCCCCCATTTTTGCTCTTTTATTGCAAACTGGGTCGGTAATTCATAGTGATATGTATAAGGCAGAGGAGAAGAGATGGAGATAGCTCAGACAAAAAAAAAAAAAAAAGTGTTATTAATGTAGTGTGGCAGTTGTTTTCCTGCTCAGTTGTTGAAACATCCACGCTGATAATTTGTTCCAACACTGGAACCCAGAAAATCCATCTAACTTATTATTATTTTGTTGTAGTTAAAAATAGAAGTGTGGGAGAGGCGTCCCTTAAGTGGGCTTGGCATAGTATGTAAGGCAGAGTCCCAGAGGGACTGCACTGAAACAGCAGCGTCCTTCATCCCTCAGGAGTGCTGTGTGTAATGGCTCAGCATTGGCCTGCAAAAGGCACAGCAGAAGTAAGAATGGAGATCCGGTGCAGAAGGCAAAGAGGGAAGAGATGAAGGAGGGAACCAAGCCAGCTGCATCAACTGCTTCACACAGGTTTAGATTATTGGTGTCACCTCCATGATATGGCTCTGCCTTCAGAGAGGTGGGAGAAAAGAGCTTGTGAATTCATCCCAGCCTGGAAGTGCTTTGCTGTGAGAGCTGTCTGTGCTGTGACTTGGCTCTGACAAAGGGTACAAAGCCGGGAACAGCCACTCATTGCTGAATCATGTCCAAAGGGGGTGTCAGAGGCTCCTAAACTTTATTTATTCTGAAATCAGAGATAGTGGCATCAGTTTCCTCATCTCTAGCACAATTAATGAAGTGGTTAGCTTCACTCCAGCCCTGGTTTGTCTTGAAGTTGTGCCCAGTTGTGAATACAACTCTGAAGCAGATGTAGCAATAAACTTCTTGGCCTTTTCTAGCTCCTGCTTTTCTCTAAGTGCTCTGAGGAAACAAAGCCTAGAAATATATATGTATATTAGCAACATGAGAAGGAGAGGTGTAGGGCTGTGAAATACTCTGACCTAAAAAGGTCATAGCAGGAAAGAACTGTATGCCAGTGCTACTGCTTTAGGCTATCTTCAACTCTCAGTCTGTAGGTATAGATGAAAAATCATCCAGAATTAATGGTGATGGGATAAGGACTCCAAGTGAGTATGTATTTATCGAAATTGACATAGCTTAACAAAGAGTTGTAAATATTTTGGTGATGGCAGTGCCTGTTTGTGTAAGAATTCATGTATCTATGCCAGAGTGTATAATATAGCAGAGGCTATGTGTGCAGAGAGTACCATTTCAAAGAAAAAAATCACACACTGCTTTCAATTAAGAAGAAAGAGAGGAAGAGAGAAAGGAAAGAAAGGAAAGAAAGGGAATGAATGAATTAATTAATTGACAAATCTAGGGAATTTTTTATTTTTTTTTTTTTCTCTAGCACATCTTTTCTACAGAAACCTTACAGTGTGAGGGATTGGCCAGCTTCACCAGCACTAGAGATTAGTTTACAGTGTTATCTCAGCTGTTCCTCCGTGCAGAGGTGTTACAGTATTTACATAGAAGCTTGCTGCTGATAGCTGCATTGAATTCCTTTCCAATCAGACTCTCCTGTCACATCCTGCATTCCCTTTGGCTCAAGAGACTGCTGAAACTGAGACAGAGTAAGCTCTTGGCTGCAAAATCTGCACAAAATATTTTCTTGCTTCCTTTATAACTAAATATTGGCTTTCTCTATGCCTTCCTCAAGTTTTGGATTTCTAATCTTGTAGGACTCACATCCAGGATTCTGATGCACTTCAGACCTCATCAGTCTCTTTTCTCCCTTCTCTCTCTCTCTCTTTACTGCATACTGCAAGGTCAAACAAAAAGGGTAGCACAAAATGCACATAAATCCAAAATCGCATTTGCTTCTTTGCAGCCCTTTGAGAAGTCCCCTGATAAACTTATACCTGTGGCCAAATTCACCTTGTTTGCTGAAGCAAAGTGCTGTCAGTGCTTCAAATAAAACAAACAAACAAAGAAGCAAGAACCTACTGAAATGTGTTGCATGCCATCTGGGGCAAAAACACTCTAGCATCTGACTGGCAATGGTCCCACATGCTGTATGCATTTCTCATGACACAGCTACTGGCAGCACTGTGGTGACAAAGGAATAAGCAGTAGTGTGGAGTGTGCAGGCAAATCTGCAATAAACCTGAGCTGCAAATAACTTGAAACAGCCTGAGCACTTGGGGACTATCTACACTGTATTATTGCTGTAGCATAAATGCTGTCTATGATACCAAGGCAAAGCTGTGTGTGTTCCCCAACTAACAAGACACTGCCAGGACTCAAGGCAGCAGAACATGAACAGGTTCTCTCTGCATACTAAATCCACAAATAAAAGAGGTTACACGGTTTTGTGATTCCCTGAAATCCTCTCAATTGCTATTTTTTGGGTTAGAAACAAACAAACGAACAGAGACGTTTAGCAGAAAGATAAAGCTTTGATTCTTTAAACACTTTGAAGTATCAAACACCACCACCAATTTCAGATTACTTACAGTAGGTAACACCTCGCTAACTCAGAAAATGGAAACACGTAGAATGATTCGTTTTTGTCTTTCGCATTGTTCTTTTTTTTTATCTGTAGATGTTCCCACAAAAGCAATAAACTTTTCATAACACATCAACCATGGCATTATTTTGATTTAAAAGTACAGTGTATGTCTTAGAATGCAAGACTTTTTTTTCTCACTTAAAATCCATTTTTTCCAAATCCAATGAATCATGAGATACAAAATCTGTCCTAGCACAGAGCTGAATGTTACCTCTCTTAAGCCTCAGGCCAATGTAATCTTCGGAAGAAATTTTACTTTTTTAGAAATAAGACACAAATACCATTCTGACAGGTTTTATTTTGTCCCATGACAGCTGTTTGGAGCAATACATGCTTTAGAAATATTAGAAGCATCACAGTAGTCTTACTGATGGGCAGGAGTCCTGATGAGATGAGAATGTTAAACATACAACATATATCATGCATACCACTGTCACTACTGAGTCACTGTCACAAAGGTGTCGTGTATGGTTATCTACATCTGTGTAGCTATGAATGTGACTGCATGTGGAGACAGACAAAGAAAAGCAAAACATGACAGTTCTGCAGTTGCCAGCAACCTAAAGTTGTTCCCCATTAAGCCCCCAATAGTACACTTTTACAATCTGAATTTGAAACTCCTACATCAGAAATCTTTCTCCTCTCATCCTAGATGACAGTCTCCCAGTGTAATAACCATACTGTGAGACTGACTTCTTGGGAAGTATCTGATGAATTCTCCTTTTTCTTTTATGTCCCATTCACCCTAGTTCATACTTAATACATTCCCTCAATACCTTCCGTATTGTCTCAGCATTTAAAGCCTTTGCATAGTTGCAGGCTATTGTTATCATCTCTCTGCGTCTCTTTCTCTCACTCACTTGTGCACTGCTGCACATCTATAATTAACCTAAAACATCTCAAGTGTGCTCTGAAATGACAGAGTAATGAGGTGGGCACTGGGAGTGGAAGATGTAGCTAAACCATCATGTTAGGAAGCAGAGAGAAGTAGGCACAGGCAACATCAATGGAGGTGAAAGGAATGTATGCTTGTGAGTTTGACCTTCCATAGTCATTATTTGCCACATGTCACTTGCAAAGAACAGCCAAGTCTCTCACTCCCATTAAATACCCTCTGCAGCAGAAAGAGGGCTCAAGGAGAGCCTAGCGACTCTACAGACGCAAGGCCAGCACAGGAGGAATTTCTCGCTTCCAGAAGTGCTGTTTTTCTCCCACAAGCCGCAGCATAGCAGGCATGACAGGGGTAGGATGCCAGATTCTTGTGCTGCAGAGGAAGGCTGCTTGGAAGTTAAATGCAGCTTAGGAAAGCTTCTACAGCATGGGCTCCTCAGGCTGTCATTGGCACTAAGGGACACAGAGCAGTTTAGGAGGACAGAAATATGTCTGGAACACTTCAGCAGTTTCCAGCATCTCTCTATCTTGGTTGCTGATCCTGCGTAGTGTCTCTGAGAGATTACCTGCCTTCCACAAGAATGCTGACAGGCAGTTTCTCTAGCAGGCTCCATGTCTCATTTCAGCTGTTTGGCTTTTTAGTTAGAAAAATATCAGACCTTAACACCAGGAAAGATGGGACATGAAGAACATCTGTGTGTCTGTTTGTTCAGTGTCACCCCATCATCATCAGTGAGTGTCTGGCTGTTAGCACAGCACCAACAAATAACAATTCCAAGGGCAATGGGTAATTGCTAGATGTATCAAAGCTGGTTTGAAGATCTTTTATAACAGGTATAATTTAAAAAATAAAAAAACAATGTTCAAGGCTATATTCTACCTAGATAATTTAATTATGTGGTTGTTTTCATTTAAACTACATTCCCTCGTCATATGTGACTAGAACCTCAAATTTGCAGAAAATCCAGCAAGCAGGTGTTTCACTTACAATATCAGTTATGTAGATTAATGCCTACATACTTAAAGAGGTCAGAGAAGATCAGTTAAAGACAGAAAAAGAGAGAAAGGAAGAAGAGAGAGACTCCAGAAATGGCAGCCAAGTACACTTCACTCTGATTTATGTCTTACTCCACCTTCAGTCTCCTCCACAAGTATACTGTGCTCTTGTTTCTTCGCCATAGATTCTGCACCTGTCCTGGTCTAAAGAAAGTCATCAGAACTTCATAGTCTATCTGTGTATTGCTTTTCAAATTTAGCATCACAACTGCTACCAGACCAGTGCCACGAGCAGAGGCAAATGACCCCTGATATCAATGAGCCCATCTGGTGGAATTTCTAGCACACTACTATTGCCTTTAAATATAATCTGTTTTTCTGCTGTGAGCCACTCGTGAGTCACAATCGCCTATAATGATTTGAGTCAGTCAGTTGTTAAGAACTACTCAGACTGTTGCATACTAGGAATTGGATCTTTTCCCTTCTTTATTGCTTCCCACATTCTCCTTCTTCACGTAGTTCCCTTATTTTACTTATGGTTTACATACATCTCATTTTCTATTTCATCACTCTCCTCATGCAATTCCCATTCTTGTGTACTATTTGTAAGTCTAATTCAAAAGAAACAGCCTTGTTTCCTTCCCCAGATAACATGTAGTTCTAAGAAGATAAAACCTAATGCATCTTTATTGTCTTCACTGGTATATCACCTAGGACTCTCCTTGTTTATAAGCCACCCCTTTTCTTTGATGTCACCAGTCTTCATGAGCTCTCATTTGAAATCCACTGCAGTGAGTTCAGTAACCTGAAAGAACCTGAATCTGCCAGCTGCTGCAAAGCCTCATGTGCTTTTCCAGATTGTTTCTCAGCTGACTTCTGTTTTTCGGAATCAGAGACAGATGTCTCAGAATTATAGGAAAAGGAGCAATTAAGCAGTCTATTCTAATTGCATTCTAGCAAAGAAATCAACTTTTAATGAATTTGTTCTCAAATATGAATACGTAGGTCTCTCTGAATCTGTTGTGTACACAGAAACACTTGGTCACAATATATCCTAAGAAGTATCATTTTACAAGACTGGCAGATTCTACTGTTTTTGGTAGGCATACTAAGATACTTGATGAATATGACAAAAATGTAATGAACCCAATCTACAGTTTTGCAAACTTGTAAAACAATTCATATAAAAACATGAATTATTCACAAAAGATAGCTGGACCATACTATGCAGAAAACACCACAGTAGTCAGGGAACTAAAAAGCAGGAGTGGAGTATGTGAGACTGGCTCAGAAGTATTTGGCAAAATTATTTTTCTCCATTAAAAAACAAACAAACAAACCAACCAACCGACCCAGATATTTCTTTTTAACACAGAAACATTTCACTCAGTTTTTTGAAGAATGTTTTTAAATCAGCTCATCCCATTTTCCTGTGGGCTAAAAGAAGCAGCAAGGAAGGAAAGAAAGAAGGAAGGAAGGAAGGAAAACTATATATTTAGTTTTCAGAAAAACTGTATCTGAATTATGAACAAAACATTTTAATTGACAGAAATGACACTTTTTTTCCCCAAACTCTTTGAGTACTTTTAGCAAAATTTATTAGAAAACTGTTTTTATCTAACCTTTTAAAGAATGAAGAAATTCCCTCACACATAGCAGTTTATTAATCAAAGCTAAAACCTTGTCATCAAAATGAAATTTCTCTGCAATCACGCTGGCCACTAGAATCCCTTGACTGTAAAGAGCTAGACAGAAGTTTGCAGGGGTGGAAAAAGAAACTATATATTTTTTTTTCGTCAACAAATCAGCTTTAAAACAGACTTTATGCAATATAAAACACACACGCAAGGGTAAACATATATATTTTGACTACATATCATGTTGCAGAAGTAAATTTTATCTACTTTTAACAATTTATTTCTTATGTCCAATTGGAATTGAGAGTGCGAAAGCTTCACTGAAAAATCTAGACTTCCCAGTGAAGACAACAGGTGCATATATTGATTAAATGTTCCAGATTTTCATCAGATATTGGACCAAACCCTGTAATGGTGCCTTCATAGTATAAATAACGTTTCTGTAAATGTAATGGCTGGGATAGTTTTCGTCTACAAGTTTTTGTGAATGGTTAGTTGTATTTATTTTGTGTTTATAAAGAACGTACAAATCTTTCCAGAAACAGTTTCCTACAACGTGTTAAATATCAGTAATATCTTCATTTCAGTCCAACACTCTCGCAATACATTCCCCACAGTTAAAAGGAGTTCATAACAGACTGACATTTGCCATTTTAGCAATAAAATATGTGACACAATTACAGTACTAGCATGTGCATAACATACTTTCCAGATCTCTGAGAGTGTTTACTGAGCTAGTTCTAATGCATACACACAAGGTAAAAAAAAATACCATACAGACAAAACAGAGTCGAACCAAAATGAAAATAACAAAAAAACATTTTGAACCATTCTGAAATGCCTGGTGATGGAAAACATTTGAAGGCTTTAGAAGGGAATTACTTCTAGAGTTTAATAGTTCTCCAAATAGTATTCTAGAGTAACATTGGAGAATATTATTTAATAGTATTATTTTAGCTACTGAAGAAAACAAAGCCAGGGTCTACTTTATTTATTTATTTGTTTGTAAAGAAGCTCTGTTTTGACAAGGCTAAGCACTTACCAAGGCATTACTAAGAAGTTTTCACTGTCTCTTACATACATTTCCTGTAAGCAATCAACATATTTCATTCTTTGCTTAACATGCTTCATTAAAATAACAGAAATATTTTGTAGCTGCATTTCTGGAATGCTTGATTTCAAGTCTATTAAAATACTTCATTTCAGTTACTGCCATCCTTAAGATAGGATGTTAATACATAGTAAATACTTATGCTTGATACCAGGGTGAGATCTGGGCTTATTTTGTCTTGCACTCAAGTCCCTTTAGCTTTTCATACTGTCTTACTTATAATAGAATGACAATTTTCCCTGCCATTCAGCTGACTTTGACAAAGATGCAGTGATGCCAATCAAAAATGTGGACTATGTTCTTTGTGTAACTTGTGAAACATATTCCTTCACAGAACATTTTGAGAGAAAATATTTGAAAGATGCTATAAAACAAGAGCACTGTGAGATATTACCAATGTGACAAGAGATACTGAAGAAGATACTGAAGAGATATTGAAACACTGAAACAATGAATCACATTTTCAAGTAATACTCTTGTATGCTTCTCCTGAACAAAATTTCTCAGCTAACATTTTTTTTCAATTTATTTACAGACTTATCCCAACTTACTTTTTTTCTGAATTTGACTAGAAAAACATTCAGTGGATCAGCAGGTCAGATTCGTAATTTTTCATACTAATTTCTTGATGTTGAAAACAAATTACACAGAATATTTGAATTTCTTCATCCTGACTAATTATACATTTTATTTTAGCATCACATTGTTTGTCTAGTAAATTATTCTTGAGCTATAAATAGACTAGGTAGTTGTTAAGATTGAGTAGGACCTGACATTCAATAAAAAGAAAATAATCCTAAATTGTTTAAAAGTCAAACATAAATTAGCATTTCATATAAAGATGCTCATTGTGTCCCAAAGATAAAATTGGAGTTGTAGATAGCAGCAACATGCTCTTGCATTTACCTTTCAGGCATAGCTATAATTTGTGTTTATTGCCATTCTTCCTATAAAGAATGTTCCCGACAGAAACTGTCCTGAATTTGGGAACAAAGATCAACTGTAGGTGTGCGGCCAAAATATTAAAAAACCTGAAAGGACTTCTAAAAAGGAAGGTTAGAATTAGAAAGTTAAATGCATATTTAAATGACAGGTCATCTACCTAAAATCTCAGCGATCCAACATCAGAGAAATTCCAGATGGCATCAGTGAAATTCTCATAAGCAAAATTTCACCATTTAAGTCAGTTGGGGAGAATGTTGCTGAAAATACAGTTTTAGTCTGTTGTCTGAGGCACAGTAGGTGTTCAGAAGAACAAGTTCATTATGGTGCTTAGGATGCTAACGTAACAGATGAAAAGAGCAGTGAACTTTTATAGAACATCTCAGGAGACTATTCAAGCCTCAGAATTGTAACAAAGGGGGGAAAACAGTTGTTTCCTCTCTACCTCCACCTCCTCTTCCTTATCCCGGTGCACCTAAAAAGACAATCCAACAGAAACAATAAGGAATAAGTCCTTTTTAGATTCTCAGGAGGAAATGATACAGATAATCTCTTCAAGAATTCCAGGTGCTGACTCCCAAATGAGCAGACTATAAATGCTAGCTGCACCAATTGATGCAAACTAGCTCCAGAAAAGAATGAGGTTTCAGACGTGTCCCAGGACTTAGTGCTAAAGGTCTAGTCATTACTTCAGCTTTTCTCTGGCATGTTCCAGTACTTAAATCATTTTATGTATTGATGACTGCTATAAGAATTACCTGCACTATTTACCTTACTGCTGTACCCAGCTTAGTGAAGTTTCTAAGTATCCAAACAGAGGAAAGATTGGCATTAACTATAGAAGTTCAGAAAGATTATTGAAAGAAAGAAAGAACTGAGAAGAAAACAAGTATACAAAGGTTACACAGTAACATTTGTAGTTGTTTTCAAAAAGCTTATTTCTATGCAGGAAAAAAAATACATGTCCATAGACAGATATGTCAGTGTTTTCAACAAAAATTTTGATTTTTATCTCAAGTTTATTTCAATACTTTTTGATTATGTGGAATGATAAAGAGAAAAAATATTCAAGCAATTCTGCTTGTGCTGAGTCAAACACAAAAGTATTCTTTTGTCCTACCACTTTGAAGGCTCCTGGAGTCCTACATATAGTTTTAGGGTTTGAGTTTGCATTTTTTTCTCCTTCACTCTCCATATTCAGAACACATATCATGGTCAGTCTGAATCACATATTTCCAGCTTTTACCTTAAAATGCACATTAGATGTTAAAACTAATTCATACATATCAGCTATGTATTGTGCCATAGCAGAACTCACAACTTTTGTATTCAATGATGATGCACAGCGGGAGTTAAATGTTTCAGAGAACAAAGTTAGGGGAAAAAAAAAAAAAAAAAAAAAAAAAAAATAAAAACTCCTTTAACAGCATTGTTTTTACTCTGATCTTGTCCTCTAACAAAAGAAGTTCTATATATCATCACCTAATTTAGCATAAGATGATGCTAGATATTTGAGGCCAATTGAGGACAAGGGTCTTTATGAAACACTATTCCTGTTCAAACCACAGGTCTTCTTGTTTACTAGCTAAGATTCATACCCTGAAACCATCTTCCAAGGGCTCAAGCCTCTTGCAATTCTGATTGAAAGAAACAAATAAAAAAGACTTCAGTTATTGCAAACTTTACAACGTCTTTTTTTTTCTTTTTCTTCTTTTTTTTTTCCTTTTTTTTTTTTTCCTTGCAGTAGCTTACTGGTAAACATTATATGTAATCCTCTTCTGTTCTGAAAATAGCAAAAGAAATTATCCATCATAATTACATGTCCCTACGTCAAATTGCAAATGTGTAAATAATGGAAAGATTGGAACTTCTCAACAAATCAGCTGTAATTACATACCCTTACAGCATACATTCCTTTTTTTCTGATTTCATTTTCAAAAATAGCTATATAATTTTGGGACTTTCCAAAATATCCAACCTCAGATATCTCAATTTACATTTTACATGAAAAGTCTCTGACCAAATGGTTACAGTTTTGGCAAAATTCTCTTTTACTGACAAGGCCACTTTCCAGATGCCACAGAAATCCATGTCATCAATCAAAACTCTTTAAGCTGCCTTCTAGGTTCTATCACCTTATAACACTTCTAGAAATACATAGAAAAATGTAAAAATCACTGTCACGCTGTCAGCTGGTCACTATAGTTTATATAATACCTTTTGAAGGAAGAAAGGATACTACCTATGATAAAAGGATAATAACTGGCAAAAAAGAAAAAAAAGAAAAGAATAAAGTAGGAGATGCTTCAGTAAGTGTGTTTACAGAATTTCTTTATTTATCTAATGTACTTGAAAATCAGTGCAGTGAACATAGATCAGCAAAGTTGTTCCACTGAAAAACTGCTGTTCACAGATTAATACAAAGTAAGATCATAGAACAAAAAATCACTAAGGTCTTTTTTAAAGGAAAGATAGTAAGAAAGAATGGAAACAGGTAAAAATGAAAAGATATATAGAGACACCAGAATTTCACATCTCTTACTATCGAATAATGTGCACTGTAGAATAAAATATTCACAAAAATAAATTTCCAGTTCAGAATCCATTCTTTTCAAATGTTATAGCCAGACCCATTAAGTGCCTTCCACCCCTTGGCAGTATTTTCAACCATTTAAGCAGGTTTTGACACTCAGCTCAAAACTTGCAATAGATACTTAGCCACCTTCTCCATGTGCAGTGCCAT
Source organism: Lagopus leucura (assembly GCF_019238085.1). Classification (NCBI taxonomy): domain Eukaryota; kingdom Metazoa; phylum Chordata; class Aves; order Galliformes; family Phasianidae; genus Lagopus; species Lagopus leucura. The sequence continues at coordinate 15,324,218 of NW_024962250.1, read as the reverse complement.
TACCCATCTTCAAAACAACAGCTGCAACTTGTATTGTAAATTCTCAGTGACAAACTTTTGAATTGTTAAAGTTTCCAGACATCCACAAGAGAAATATACATACTGAAAAACTTTAAAAAAATAATAAATTATTTAGAACTGCAAAAAATGTAAGATTCACAGAGTAAATTTTGAAATCTTGTAGCATACAGCTAAATGCTTGTTTTAGGCAGGGCTGTCTTCAGTGCTTAAAAGAGGGGCTTGCCATTACGCACATTCTGAGCACACTGCCTCCCCAGACATGCGCCCTTCAGTAGTACTTCACTTAATTCATCCAGTCCTATTAAAGTAGCAAGAGGAGAAAGGAATCCATGGAGGGCACACAAGGCTATGCTTATGGGCCAGCCAAGAAACAGCAGCACAATGAGCCAAAAGGATCCCCATATTATGCAATTGCAGTTCATCATCTGAAACCTAGTGACATAAAAAAAAAAATATATATATATATATATAAAAAAAAAAGGTAAACTTTGATTGATTGCAAATGTATATAAAAATATCTAGATAGAAATCAACTACTCTATTTTGTTCGGGAGATCTTATTTTGAGGGAGGAAAACAGATATTTCCAGCCATTTCTTACATTTAACAGAAGTGTAACATATCAAAAACCAGGTCATGTACACCTCCTGGGACACATCCTAATGAGGTAAGGAAAATATCAGATTCCTTTCAATAAGTAGTCTTCTATGTAAGAATGACTTGGATGCAAATAAATAGCTCTACAAGCTGCAATGTTTTTTTTTAATAGAAAATGTGGCTATCAATTAAAAAACTCAATTGAAGTTGAGAACATAATATATTAGATAATCATTAAGTCTAGAAAATGGCTAACCTATAAAGTTGTTGAACTTTGCAGGCTGTTGAAAGGCAACCAAGGGAGTACACTTCCTACTGCTAATTCTATGGCTTAATATGAAACAGGTTGCACACCAATGAAACCAGCTTAATTTTTTCATATCATCTGGTCCTGTTCATTTTTATTTGATAAGCTCTAAGACTATCTGTTTGGTTTTTTTTTTGTTTGTTTGTTTGTTTTTTTTTGTTTGTTTTTTTTGTTTGTTTGTTTTTTATTATTTTTTTAGTGGATTCATCAAACCTGTTATCCAACAAGATTATTAATAATTATCTCCCCCAACATCTGAGAAGTGTTGTGAGCTGTCAGAGCACTTTGTCTTTGCATTGTTCAGTTTTTCAGCTGTCTGGGAAAATACAGGTTTAGTTATACATTTAAAAATGCAGTGCAGTCCATAATACAACTTAGCATTTCCAGCTAGCCTTGTGAGATGTGAAGAAGCTGGATAAATCAAGAACAAAAAAAAAGGCAATGAAAAAGATAAATTGACTATAACTAAAACATTGGGCCATTTCTCCTGGTTTTACTTGTAATCATTTTTAAAAATATAAACTGTTTATATACTATGTAAAATCTTTTACAATAAGCATTTACTACCTGTGCTTATAAGAGGATTCCTAACCACCCATATATATGTAGGCGTTAAAGTGAATATAACCACAAGTTAGGGTAGTGAAAAGTGTTATTATCTGCCTAGTGAGCGATCACTCTGCAGGGGTAGAGTATTACTGAGTTGGAAAGCTTGCTCTAATTCAGATGCTTATAAAATAAATGAGTACAGCAACAAGCAGTGCTTTCAAACTGTGAAAGAGTAAGGAATGTCATGAGAAGTAACCAAAACAATTTACTTAGCAATGTTTTGTTTCAAAAACATTAAAATATAATCAGAAAGGATAAAATAGGACCAGAAATAATGTGCTCTTGAATAAGATAACCGTAGGTAGACAGAGCTGCTCATCGACTAATTTCATACTAATATTTCATGCTTACTGTGACAACAGCAAGACACAGGACAGGATGGCATATGTTTAGTTGCTGAATTTATGTTGCTTCATGATATTGTACTGAAAAGCATAGTATTAATTAACAGCAAAACCAGAAAAATACAGATAACAGCCTTACCTTTAAATCATAACTATGGTTCATTGAATGATCACATTTTCTCTTCCAGGCATTCACTAAAGCAGAAAATCAATACGAGCACATTGTTTGACAAAAGCCCTTTTCCCCGCTTGAACTTGACCAGCCTCTGGTAACTGACACGGCTTCGACCAGTGTCTTCTATCTTACATGGAATACAGTGGAGAACAATGCTAAAAATGAAAAAACATCTTCCACAAATTCAGGTACTCCTACCAATGTCCTTCCCTCTCACTTCTTACACTGCTTGCCACTTGGGTGAATTTGCTGTGCAAAACCCATAGAGGAGCAGGGCAGGTCCTCAGGGCTGCACATCAGCCACCTCCTCAAAGCAGACAATTCTGCTTCACCAAGGCCAACCCGGCTGCCTCCTCACCTGGTGTAGATCCTCTGCTCACAGAGATGGAAACGTGCACACTTTTTCTGCTTAGTCTCTTAACCTCTGCTCCCTTCAGCACCACCTGCTGCCAGCACCGCTATGACCGTTGGAAATGTAACTGAAAAAGGTTAAATATGTAACTGTACCAGTGCCCTGTAGTTCCCAGTTTTAACACGCAGGTAGGCCAGCTGAAGCTTTAAACAGCCAGAGAACTTAAACTGAAGAGCAAATTCAAGTAAAGAAATTGCCCAGGACATAGCCAAACACTAGTATTACCATCTTCAATCTCATCTTTGATACACAAGTGCTTAATTTTGCCGTAAAGCTTTATTTCTCTCCCAGTAGAAAACTTAACAGGCAAATCTTCACTGTGACCATGTAATCACTGAAATAATCTTGAGAATTAGTGCTCAATGTCCTATCATCTTTCATAAACCAACTAGGTAAACAGCTAATTAAAACTGTCTCCAGACATCTCAGGTGCTAATGTATCCAAGCCGTCCTAAATCTGGCTTCAAGCCAGACAAAGAAAGGAAAATACAGTCTGTGTTGTTCTATTGAATGACTTTCCTATTCTGAGCAGATTTTAGTATCTAAGTAGCCCACAAAATTTAATAGAAACACTATGAATATATTCAAGATTTTTCTTAGAGTTACCAAAAAATCATTCTAGTTGTTTATGTCTCCAAGATAGCTGATTTGAAAAGGGTGCTGCATCATACACTGCATTTTCTTAGTCTGTTCTTATCTATGCAGTGTAGAGCTGGACCTGGGGGGGAAGAAAAGAAAAAAAAAAAGGCTTTTGAGACTTTGCTCCCACCTAACCCTGTCAGGTTTTATGGAAGACGTTGATGTATGTGGCCTAAATTCAGAACTGGGCAGCAACAATAGGTTACCAGCAGCTTGGCAGTTTAGGCAGATTATCTTAATACGTATTTCTACTTACATGGACAGTGACTTTCATATTACATCTTTCACAGGCATACTGTATTGGGATGTGTCTTTCCCTTCAACTCTAAACAGCTAAAAGTTACTGAGTAGAAAGAAAAAGGTCCAGTGATCAGTAGGCTGTGATCATGTACTCATGCCAGATGATGAAGAGCAGAGGGAAGATTCCTGCTTAATACTTAACTGGCTGACTTGAGAAAGCCAGCTTTTTTCTTGAATGAGCATAAGAAGTTATGAGCAGTAGTTTGTTCTCTACCTTCTTATAGGAGAAAGCCTGAAGGGGAGACAGGTGCCACAAGGGAAGTTATTTGGTGAAAGCCTAAGGGTATCAATAACAAATGAATGCACTAATGGAGATCCCAGGATTCTTGCTGTGTTTTTAGCATTGAGTCCCTCCAGTACTCTCATGGAATTACTGTAGTCTTGTAATTCTTTTGAAGCAGATGAAATAGCTACAGACTGGACCCTGAAATCAGCATTTGAGACATCCCATACCCAGATAAAGTTATATTTGTATACAAATAACCTGAGCGCTTCTAGCTATGGCCTAGGAATAGTAATACGAAAATTCTTGACTCGGTTCCTCATGAGTTTGGATGCAACATGCTCTCCTCTAGTACTTACCTCTGTTGGTGGAATTCAGACAGGTTGCTCTCTTAAACCTTCTCCAACACTGTACAGGATCATCAACAATAACTTACATTGGCTTTTCATTCCATTATACTTATCTTGGAACACTGTAAGACATCATTACTAAATACAGTAAAACAAATCCAAATAGAGGTGGTTTTTTTTTTTTTTAATTTGAATTTTGAATTTGCAGGACAAACCTATACACAAGATCTCATGTGTATTCCACTGAATTCATCTGGAGCATTTAAACCCACGTTTGCTAAGTTCTTCTGTCCAGTTAATAAGGATATGTATTACAGCTTGGTATTGCAGGAGGCGACTGTGCATAGGATCAAGAACCAAGTAAAATGAGTCAGAACCAGCAGCAGTCCTTTGTGTCTCATTTCATTGCAGAGATCAAAATCATAAAGCTGGGAGGTGAACACCACAGGAGCAAGGAGCAATCCAGGACAACAGCCCCATCACTGAAGTATCTATGTATGTAGGAACAACATTTATTCATAGTATGTTAGAGATCAAGAGAGTTGAAAAACAGTCTATGAAAACAGAAGTAGAAAAGTCCTTGACTGTGTAAGCACTGCTTTCCAACAACTAAAATCACCGGTGTGTTATCACCACTCTTTTCAACACAGATACTTAACACAGCTTCATATGAACATCTAGAGAGAAAACTAACCCTATCCCAGCACAAGCCATGACAAACAGTAAGACAACTCCTCTACTCTTGGGCTTTTCTTTTTCCTAAGTCTTGTTTCAGTGCTCTCACATGAGCCCTCAAGCTAAAGAGGATTACTGGTAAGGCGCTTTCTCCCCTCTGACTCAGCATGCAAAATGCAGAATTTCTCATTTTAGAAAACATGGTATTTCCCAATTGAACATGATTGCTGCTGCCAAAAATCACTCCCAAAAATAGGGCAAGTCTGTACTGCTGTGGATTAAGGTCAGAAACGGAATCTTAGTGACTTTGTACTGAGCTTCTCTCAATCCGCTTCTGCTGCCCCTAGACTACTTCCTCTACAGTAGTTACAATACATTATGTCCCTAATGACTGTCCCATCTAAAAATAAGTGCTCTTGACATGCAAGAGATGTCAGACTAGCACAGCAGGATGCTGAAGCGTCTCTGGATGTGTAGCAGGGCTTCTCATACACTGGACTGTGGCAATTTAGGAATTCACAGTTGATAAATGCAATAAAGGCGGCTTCTTTTTATCTCTTACAAACAGAGCCAAGACTGATATATTCCTGACCCTTATTTGGATCACTAGCTTATTCTTTTATGGTATTCACTGGAATGGCAAAATTCTAATGTTTCATTAGGCAAACATACACTGTAGCTATATATATAGCCTATATATCTCTCTCTCTCTATATATATATATCTATGTATATGTATATACTTCTTCAGTGACATTACAGATGAACTATATAATTGACAACAGTCAGCTCAACGTTTTGCTTACATCTACATTTTCCTAAAAGTTAATTATACATGCATACAGAAGCATACTCTGTTTGTTCTGATACTGTTTTTCAAGCAAAGAGATAATGCCTGAACTCTGGAAAGTTTCTTACTCATAGCTAAAGTAACTCTTATTTACTTTTATCTTTTTTTTTTTTTCCAGACATTAACAGTAAAGCAATGGGCTTCTCTGCATTACATTGATGTTATTACTTGATTCAAAGATCCTTGTCATTTTTCTTTTTTCAAGGTGAATGAAAATCATGATGGAAGCTAAATTAAATGCAACTGTTTTTCTCAATAGCACTATATTACGTGACCTCTGATATGGGCTAGATTAAGCTGATTAAAGCCCTTCCAGAGCAAGGCCTGGAGAAATAATCTGCCCTTGTTATCTACTATGGGAGGGAGGAAAAGATCATTTTCTCATTCCAATACTGGCATTTAGTTTTCTGAAACAACTACTTACAGAGAGCACAAGTAGCATTACAGGTATTGATTCTTCCTCTTGCATCCATTTTAGGTAATGATTGTGTAGATACGTCTATGAGTAAGGAAGAATTTAATTTCTGAGAGCTGAGAATTGTACTTTTTCAGAATCTACATAAAATTAGGCAAATAAATGGATTTAACAGAGGATGCTGAGTTGAAATCATTTAAGTTATTTTTAAATTCACAATTTTAATAGCTTTATTTTAAAATGCATTAGTACTACAGCACAGAGATTTTCTTTTGTCAGGTACTTAACCAATCAATCCTGAGACTCTAAGAAAACTACACAGAAAAGCCATGTAACAGGAAACACATAAACAGCCTCTAAAACTCCCCTGAACTCCTCCTTTTCTATTGATTGATTCTGCAAGGCAGACTACCATGTTTGGCAAAGGAAACTACACTGCCATATGTCTTAATGGCATTCAAAGATTCTTGACTGCTGTGGGTCGTGATTCATTTGTTGGCTAAGACATTTACTTATGTCAGCTTGCTCTATGACTTTCCGAGTGTTATCTAATCCTTGTTTCAATAGAATTTTATGTCTTGTTTATCCAGTAAAGTGAACAACATCAACTGCATTTTTTTATTTTTTTTTTTTTAATGTCTGATCTCAAAGAATAAAATGACTCTTCCGTCAGCAAAATCATTCTGTCAGCAATCTTAACTTCTAGTCCTCATCAGGATACCTTCCTTGAGGACTGATATCCTTTTATGTCTGATGAAACAGCAAAGACCCTTTCTCAGGAGGTGAAGTGGCAGGATGCTTTTTTACCTTTTGGAAAAAGTTAGAACCTTATCCAACACATACTGCGGAATTAATGCAAATTCTGAACAGGCTAGGAGAAAAAAAATATATATTATTATTTTTTTTAAATGAAGTTTATGGATGTCACCATAGTGTAAACTGCTCGTGAAGACCTCTGGCTTGCATTGTCTTTCCCCCCTTGACAAACTTGTAGGTTTTTTAGGCTGTTTCACTTCTCCCACCAATTCTTTCTTGTAAAGAAGAGTCAATAAAACACCAAAACTAAACATATTTCAGTGTGAAAGACAATTCATCCTTTACCAAAAATTAAATGCAGAACATCTACAAATAAAAAAAAGCCACATCACTTTACCAATCTTGTATTCCACAAGTACAAATAACTTTCTAACCACTGCTACATGGTAAACACGACTTCCCACATTCGAAAACGCTTTCCATCACTGAAAAGTGTGAAGTTCAGTACATGGAAAGTAGCAGCAATGACCTGCTCAGCTTAAGTCAACTCAGCAAAACTTTCCATCTCTAGTATAGGCAATGCTTGGTCCTTCAGAAAAGTATGTATTAAAGCTGTAATGTTTTTGCAATTGCTTTTGATTTAGTTGCTTCTGCTTTCATGCTAGTCAGCAAAGAGCTCCTTTACAACACCGCTCACCATGTTAGGGCAACACATTTGATGACTAACTTGGCTGCTCTAAGAGGATCCCATGAGTCAGAAGGGAACAGATACATAGGCTTGCACATGGAACACAGTATTAAACAGGCTAGGTGTGCTCATACACCAGCAGAAAGATTACACTGCAAGCCATATACAAATCTACATCTTTACAGTCTCTTCTAGATTTGGTTGCTTTTTCCCTGTAGTATTGATGGAATCCCTGTCAATTAAACCATCCATTTTAGATTTAAAAAAAACCCTCCAGAATCCTTTACTAATTTTTTTCCCCAGAATTCTGAAGTATAATAAATGATTGCCTGGCTCAAATATTTGTAAAAATGGTTTGGAAAACAGAGATGACAGACATCAGCTGAGCTTGTTGCATGTTGCTTGAAGGCCCAGTATTATTCTGCCCTGCTTGAACACATGAATGTTACCACATAAAGCTTACCATCCTAATATTAAACACATTGCTGTTTGTTCTCCAATGGCAAAGAATTTACATCATCTTCCACTCAGAACAAGTAATGAAATAACACAGTTTCAGTCAAAAGAGTAGTTTTTCTTTTTTGTGTGAATAAGAAGTTAAAAAAAATATTCAAGATCCCTCTAGGTCTGCGCAACCTATTGTAGGGTATCTGCTTTAGCAGGGGAGTTACACTCAATCTTGAGATCCCTTTCAAACCCTGCAATTCTGAGATAAAGATCTTCAAACATGGTAATAAAAGCTTGTAAGCTAATGCATTTCTGATCAATTTAGTGAAGAAATTCTTCTGGAATCTTCAGAACTGCAACATTTGAAAACTAAGTATTTTCCCTTTGTCAGGAAAGATGTTCCTGTTTTGTTTGAAAATTAAATTTGGGAATTCATAAACCTTCCTGAACCACTGGATAATTTGCAGTTCACAGATATTCTTAATAAGCTAGGGAAAAAGCTTTCACTAATCAGTTTATGAAAGATGTATGTTTAGAAATCACTCCAGAAAACATACTCACCCATTACATCTCTAATACTGATATTACATGTTTCGTGAATCCTGCCTTCACCGAATTACTTTTATTTGCTTTCCTGATGGGACTTTATCCTGTTGCTCTCTTAAAAATGAAATAGATCTTATTTCAAGATTCTAACTTAAAAAAATAATGCTGTTTAGAAGTTGCATCCTTACTTCTTGTGTACGGGACAATCAAGTAGCAACAGCAGTGGCAGTCAACAATGGAACAGTTGCTACAAGTACCTGTACCTTATTCTGAGAGCTTGTTAAACTCCCAATTCAATAAAACTCTTTCAAAATTTCAAAGTGCCATGGTAATTCCCATTTCTCAAACTTGCAATTAAATAGCTTACTAAACTCGAGCCAAAACCTACAATATCATCTCAGTGTATATAAACACTGTTCCGTGTAAAAAATTCTCCACTGCAAAATATTAAAGAAACTACAGTGTCTGATCAATACTAAATATAGGTAATCAGTGAAGCTTAAAAGTTAACTCATTAACTGAATTAAAGGCATAAGAAAAAAATTCCAAATTTGTGTAAAAGTATCTTTACTAAAAAACTTATGTATATCATTTGAGTTGAATAAGCAAATTACATTACTGATACTGACAAGAACTCAGTGAAATGACTACCAATTATCTTTTTTGCCCAGAAAGCATTCAGTGAAAACAAGGAAACAAGGTTACATCACACATGGAATCATTTAAGAAAAGTCAATGTAAAAATAGCAATCATATTTCTAACTGCATTTTCCCATTTGTTTTCCAGAATAAGTAAGAGTACAAAGATCACTTGGATCACTTTTCATTCTCATCCTCAGGTTCACTGTCTTCACTATCACTGTCTCTTCCAGGGTGTTCTGGCATTGTTCGATGTTCATCCACTTCTGACACCTTCAATTCTTCCTTTACCATTTCTTCTTCTACCTTATTTTCTTCTGCATCTTCCTGAATACCCTGCACTTCAACTTCTGCTTCAGACTCTTGAGTTTGAGTAGTTTCAGGCTCTTCAATCATGGCAGGTGGGGGTAATAAACGCTGGATGATTAAAAAAAAAAAAAAGTTTTCAGATTTTACAACAAATATATCATTCTGGCATTTATTTCTATTTTAGCTCAAGCTGTTTGTTCACTTTAGATTTAGGGCTTTGCATCAGGTAAGTTTAAGAACTTAAAATTTAGAAGACTTAATCATTTGTAGGCATTTTTCTCCTATACACATAAAATGAACCATTTTGGCTCACACACGAGTCTTATTCTTTTTGCCTGAAAAGCAAGTGTTAAAACACAGTACTTTCAGTTGAAGGATATCAAACACATTTCATTATCCGAACAGCCACTCAAGTAATGGGACTACAGGGCTGCTGAAGCAACAAGCTCATTTCTACCATAACCTCACCTATTACCATTACAAACTCCTAGATTAGCTGGACTTATCTTTTTTATGAGTGTCTTTAATAACTTATTCCAGTAATTTCCCCTTGAAATATCTTATAAAGTCTTATATGTACATTATCTGTATTTATACAAGTTTCACCCACAGCTCTAAGTGTAGAAAAATGAGAACTCCAGTAATAGATTAGGTAATGCTTAGATATTTTTCACATAATACTTCTGTAGAAGTATTTTAGTGCAAAGTGCACAACCAAGAACCTGGTTTGCTAGCAGAAAGCATTACAAATAGCAGTGGCAACTACTTTAGACCTGGAAAAAAAAAACCCAACCAAGTATACAGTATGCAGAAGATTATGATGAAGCTATTCAACCTCAGACTGTATAGAAATGCTTATACTTCTGCCAGACATCATCTAATGACATGACAGATATTTCCTTAAAATATTTTAATGAAATAGAAGCTTGATAAATCTGCAAGGATGGTTGTTTAGTTACATTTTGCTTAAAGGCAACTTGGTTTCACTTGACAAATTAAGTGTTTAATTACAGTAAAGTCTTATCTTCAATTAGATGACATTAATATTACAAGTTTCTGACAAGCATTGGGCCAATCTATGCAAAAATTGTGACTACCAGCAAAGAAAAGCATTTTTTTCACAGACTTTGAAGTTATCACACTAATCTCCATAATCCATTTACTCATGGAAAAAAAGAATAATTAAAAGAGCTCTGATTTTGAAACAACAAATATATATATAAAGTATAGAAAAGTATAAAAAGTGAGAAAGTCATCTACCACCACCTCTTACATATATATACACCTCATATATAGGTGTGTATATATATATATATATATATATATATATATATATATATAACCTCAAAGTATGAGATTAACTCAGATTTTCTGTAATGCAGCTAGATTCATGCTGTGCTTTGTGACTACTGTTAAGACCAATGGAAAAAAAAATACAATGATGTAAAAATATCAGAAAGGAGAAGGAAAACTTCATTTTTTGCCTTCTGCTGCAGTAGTATGATTCATTGCCACAGCAGGGAACCAGTTTTTTTTCTTTTGTTTCTTTTTTTAAACTAATTTTAGCTAGCAACATAAGACTAGGATGCTAAAAAGAACAGCTGTTTATAAGCCGAAGGTTCAGGTGCACATTCAGTTAAGGAGTCAAATAAACCTTGCATTAGAGAACAGAAACTAGATCTCTCAGACAAGTGGAATCATGCTGATGCTCTCTGCACAATCAGATGGCATTACTTTTACATCAGTATTTTCCGCCTTGAGAAATTCTTCAGAAGAGTAAAAACCAACAAGGGAATAAATACTAAGTAAGAGTACATTATAAGTAACATGATATACCCAGACATTAAATGGAAGGTGTTCCAGTTCAGGAATAGCATTAAAGATCTCTCTGGTTATGCTAACTGTCAACTATCTCTAGCCATCTGCAGATCCAAATACACTGACTAAAAGCAGATCTCTATATACTACTTAAACTGTTCTAAAGCTCTGCTTACATACACAATAAGGACTCAAGATCCATAATGGGTTTTGAATTCTGCTCCAGGGATTAAGCAGTGATACAGTTAAGTATAAAAAGTGAGAAAGTCATCTACCACTACCTCTTACACTGTACTATTAAGTGACGTGCTAAACCAGTGCTGAAAAAAAATATTCTTCCAGACTTGCACACACAAGTACTACAGCTGCTAACCAGACTGAATAATGCAGTGAGCTAACTTGATTAAAATGGTTTGAAGGCAAGGAAACTCTAAAACTCTGCAGGCTGCAGCCATGTCAAGAAAGTATCTATTACAAAATACTATTCCACCAGGCAGCACTTACTGAAATGTAACGCACAAGTTTACTTCAATTAAACACTGGGCAAGCTAGTTCCCTGGCATTAACAAAGAACTTTTGCACCCAGACAGAATCACGTCTAGCATTTTTAACATCTATTTAGGGGGTCTTAAATTGCATCCTGAGTTACTTGCTACTGCAAGATTTTAGAGATTTCAATATTCTCCCTCTCAGCTTTAAAGCCTTCTTGAATTTTAAATGTAACAGTAACAGTCTCAAACCACAACAGCACTTCCTGTTACCAAAATAAGGCTTATTTTGTATGCATATCTTTGAATAGTTAGAAGGTCCTTACCTGTTGGTAGTGGCGTGTACTCTGTATCATGTGCATATACATGTTGTAAACAAAGTTAGCCATTTGAGGCATATTCTTGATAACATGTATTTGGTGAGTTGGTGGTTCCCCATTCTAAAGAAGTACAAAATGTAGAAATTCAGCAAGCAAACACAACCATTATTCAAAAAATTATTTTACTGTATTAGGAAACACACTGAAGAAATTTTAAAAAATGCTTTCTAAGAAAGAGCTAGCAAAATTCTTTCTAAATTCTTTCTAAAGGCAAGAAATACAGGTCTTGCACTTTTTGACAACTGTTATTTATGATCCTGAAGTCCAATGAAGAAATTCAATTTCAAAAGGACAGGCTGGGTTCCAACACTTAATCTGTAAAGTATATTTTGGATTCAAGGATGATTTAACTAAAACTTAACTAGTTTCAGCTCAGATTAGTGTCAATGACTACCAAAGCTCAGCTTCTCCTTGCCTACACTCACACTGTTCTTTGCTGTAGAATGCAGCAGTTTCAAACAAAGGGCTTTCTTCCAAACTTGTTAACAGCACTTTAGACCAGGTAAAGATTTCTAATGGAGTTTTGGATTCATGCAAGTACCCCTCTCCCAAACTCCAGGTAGCAAAGCAGGTATGCTCCGTCCATTTCTTGTTTGTTTAGCATCCTATTCATTGCGAGTCTTATGATTAAGTGCTAAAGATCTAGTGCAGTATTAAATTTTTTTTACTTAGGCATCTAGTTCAGCAACACTTCTGTTATACTGAATTGCTCAGCTGAATGCTATTTAACCTTTAATAAAAAGAAACTAGCTTTGTACTTTCTTTTTAAGAAATGACATTTTGTTCTATAATAAGAAAAAACACATAACACACTGCAAAACCTTACTTATTTATCCTGAAATAAAAATACAGCATCACTTTCACAGGCAGAACTTACAAATAAGTAGACAAAACTGACCAGTTACAGTGGTAAATTAGTTTTGTTGAAAAATCAGTTAAAAGCAGCTAGTGTAAAACGATCTAAGTCAACTCTAGGGATATAATTATCCAAGAAGCAGTGGTTTAAAAGCAAAGACACTGCAGTTCCATGTCTTGTAGCCCCACTCAAAAAAGACAGGCAAAAAGCACACCACTGACATTCATAGCAGTCATTCCTACCTGTCTTGCTGCTGGAAAACATTCTGTGGGAATTATATGGAGGTGAAGTGGTCTAGCTGTGAGTTGGCTGAAAGCTGGAGTTAGCTCAAAACAGTTCTGAAAGAGCGATACTCTAGCAAAGATATAAAGCCCAAGCCTGGCTCTTGACATGGCAACGACTAGTCGTCGGACATCTCTTAAAGAAAAAAGAAAAAAGAAAGAAAAAATTAAAAACAAAACAGCCAAATTAATCATACACTTTTTCACCGATTCCATTGTTTCAATAAAACATGAATTAAGACTTCAGCATGCTTCTTTTAAGAAAACATGAAGTAATCTTAAACACTCTTGTCTTAAATTTTTCTTCTACATACTGCTACAATAACTACTAAAATCCTAGAACCTTCATATAAAAAGGCTTACTATATTGTTAATTATATTAAAATTACCCTTTATCTCTGAAGCCCAGAAAAACAGTTATATTTTACATTGGGAACAAATCACAATAGCCTTTCTGTATCCCTGAATAAGAAAACATAGGTTCTGATATCACCTTACTACTCCTAAATAGACAAGTCTTACTCTACCTTACTCCAAAGCTGAAGTGCAAACATTTTAGACTACAAATAACACAACTTACAAAGTGTCCAAACACTTCTGATACAAAACAAATAAAGCTCACTTATAGAAAAGTTCATTTATAGAAAGTTTAAGCCTGCATTTATTCAACAAGCATTAATTACATTCCTCTTAATCTACTAAATTGAAATTCAAATTCAGGAGTAACTATCCAAGACTACCTATTCAATTACCTTCTATTCAAGACTACCTGCAATAACATAAACTTCTTATAGAGTACTAGTATAGTATGTAAAATATAGTATAGTAATATAGAGTAAAGGATAAAGTGGTTGCGAAGAGAGAAGCAGAGTGTTGTAAAAATAAACCAGGTTTAAACTTCCTCCAATGCACAGCATTAAACTTCAGTTCCGCTATGTACTGAAAGAGTTGAAACTTTGTGCAACATATCAAACATCTTTCTGATGTGGAAAACGTACACTTTAGCAGCTATGCAAGAGTTCTTTTCTACATACCTAAGGTGGCCTACAGCTTTGGTACGCACTAACGAAAGGAGAATATAATCATTTTGTTGACCTTGAAATCTGTCCACAGTTGTTACCTAGAGAACAAAAAACAAAACAAAAACCACCATAGGTTAAATCTTTGCCATTTTAACTACAGCCTGACATCAAAATTTTAGCACAAACTTCTGATTCAGATTGTAGTAAATGGGAAGACAGACGAAAATATTTGATTCTGATTTAATTCACCTTTAACTAAAAAAAAAAAAAAAAAAAAAAAAAAAAAAAAAAAAATCAACCTACTCTTCCTGGGAGAAGCTGGGACTCTACGTACCACTTCTTATTTTTACTTAATTCAGACATAACTCTGGCAAGATAATACCAAAAGTTTGTGGAAAACGATCAAATTCTGTAACACCATATTTTAACCTGTAGACACCAGACTTATGTAAATACATTTCTGTATGTTTTATAATATTCTTCATTATGCATTTTACCAAATCCAAACCATATCCACTCTAGGTGAATATATTTATTTTTTAAAAGGAGGACAAAATATATGACAAAGAAAAGAATTTTTCTGTCTCATATAGTCCATGACATATCAAACTTGACTGATTTCACAGTTTCTTTGTACGACTAGTTTCAAACACGCAAACAAGATGATATGACTCTGTGAAATAGAATGTATGTTGATAAATACATGCTATACGTATACATTAGTCAATGAATACTTGCATAAAAAGTAGGGAATGTATTTAATCACTTCTATAATATGATAATCATGAAAAAACAGAACCACTTCAATGCCCAATATATTTTTTAAGTCACCTTGTTTGGCCGTCCAATCAATGGATTATTTCCACAACGCTGGTTAATGACATCTCGGATCAGATGTTTCTGTCCGTTGTACGTTGTCAGGATACTTATCCTGTCTGCAGGATAACCAAGCAGGCACATATACATGAAAAGTGCCACAACATATTCTGCTTCACCAAGATTCTGAAAGGAAAGAGAAAAAGAAAGTTATTTACTTGTAAGTTTGATAGGCATTCACTGATGCTTTCTAGTATCTACAAGAAGTACTGTTTTACTTGTTAAAATCTAAATATTCATTAGCCATAAAATATAATAATATTTGTTTGCAAAATTTAAAATTTTCAGTGTCTGAAATATTCACACCTGAATGTATTTCTATACCTAGAGCTGTCTGCCCAAAGGAATGTCATCTTATTACAGCATTACAGAACTCAACAAGTGCCAATACACACAAAACCTCATCTCTTATGTAAAACTGTGGAACCATAATTTGTTAAGTATTAAAAATTGACAGAATAGAGATTAAAATTGAAGGATTTAAAAACAGAGAAATGAGAAATGAGCACTTGCTTAGCGCTAATTCAATAAGGCTCAAAAAAAAAAAAAGTTGCAATTAATCACTCTCCAGTATGCTAATAGCAAGAATTGAACTAAAATAATTAAAACTTCTTTCAACTCTTTTTTTTTTTTTTTTTTTTTTTTTCTTCTTCTTCTCTCTACAATTAAAATAATAGTCCCAGATCATTCTTCTGGCTGTTGGAAGGTTTCATTATTTTATGAATGCAGTTTTCTGCATTCTTATATACAGATTAAATCAAAACACTGACTCCTCAAACTCAAGTATGCACCACAGAGCAAACCTTGATATTCTATACAGTAGAATTCTACCATTTATTTCACTGTTATGACAATACAGCAGAACTAAACATCTTTGCCATAGGTCAAAATGTTTCATAATTAATTACATACCAAATCTCTCTCCCCCAATGACTTTGAGCAAATGGAGATAGCAAGAAGAATCATTCACTTGGAGCAAAAGGGCATAACAAATTATCATCCTTTTCAACATTCAAATTGATTACAAGGAGAAAAAAAAAATCATGTATATACAGAACCAAAAATCTGAGAACATAACTATCAGCTTACAGAATTTTGATTCATTGCAGATTCAAAAAAACATATCTAGATAAAATATACATTCAGTATTTCTCTTACCTGATAGAAATAAGGATTGGGTTCAGACTCTCCCACACCATTGAAGTCTTCTACATTTATAAGTTGGAAGTCGTATAAAAACCCAGCATTGGCTGTTCTGAACTCTGGCATAAGCTGCACGTGAGGTAGATTACCCAGATTTTTATAACGCCAGTTGTAGAGGTTACATAAACTGCCCGAAAAACACACAAGCAGTTAACATGGGTTTTTGAACTCAACACTCAACATTTTATTATTATTGCTATTACTATTTTAGTTTTTGATTTTTGTCTAGTTCGTAGAAAACTCAAAAAACTGCTGAAAGAACCACAGTATACTCCATTTTTCAAATTGAGAACAAAGACACGAACATTTTAATTGTAAAGCTTTCAGAAAGGATTTCGGCAGCGTTCTTCAAATGATGCAGCTACCACAAACTTTGTTTGTGTTAACTTGCCTCCTAGTCTAAGCTGAAATCAATGGCACAAAACAGCTAAATCTTCACTTTGCATAGACTCCTGTCTTAACAACCCAAAGTTTCCAATACTGTAAGTTTGCTTTTCCAATTCTTAACCTGGCACTAGACAGACAATGCAGTTTTATTTCACTCACCTTGCTCTTGCTCTTCCTTGTGCATCCAAATCAACAGTTGGCACTCCAACACGAACAAACCGTGTGAAGAGGGACTGCTCCATGTTGGAGTATTTTTGAAAAGCCATGTTCTTAATGACTGGTGGCAACTGGTGATGGTCACCAATCATAATCCACCGCTTCAAACGACTGAATCCATCCTGAGGGTTCTAAAATCAATTAAAACAACTGTAAGTACTACAATATAATCAAGGCATTCAATTAAAACACATGAACAGTCAAATGGTTGTCTCATAGGGCAAAGGCTATTTCAGCATTTGCTCTTAAACTACACTGAGTTGAAACTGTTTAAAGACAACTACTACATTCTTTCCAGTTTCTATTTCCTACTTTTCAAGTGTTTTTGAGTTTGCACGTTTCTCCAATTTACCTATGGAATCCTCTATCTTCTGAAAACTCTTCAATATGTTAAATATATCTTTCCCAGTTATTCTTGGTCCTTTGCACGCCTGTATTACGTACTGATAGAATGAATGAAGGATCATTTTAACCGATAAACATAAAATAAACAGGCATGTGGGAAGCACTACCCAAGAATTAGAATCCTGAAGATTTCTGCCTGCCAGCTCTACAGTTCATATCTAATACTTTCCCACAGGAGAACTACTTGAGAGAGCCTGAAGTTCTTGACACTTGAAGAGCTCTGAAGCCCTCTCTAACGAGGGTGCAAGAAAGGAAAACTGAACTCTGTCCACCTCATCACGACAAAAGATACCCTAGTAAGAAAGTAAAAGGATGAAAATTATTTTCAATTGCTGATAGAAACATTTTTATTTTTTTTTTTTGAGAAAAAGAAAAAAAAGTTACTGGTTTGGAGAAGTTCAAGTAACAGGAATAATTTGCTCTTATCAGTAGTTTCAAGCTCAGAGAGCAAAGAGCTCTCCAAATAATTTTGTGTCCTTCTATGATGGAGTGATGGCATTGATGGACAAAACGAATGCAACTGATGACACCTACTTGGACTTCTGCAAGGCCATTGACATGGTCCCCCACCACATTTTCATCTCTGGATGAAGACTGGAGAGATACGGATTTGAAGGGTGGACTATTAAGCGGATAAGGAATTGGTTATAAGGACACAGCCAGAGGGGTATGGTCAATGGTTTTATGTCCAGGTGGACGTCACTCATGAATACTGTCCCCCACAGGGGCCTGTTCTGGGACTAGTACTCTTTAACATGTTTATCAGTGACAAAGAACACGAGACATCAATCTGAGTGGTGCAGCAGATACAGCAGAAGGAAGGGATGTCATCTAGAGAGACCTTGATAAACTTGAAAGCTGGGCCCATGTGAACCTAACAAGGTTCAACAAAGCAAGCGCACTTTGGTTGCATTTGCTGAGATGCAATTAGTGGTCCTGGTAGATAAAAAACTTAACATGAGCCAGCAGCATGTGACTGCAGCCCAGAAAGCCAACTATATTCCAGTCTGCATCAGAAAAGGGATGGCCAGCTGGGTCAGGAAGGTGATATCCCCTCTCTGCCCTTGTAAGGCCCCATCTGTAGTACTGTAACCAGTTTTGAGGCCCCAACACAGGGAAGAGGGTTCAGATTAGGGCTACAAAGATGATTAGAGGCCTGGAGCACCCTTCTTACAAAGACAGCCTGAAGGAGCTTCTCAGCTACAGAAGAGAAGGCTACAAGGTGATCTCATTGCAGCATTCCAGTACCTAAAGCAAGCCTACAAACAGGAGGAGAATCAACTCATTACAAGAGTAGATAATGGCAGGACAAGAAGAAAAAGTTCTAAAGCTGAAGGAGGAAAGATTTAGGCTGGATATCAGGGGGAAGTTCTTTACCAAAGGTAAGTGAGGTGCTGGAATGGGAGGCTGTGGGTGCCCCATCCCTGGAGGTGTTCAAGGCCAAGTTGGATGGGGCCTTGGCCAGCCTGGTCTAGTGTTAGATATGGAGGTTGGCTGCCCTGCCTGTGGCAGGGGGGTTAGAGCTTGATGATCCTTGAGGTCCCTTCCAACATAAGCCACTTAATGATTCTATGATCTACAAAAACCACAGTAAGAGCCATGCAGGATTTAATAATTTGTTACACAGCACCTTAGCAGCATTCAATTCAGGACTGAGAAAAGGCAAAAACAACATCCTAGAGTAACTGTTACACTGGTCTTCAGACAGATTTAAGTAGCCTAAATATCTAAAGACCAGATTCCATTAGAAGTCACCTAAACTATAACTTATGCCTATATTCCCTTCAGGCAGTTAGAAGCACCTAAGCAAAAAAAAAAAAAAAAAAAAAAATCTCCTTGTATTTGCAAGAAGCCTCATTGAATTTGTTTTCTCTCCAGACACTCCCAAAATAACAGAAATCTATGATCCTGCTCAGAGTTCAGGCCATTTAAAATCTATGCGTTAATTAATTAGTTGCCTATTTGCTCTGAGTTATCAAAACGTGGTAGCCTTTACCACAACAAAAAGGTGATAAAATGCAACACTGATGTTTCCCAAACTGAAGATATCAACTGAGCTGGGAAAGCATGGGCTTTACCAGCAGCATGATTCTTGGACACGTACATTGTCTTGTGCACTAGGCGTATAATTAACTCTTTCTAACTGTATTTGATACTCTATTGTTAAGGAGCTATGTGAAAAATTATGAGCTGTAATTAAAATATAGAAATCTTTCATGGAGATTCTGTTAAAATTCTTTGGATATGGCTTTCTAGAAGAATTTAGATTGTTCCTTTTCAATGAAAACCACCACCTTCAAACAAAACTTCCAGAAAGGAAAGTCATTTTTAGAAAATGAGCAAACACAGACTCTGTATTTTTCAGAATCCACTAGAGTAAGAATCAAATGAACAACATAGGCTCTTAGTTTCACTAATTTCCCACCTATTATTTTCTGCTTAGCAGCTAAACAGCTCCGGAGAGAATCCACACTTTACTTCCAATGGTGAAATTTTATTTCATGACAATTTGAGATACAGAAAATACTAGAAAGCTGATTTAAAACTTGAAAGTCATTTAAGCCACAGATGTGCAAGAAGCACAGCTTTCTTTTTCCTGAAGGCCTACAGCTCTTAAAAGAAGGAAGTGATGCATCTCAAGCTGAGGTCACTAAAAGCAATCCCAGAACTGGACCAGCAATCTTCACCTGAGGCACAACAAATTCAAAGATAGGCTAACTAAACACAATGAGTTTGGAACAATCAGAGTAAATGCTTTTAGGAAAAGATACTTATTAATCAAAGAATACCCAGAGTTGTACAAAGGTCCCTTTCCAACTCCATTGCAACAAACAGGGACGTCCATAGCTAGGTCAGGTTGCCCAGAACCTGATCCAGCCTTGCCTTGAAAGTCTCCAGGAAACAAGCATCCACACATCTCTGGACACTCAACTGCAACTGTAGCAGCATTAGCTGTTCTATTACAACAATCCCTTACCATCACAAAGATAGGGGATAAGACTTTCATTCAACTGTATCACATGTACATTACTTTATCTACCAATTCTAGGTTTGAAAAATACAAGCTACAGATGATTCCAAGCTAGACATTTACCAATGCAGCCAGATAAAAGTCGCTTAATTATGGGTCAAAAGTAGACAAAAAAGAACCAGTTTCTATTCCTCCCCTCCCACCTGCGGCAGTGTTGTAACATCAGTTAAAATACGTAATTTCTACCAGGCTCTAGTATTCCTGAAAGCTGTAGGTAACAGACATCCACTTAATCTCTCAGTTTTAACTACAACTGGCCAAACAAAACTGGCAGATGAGATGATAGAGAGCAATTATATAGGCCTTATGCTCTTGGGAAGCAGTTAAAACAGTTATTTCACAATAACTGCCAATTTAAAAAACTGATAAAATTATTAAAGATTTAACAACAGCTATGAAATGGCAAAGAATAAAAGTAAAAGAATGACAAACCAAGGTACTAGTTCACTCACATTTCTTCACATTTTCAAAGTGAAACCCTGACAGTCACAGACACTCAGGGTAAAACACAGGATACACAACTAATGAAGAAAAACGTGAAAGTTCTTCGTGTTGGCAAAACAGGAAATACCAGTTCTATGTTACCTTCCACACAAGATACTTTCCTTTTAATATTCTATATTATTCAAGAACATGGACTTTCAATTTTCATTTTTTTGCAGCATGTTTTATAATATAAGTCTAACCTGTAACAGAAGAGGTATAAAGGTTTCTATTTCCAGAATCTGTGCAGACTCTTCCATTAAGATGTTGTCATACTGAGAAAGAAAAAGTATACAGAAGTCCATCAGTCAAATAATACAAGTTAACACTGTTATTCAATCTACCAAAAGGGAGCATCAGTTGCTTAATTGGGGAATTAAAAGTTCTGTTAGTTTGTTTGTTTTTCTTAAGTAGGACAGTTACACAGTAGGATTTTACTCTATAAGCAAAACGCCAATAGACTAAAATCAGTTTCAGGGGGTGAAATCTTATTACATCAACAGCAAACCTATCCATACCAATCAGTCCTCAGATCTAGAAACAACCTGCATCTGAACTACATTATACTCTTTCCATACGCCATAATTCATCCTCAAGGGAAAAGCTTTCTGCAGTGAGGCAAACCAACTTGGTGTGAAACCAACTTGCAGTGAAAAGTTGCACTTCTGTGATCCAGTGCATTATAGGAGAAAAACACTGAAAGAGATGAGGGCATCTGTCAATTTTTGTCAGAAATCTGCAGTAAAAATCTCAGTGCAGAGCAAAACCAGCGCTGTAACACAGCTCTTCTCAAACTGCTCCTTTGTAAAGTAAGCAATGCTGTAACAAAAGTGTCTGTCCCAGTTCATCCTTTCTTTTATTACCCAGTCATATAATGGCAGTTCACCTAATATGACAAAACTTTTTTTTTTTTTTTTTTTTTTTTTTTTAAATTTGTATGCACTTTCAAGCATTTCAATATGTGCAACTTAAAATGTTACCATCTTTAACTTCTGGTTCTGTTAGTAAGAGTTTTCTTCAAAAAATAACTATTAGAAACATACTGGTAAAAACACGCAACTCAAAATAATCCAGTCACTTAGATCTAGGACAGATGAAAGGTCTGAACAAGGTGGCCTAGGAGGGGGAAGGAGAGGAAGTGACAACATCATAAACAACAACAAAAATCTAAAAAACATGATTAGTGTTACTATTACAAATATAATTACTTTGAAGCCTAATTCAACCAGGTCGTGTCGTTTCAGAGCGGCATGGGTACAAGTCATAGCAATAATTTTTGCCTCTTTCACCAACAGGTATTTGGATCTATCCAGGCCACTGCGGAGAAGTTCAAATGCTCTGAATTCCTGTGATAGAAAAAATAACAGAATTGAGAGAAAATTTATATACAAACTTATAAAATGCACATAAAATGGGTGCTTCCTAAGCTCAAAATAAAACAGATTAGACTCTTGTCCCTATTGCAAAGTATGTCTAAATTACTTGAAGGGAGAAATGCTCACCAGGATGCCTTTCAAGATAAAGAAGTTGCCTAGAGGTATATACTACTTCTAGGATTTAGGACAAATAAGAATTTTAGAACTCTGTGAAGTTTCTTTAGGATTTACCAGAGTTATTAACCTTTAACAGATACAGGTCTTACCTCAAGCTGAGTGAAGATTTTCTTTAGATGTCTAAAACACCCTTCAGCAATCTCCATATCTTCTTCATAGGATCTGCCTCTGAAAATTGGTTGAGGAGCATTTGCAAAATACTTATGAAAGGGAAAGAAACTGGACACATCTGTAACATCTGGTAATTTTCCACCTTTAACTTTCACTTTGCTGATATATTCTTCCCAACGAGACATTACCTATGGCAAACAAAAGTATCACACAGATGTGTTTTTATATAATGAAGTCATTGAATATGTGTCATCTTGTATACATAAGTTAAAATGGTTATTTTTATTAAATCAATTCTCTTAAATAACTTTTAACCACAAAACACATGTCTAAACTAGCACTTAATCTTAACACAAAGTAGGATGTTCGAGGCTTTACTCTTTCATTCCCAGCTAGTTTACCTCCTCCACACTCCTCATAAAGAACTGTTCCAGTATACGTCCTTCCCACAGAGTACAGTCCTTCAGAAAAAGACTTCTTGCCAGGAGCCTACTCCATCATAGACTCTCTATAGGCTCCAGCTTCCCTGAAGACACATCCACTTGCTGCAGAATGTGCTTCTCCACAGGGTGCAGTGTGGAGATCTGCTCTACTGTAGTCCTCCATAGGTTGTTAAGATAAAAACTGCTTCACCATGGTCCTCTTCTCCAGAGCTCCAGAGGAACTTCCGCTTTGGCACCTGGAATCTCTTCTCCTTTCCCTCTTTATTCACTGATCTTGGTGTCCATGAGGCTGTTTCTCTCACATTATCTTCCATCTTCATATTTTCCTAATTAACTCTACTTAAAATACTTTTGTTTAAATACTAAAATGGATTCCTTCAGGAGGAAATTAAAACAGAAGATGAACTTGATCAGTGCTTCTATCCTAGTACACACCAACTCCTTTAATGTTTGGAACCATTGGAACCATGCTACTGTTAACCAAGGTAACTTCTCTCACAACATATATGGTGTGGAGATTTGTTCCTAAGTACCACTCTACAAGTCTGCCTAAGCCACATTACTTGCTTAAGATGACTCTGTGTCTATATCAAACAGAAATGAGGGGTAAACAATATACAGAAAAATCATTGTTCTGTAGACTATGCATCTGATTTCAAACACAAAAGCTTTCTTTAGGAGCAGTAAGTAGCAGCTGTAATATTTGTCCAAAATACAAAGCACTCCACAGATTTTCATAATTGAAAGGAAAACTCCAGGTTTGAAATCTTGCCAGTAGTAATAAAGCGTGTTAGTCTTTTAATTGAGTCAGGAATTAAAACAATATTAAATTAAAACAATAGCAATCTAAATAAATAATAAAGAGGCCTTTAGACATATTATATTTTGAACCACTAAAGAAAATGGGTTTTTTTGAGACCTGATTCTGAAAAATTCTCTAATTTTCATAGTGTGTTTCATAACTCACTGAGGTCATACAGTCTCTGTAAAGTATTTCAGTCCTTACTTGGTATAAGAAAAAGTGGCCAGCTGTTTCACAAGTGTAAGAAACATCTCCTGGAACACCAAGGCTCTCTTGCAATCGCCCAACTTCTCGCAGGAGTTCAAGTCTTCGAGCCAGAACATAATTCACTCTTCCATACCTACAAAAATGAATTAAGGTTTTACCTATTTTGTATACAGACTTATTTAGTTCCAAACTGGTTTATGTAAGCATCAAAAAGAGAGATCACAAACACTTCTCCCAAAACCACAACTATGAAGGCTGCTCCAAAAGCAATGCTTCCTATTTTATTATAATAGACTACAACATCAGCAGAGGATGCTGGTGGTGTGGTATGCTGTATGTTGTAAAACTTGCGTGTGTGAATATATGGATAATCACAAGTGAAACCAAACTGATAACCCAAGCTTTTGTGTAAGTCTAACTTCTTTTGGCAATATACAAAGTTCCTTGCAATAATGCTCAGCCTACCATAACAGACAGGTCTGCATCCATACATAGGAGGACACCGTTCTACTCAATGCTGCTCAGGAAAAACCTTGTATTACCGATGACATGGCATCTTACTCCATACAATCTGTTTTTTCTTACCTAATTCATTCCCATTTTTTCCCCTTTACAGATCCCTTTCCCTAATCTATGCACTTTTCTCCTAAGAGAAGCAGCACAAGAACAAACAACAACAACAACAACAAAATGTATCACACTCATCACATTTTATTAGTAAGATACCAGATGTTAAAAACTGTTGTTTGGCTGTTAAAAAACTGTTGTTGGGCTCTATCAAAAGAGGGGTGGCCAGCAGGGACGGGGAGGTAATTGTCCCCCTCTACTCTGCTCTTGTGAGGCCCCATCTGGAATACTGCATCTAAGTGTGGAGCCCGCAGTACAAAAAAGGACAGCAAGCTGTTGGAGAGGGTCCAGAGGAGGGCCACGAAAATGATCGGGGGACTAGAGCACCTCCCCTATGAAAACAGGCTGAGGGAGCTGGGCTTGTTCAGCCTGGAGAAAAGAAGGCTGCGGGGTGACCTCATTGCAGCCTTTCAATACCTGAAGGGAGTCTACAAACAGGAGGGGAGTCCTCCATCTGAAAGGGTTGATAACTGCAGGACAAGGGGAAATGGTTTTAAGTTGAGGGAGGGGAGATTTAGGTTGGATGCCAGGGGGAAATTCTTTACAGAGAGAGTGGTGAGGTGCTGGAACAGGCACTCCAGAGAAGCTGTGAATGCCCCATCCCTAGAGGTATTCAAGGCCAGGTTGGATGGGGCCCTGGGCAGCCTGGTCTAGTATTAAATGGGGAAGTTGGTGGCCCTGCATGTGGCAGGGGGGTTGGAGATTCATGATCCTTGAGGTCCCTTCCAACCCTGGCCATTCTGTGATTCTGTTGTAATAAGAAAAATAAAAGGAAATCCCTGGGATCTCAGTGAGTTCTACTGTCTTATTTACAACAGTTTAAAAAGTTAAAACTGGTGATTTCAATTTAGAAAGACACTGAATGCAGTATTGTTCACAACCAAAAAACCAACTTTCTCAGGAACTGTGACAGTCAAAAGCCTTATACTATTAGATCTTTTTTTCCTTCAGCAAAACTAATCCATCATTATTACAAGTTACTGTAATCAGTTTTTTTTCCATGCTTCCAGATGTGCTATTGTTTTTCATAATTTAATAAGAACTCCCTGCTTCATTCATTCATTAATATAGGTATTTTCTTTAGCTGAGATCTTCTTTATTCTTAAGTACCAGCTTAAACAGTTCCTCACCACCTTATGTTGTTAAAACTCCCAATATTTCTGTGTCTGCAGAGGGAGCAAAAAGTGAACAAGAAACTTGCAAGTAGTCAAAATTCTTAAAGCAGTACCATGCTCTCTAGAGCAGCCTGACACAGGAAAAAAAAACAACCACTCTGAAGCAACATTAGAAGAAAACAAACAACAAAAGGTATATGGGAAATAAACTTCTCCCTGTAGTACATTCCTCACCACAACTCTCCTTCTCAAACTGCCAGAACCCACAGAAATTTGCAGTACTGACCTGTAGGCCTACAATTACTCTGAAAGCAAATGAGAATAGATAATAATAGAAAATTTAATTGTGAGCATTACACTTCCAGGAAAGTGGAAACCATAGATTTTACTAAAATACATATCTACCATGATATCATTTCACTAAGATTTTGGATACCAAATTTCTGGAAAAAAAAAAGATGTTCAATCAATCAAATCTGAAAAAAATCCCGAGGATTTCTTTTGCTAAATGAATCTCAATAACATGTACATGATTAACTTCTCGTGACTAAATAAAATTTTTACTGCATCTTTTGGAAGTCTAGGTATTGCTATAAAATCAAGTACTAGACAATCCAGTTATTTCCATTGCATGACCCTTATATCTCCTGCTTGCATTTATGAATGCTTGTAATCCCACTGACGTCAATTGGACTGGCATGTAACGTAAAGCATAGAAGCATTTACAAGAACAGGTTCTTAATTCTTTGTACTGATGCACACTTGATAGCTTGCCTTACAGATGCATTCTTCAAAATATATTACCAATAAAATAAGTAATTTTAGTACTATTTAATATTCTGAAAAACTGGAAGCACAAAGTTTTATTTCTACTTTATGTGCATATAATATTCAGGAACAAGTAGAGGTGATATATTTGCACAAAAATTTCTAACTGCAAAAACTTTATTAAACTTTTCCCATAAAACAGATTAACTTTATAAAATACATACATGCCAAGAACATCGTAAGCTACTCTCATTGAAGCAGCTGAATTTGTGAACAAGCAACTGCCAGATCTGCCTTTGGATTCTCGAGGGAATACTTCTGCTACTGAATAAGAATCAAAATTACTTAATTCTATTCTGAAAGCAAAACTGCATTATTGGGATTCGATACTATGAAAAACTTGCCAAGCAGCTCCTTGCACATTTACAACACACACCTTAGCTATAATACTTACATAAACTATCTTTAGTACCTTCTTTCTTACCTGCTGAAATCTTTCTCTGTCTCCAATTCCTCTTCTCCGTGACCCAGGCGCAGGAGGTGGCGCTCATCAATGTCTAGAGCCATGATTTTTTCAAACAGCTGGTTCAAGGCCTAAAGATTGACAAGAACAGGAGAAAAGGTAGTTTTTAGAAGCTGTTGTAGAGAAAACCAGAGAATGACTGATAAACCAGCTAAGAAATAACGTATATTATGGTACAATGAAAGCCAAAGAAAACATGAAGTTTATGCTTAAGTTTGATTGTGTTAATCTTGACACTGGCAAGAGACATCAGTCTACTAAAACTCCTCTTCATATGCTTCACAGATTTTCATTTATTATTCTGATTAAATCACTTAGTTAAAAAAGAAAAAAACCACTAGTTGATAAAGCGATCAGTTTACAATATTTTCTTAAAGAATTACATTTTGCAAACATAGGGTTGGGTTGGTTTTTTTTGGTTGTTGTTTTTTTTTTTTTTTTTTTTTAGATTACTTTGAACTAATTTTGTCATTTAATTTTTACTATAAATTAGAATTAGAGTGCAATCTGGTACTGATTGGCAGGAACCATGACTATTCCATACAGATAAATGAATTTTGCTAAACTTCAGGGTGAGCTATGACTGCTGCCTTAAACTCTTCAGCTCTCTAAAGCTTAGTATTAACTGTACCAAGTTTTAAGTACAGGGTTATCAAAGTATGAAACTAAGAATGAAGTACAAGTGGAGCCTGCTCATGTTTATTTCAACTGGAAATCATGCAAACACATTAAAGTATGGTACTAAAATGCAACTCGTTATCTAAAGTCAATTCTAGCATGCATATGTTTGTGACTGTAAAACTCTGCATAAGCTTTTTTCCTCTTGAAAAACACTTCCTGATTTCAAATCTCTTAAACAGTTAAATACCCTGAAAATCTCTGCTAAATATCTTAGAGTTACCTGAAATTCAAAAATTTCATCTACCATTTTAGAATTCGCAAAACTGCTCACAAGTCATCATAAGTTTACACTTCTAAGAGACAACTGAGGCTTCAAACCTACTGATCTCAACATATGCTGCTCTTCTTGATTTTAACCACGGGAAAATTTCATGCATTACTATCACCTTACCTGATTAGAGTGGGTAACTATAAGAGTTCGTTGTTCTGGGAAATTATGATAGAGATTGGATATTATCTGGACTGCAACGTCAGTTTTCCCTGTACCAGGTGGACCTACTACCTAAAAACAAAACAAAAAAAATAAAGAAGTGAAATACAAAAAACCCACTCAATTTAACACAGTATTCCACAGGACAGAAATTTAGCCTGCCAGGAAGAACAGAGCAAGCTCACAAGACCTCCTAAGAGAAAAAAAAACAAAAAACAATTCGGCCTCAAGACAGGCTACACATACAGGAAACAGGAAAACATAACTAAAAAATAATAAGGTAAGGGAAAGAATAGAAAACAGACTTCACTCTTTTCACTTACTCAGAACAATTTATAACTAATGATACAATACCATTAATTAATGTTTTCATAGGCTCAATTAGACTATCAACTTTAAGAAATTTTATACATAAGACATTTTAGGTATTATAAACTACTTCAAAATATTTTTTTTTTCAGTAGAAGAAAGAATAGCAGATGTCACACATGTATACATAAAATTTATAAACTGCAAAAAAAATCATGCTTGTTTTATTCAGACAGAGCATCTCATTAATTGTTAGACTTTAAAACAAGTAGGATTGTATTTCTCAATCATATCTGACAGAAACAAGTGACAGAAAGAAAAAATAAAGCACAGGTTTATACTGTTTAACTGTTGCCTGCTTCTACTCTTCACAAAATATCACAGATGTTTTAAACAAAAAAAGAAAAACCAAAACACTTATAGAAACAAAAATGGCTTTGTCATTGTTTTTCCCCTTTAGACCACCAGACTCCGCCCTGTGACTCCTTTTGAAAGAAATTAACAAATGATTTTTTAGCTGTAAACTTAGAATTCTCTAAAAACCATCTTCTCAAAGATTTATGCTAGGTGATACACTATTAGGTGTAATACATTATCATTTCAAAACCCCCTCAAACATGACACATGATAGATTATGATGCATTATACAGTTGCATTAGAAAGTCATTTATAGTCAACTAATACTAAGTGAGAATAATAAACAGTATGCAATGCTATTTAAAATACAATCAAAAAAGACACTAGG
The DNA here is from genome assembly GCF_019238085.1 of Lagopus leucura. Classification (NCBI taxonomy): domain Eukaryota; kingdom Metazoa; phylum Chordata; class Aves; order Galliformes; family Phasianidae; genus Lagopus; species Lagopus leucura. Next base: position 15,295,158 of record NW_024962250.1, on the reverse strand, counting down.
TGATGGAAATTTAATCTTCCCCTTGGTCCTGGTATTTTGTGTTAATTAGTCAATAATGGTAGTAAAGACTGTAACTTCTGTCTTCTTTCTGTTGACAGTACAATAATGAAATAGAACTATTAAAACACTCCTATTCATTCTTGTGCATTCTTAAACAAATACTCAAAAAAAAACACCCCACCCTGTAACACTGTTAAAAAAATCAAATTTAAAATTTATCACTGTGGCATTTTTACAGCATTCAAAAAAGAGACTTTTTATTTATGAATAAACCTAAAATCAGTACCCTATCAGGAAACAGATAGTTCTGCTGTGCTGTAATAGAGAACATACCACACTCAAAAACACTGTGAACTCAGGAACTTTTATGTACAGTTCAAGACAACACTAGTTTCAGCACATCTAGTCAGGCAGTGACAAAAGGCGTACAACAATTCTACTGAAATTTGGTTTTTCCTTTGAGCTGCATTTTTTGTGCTAGCTATGCAGTGTCTAGAGAGTGGTAAAAACATGAGAATATGGAGGAGGAAAAATATATACAAATGAATACTACTACTACTACTACTACTACTACTACTACAAAACAAACAAACAAATAAAAAAACCCCTAAGAACTAGCATTAATGCCAATGTAGTCCAAGAAGAGATTAACGGCATTGAGCAGAGAAGTCACATGAGTACTCCACTGAGAAATCACTGCCAGGATAATCTGTACTTCACTGGAATACAGGCACTTGTAGTCAGGTAAGCCTTGGAGACCGCTGCAGAATTTCACTGATCAAAAATTACTTTCCCAACAAATCTGCAACACTGATTTTTCTTTATTTTTTTTTTATTTTTATTTTTTTTTTTTAAAAACAGCTCCTTATATCTATAAGTCAGCAGGATATAAAGGATAGTACATTAAATTTCACAGGACAGTAGAAAAAAAAACTCCATAGGGATAACTCAATAACTTTCATTTAACGAAGCTGTATCAGTTTTATTTTGATCTAAGTAATTTAAAGTGGTTTAAAAATGGCAGACATGACAAAAGCTGGAAGTCTAAAATTATCAATCCAACCAATGAAAAAAAAAAATTCAGTTGTTGAGTAAAGTCTTCAGTCATTAAGAGCAGATTCAGCCAAATACAGAGATCAAATATGAAATATTTATATATTATTTTCTCTTGTTCTAAGTTATTAATAAGTAAGAACTCTCACAAAGGCTACAGAAAAAGGCATTATGGGTGTTTCATTTAATGTACCTAGAAGCTAGAATCAAACAAACAAGAGCAGTTTAAAATATTCTTACCATAGTTAGTCCAGGTTGCATTCCTGCACGTATAGCTTCAATCTGGGTATGGGTAAATTGAATAGTATTGCTGTAACAAAGCAAGATAAAAGATCAAAAAAACCCACAGGTTTTGCCAACAGTTTCAGTAATACTTTAAAAACAAATCTGCTTTAACTTAATTGGCTACACATTTCTCCAGAACTTCACGCCTCTAAACAAGACACTAAATTATATTGGCCAAATCACTACAAAATCACCCAGCTAAACCAAAGTCTTTAGTTACTATCTACTGAAAGTACTGTAAAATTATTTAGCTATATTTCTCCTTTTTAATTCTTGAATAATACAGTGACGTGTTGAAATACCAAGTTGAATGACATTATTAGATTACCTGGATATAGAGAAAACTGAACTACTTTTTTCTCCCTTCAGTAAGGAATCTGACACAGGCCTGTCAAAAATTCACTTCCAGGACTACCACAAGCAAGAAGAGTTTTACTAAGGCTGTCTCTACTCTGCATGCTTTAAGTGCATGCCAGTATTTCTCATAATACTTTTTTTTTTTTTTTTTTTTTTTAAATAGAGATGATAAAAACACCAATGAAATACTCCTATATTCAACTCTTTTGGTAATGAAATCACAATTACATTTTTTTTTTAAAAAAAGTATGTTTAGTTATGAAAATGAACTGCTAGCACTTTTAACCAAATTCACATACATCTATTACCGTTTTGGTTGATTATATGGATATGGTCCCCTGTTTGGAATGATGTGAGGCTCTACAATCAATGTTTTCACTTCTTCAGATTTTTCTTCATTCCCATCCTCTTTTCTTTTCTTTCCTTTACCTCCTGTTATTGGGAAAGTTATCCTGTAACATATAATTCAAATCTAAGCTTCAAAACATGCACCAGACTGTCTTACAAGTTCATACAGAAAGATTTCTTTTGTCACTGTTGAGCTAAACAATCATAATATAGATTCAGACAAAGTATAGATGAGGACAAGAGAAAGGACTCTTAAGCAGACCAGGAGAGTATATTTGACAAGTACATCAAAAGTACATCAAAAGTGTACTTTACATAGCTTGAAAAGACAGGAGCAGTGCTTTAAGACAAGTGAAAGAATGCTGATAGCAAAGAGTTCAAAAACAAAACTGGAAGGGACAGGAGTCAAGATAGAACAGAAAGCCACTGGCACTGTCTGGTCAGCTGTAATAACCTGATTTTGTTCTAGAACTGATGGACACCTTAAAATGTGTCAATGTTCTAAACAGTTTAAATGCAAGGACTTTCATCCTCCCACTTCAGCTTTACTTTTATAGTAAATGTTGTCAAGCATCTATACTTTAATTCAGCAACAAATTACAGAGGAGGAATTCCAGTAACAATCCAATCATCATGATACAATAAAGGAGACATTTATAGCATCAATAATGTTTTAGTCTCTTTATAAGACAAATACAGCAATACCTCTTCATATAGAAAAAAAATGTGAAAGTTAACAATAGTTCACCACAGGAAATTGCATGTGGTATGTATATGCAACTTCTTCAAACTACTGTCATAGAAATGACATACTGTTATGGCCTTCTCCACATGTACTCTACATGCAATGTTTGAAAAAAAGCTGAAAAAGCTACATACACTGAGAAATTCAGTTGCACAAGTATAAAGAAGCCAACAATGAAGAACATCACTTTCAAAACCAAAAATTAATCACTAATGTTTTGGGCTGGACAACGACACCACTGAAACAAAATATGTAAACCTCATTTAGTGTTCAGAAAGGTAGGCATCTTCTTTCAGAAATAATTCCTAAAATAAAGCAAGCATACTAGCACATCAAACCTGATTATTTGTTTTTACTGAACAGTATTTCCACAAGCTCAAACTTTTATGGATTATGAAACTGCTGTACTGTTTTTTGCTTTAATGTGACCTAAAAATAATTTAACTTAAAAACTACTAGGTTGAACTTGGAGAGACCGGATACCAATAGAGGAGTGAATACTACATGCCTTTATTCTATTTTACACTGTTCCTTTCCCCATAAATGCAATAGTGTAATTTACAAGCAATGCTGTACCATATATATCATAGTATATACTAACTATATGTATACTGCTATACAAGTAATTCTCGATATTAACATATGAATATATTTTCCTAAAAGAAAGAGCACCTCCCTTCAACCAATGAACTCAACTCCATCTGACAATGCACTGCATCAAGAATAACAGACCACGAGTATTTGAAATCTTGAGATCACCTGAAGGGAGGCACTTGTAGTTCCGGATTGTCAACAGTCACTTTAATATTGTACCCAGGAAAGCTAGCTTTTAAGTGATCAATAGACAGGAAGGTGTCATTAAAATCTAGAGATGCAATCTGATTTGGCATTTTTGAATAGTGTGCACTACTTGGGTCTCCATATCCAAGAATGATGTCATGTAGCCAGTCAGGAACCACACAATCTGTGTTCATTAGATTTCTAATAGTTTCCAGAACAGCCTGAAAATGGGAAAAAACAGGGAAAAAGAAGATTGGAGAATGACTTTTTAACTAAGTAAATATAACACACTAAAGACTAATCAAGTTATTCTAAGATACTAATATCTATCAGTCATCCACTTATGGGTATTTGGTTAATTACGGTCTATATCTGTACATCGCATATATTAAAAAAAAAAAAAAAAAGAAAATACAAACACCCATGTCAAACTACAAAAATCCTAAACTGTTCTCTTAGTGAAGAGCTAAAAGAGTACCATAATTACCAGTAAAGTTTTCATTCTAGAACACTCAGACAAGGAGAACAACGAAAGCATAATCCAAATATCTTGAAAGAAAATAGTGTCTGATATGATCCTGCAGTTCTATTTATACAATAAGTTACCAGATCACATCAATAGCTACAGATATTTCTGCTCTGTATTCCTCTCCAGGATTCTCAGACCATCCTGTCTGTATTAGAAGTTCTGGATGTCTATAGAATAGGAACATAAGCAAGGCTTATATTCCACATATTCCCCTGCCTCTAAAAGCCAAATATAACTACATTGTAGGCCACCTGGTGAAAGAAAAAAATTATAAACTAATGTTTCATTTTCTTATTATTACTTGAGTTAGTTTCTGATTTTCAGTTACTCTATTACTTAGCTGTAAGCAGGAAATTATCACTTGCTGAACCGATCCAACTCCGCTTGAAAAGCCCACCACATGCAACTAAAATGAATAAGTTTCAGTAATCTTTAGGATAACAGTTCACCTGTATGGCTTAAGTGTTGATGAGTGGTACCTTACCTTGAAATTGTTTTCTTTTGGTTTTCTTCTCATTATTATATTAAAAGTCTCATATACATCTTCTGCTCCATTTTGGATCGTATTGGTCATGTCTTGTTGATACTGGTTTGGGTCCAGAAATACTCTGTATGTTCTGCAGTCGCCTTTAAGTCTTGGTTTGGGTTCAGGTCCTGCTCATAATGAAGCAGTAAAAGAATTTAATATAGCACAAAAGCAGATTAGTACTCAAATAAGCCATCCATTATCTTTCTTAAAGCAGATTTTAGACACATTCATATAATGAAATTACTTTACGGATGGTATTGTTTCATGTTTTTCATTGCATTTCTATGAGAGTTTCAGAATATACCCTAAATCCTAAAGTGTGCTAAATACCATTTCATTATATCAACTTGTATAAGAGGTAAACAAATAACCTCTCAAGGACTGCTCATCAACTTAATTTGTCTGTTTTTCAATTAAATAATAACTCATTGAGTACCACTCAAAAGAGAAGCAAGTGAATTTAAGCTGTTAGCAAAAGCCAATCAATCAAAACAAAACAAAAACAAACAAACAAAAAAAAACATATTTCAAAGAAGATTGGTGTATCATACCCTCTTCAATAACACGTCCCTTCTCATCCAACATGCCCTGGATTTCACAGCCTCTAACATATACCAGGCCAGTTTGCTCAACAAAAGGTCGTCTTCGGTCAAACTTAGTGCCATAAGGTTGTGTGGGACGTACCGTCACCAAAAAACAGACATCATGTTTCCGTAGACCTGATTCCAAAAAGGAACATTCGGTAAATTGATAAAATGCCATTTTCAACTCCCATTCTTTAAAAATACACACAGTAAAATATCTGACTTTTTAAATTTAAAAAACATGCTTATTTAGACCATAATGTACTCAATTTCAAAATATGCCTTTAACTCTGAAGATACAAAACCATAGGAAATGTTTTTTTCTTTTCCACTACTCTTACACACTAGAATCTGCTACAATCTCATGTACAAAGAGAAGAAACAATTTTTTTTTCATAACAACAAGCTTTTGCATATCTAAACCTATATTCTTCCCAATTGTTTTCTAAAAATGTAAGTGTGTGCCTTGAACTAGGCACAAAATTCCAAAGTCAGTTATTTAGTAGGGTAGAAGGCCACTTACTCATGTTATTTGCTATATTACAGTTTATAAATCCCAGTATGACCTGATAAAGTGTTTTTCCCTCAGTAGTAGCATATTGAACTCAAACTCTTTTCCTCATGCACAGCTACTGCCTAATAAATTATTTTCAAAATGCAGCAAATTTTCTTGCTTAAGCTTAGTATTTTCTACTCAACTCTCTTAAATTACACTCTGCTTTTAAAAGGTCAGTTCTCCAATTCATTGTCATTTTGAACATCAGTCCTTTCTTCCAGTATATCTACCCAATTCACACATTTTTGAGAAGCTTCCAAAATTTAATGAATATACACAGTACTCCTCTATATCATTAACAGAAACCTCAAACAGAGTTGAGAAAAAAATCCTTCAGACCTAAATGGATCATCATCTTCTGAGGCAGATACTTCTCTTGTTGTTCACTGAATACTGTTATCCCTCTTAAGTTTAATAGAATCATGGAATTGCTCAGGTTGGAAAAGACCTTCAAGGTCATCAAGTCCAACCTTAACCTAACTATACTACCCTAACTCTAACAACTCACCATTAAATCATGTCCCTGAGCACCACATCCAGACAGCTTTTAAACACATTCAGGGATGGTGACAGAACCATCTCCCTGGGGAGCCAATTCCAATGCTTAACAACCCTTTGTGTATAAAAGCTTTTCCTGATATCCAACCTAAACCTCCCCGGCGCAACTTGAGGCCATTTCCCCTTATCCTGTCACCAGGGAGAATAGACCAGCCTCGCTCTCACTGCAATCAGCTTTCAGGTACTTGAAGAAGGTATACGAAGGTATTTGAATAAGGTCATCAAGACCATCAAGACAATTATTTATCCACTCTTCACCTCAGTGTCGATTCAGCAGTAATTTAAAAAATTTACCTTAAAGCAATACTGCTTTCAAACTTAATATAATATAATATAGATAATATCTATCTATATCTACTTACACTGGTAAAAAAGAGCCATAGAAAAGATATTAGCTACTGGAATATTTCTATTATCTAACAATATTTAGGACAGAATATGTTACTGAATAGCGGAGTTTTACTATCATCAATTAAATACTTATTTTACTATATTTATCTCTATTTTTCATGTATAACTGGAAAACACTGGAGAAATGAAACTACACTGGAGGCAAAAACTAGCTTTTTGGAATATGCAGACACAAAATTCCTTGGTGCTAACCCTATTAACAGGATTAATAATTGAATAGAAAAATGTATCAGAGTCATTTAAACACACAACCTAATCTTAAAGTGCTTGGAAGTATATAAAATTATTTTGACACAATAGCAGGCTAAGAAATTACATTACAAGTTTACTGACAAATATGGACCTAACAGATAAAGAGATGAATGGTAAAGGAGCGTTAGCGACTTACTATAAACCTTATCAAAGCATATGAGAAGATTGTGTTTTCAAAATAATTATAAATTAGTAACTATAATTTCTATCATTCTTATAATGGAAAACACAAAGATAGTAAGTATAGAAATAATAGGTTACTATCAGAGAATGCTGTTTACACTGAAGGTTTCCATGAAGAAACAGACCAAATGGAAGGGATGCCATCCAATGGGACCTGGACAAACTTGAAAAGTGAGCCCACAAGAACTTAGTAAGATATCAAGGCCAAGTTAAAGGTGTTGCACTTGGGTTCATGGCAATCTCACATATGCAAACATGCTGGGAAAAGATCCCATTGAGAGCAGCCTTACAGAGAGGGATGAAAAGTGGTGGATGAAAAGCTTGTGTAAGCTAACAGTATGCAAGTATAAGCCCAAAAGGCCAACATAATCCCAGGTTGCATCAAAAGAAGGGTGGCCAGCAAGTGAGGGAGCTGATTTCCCCCCCTCAGACCTTGTGAGGCCCCATCTGGAGTAGTGTGTTCAAGTCTGGGTCACCCAGCAAAACAGAGGCATGGAGCTGTTGAACAGGCCCAGATGAGGGCCACAAAGATAATCAGAGGAGTGGAGCTGCTCTCCAGATGAAGAAAGGTTGAGGGAGCTGGGCTTATTCAGCTTAGACAACAGAAGGCTCCAGGAAGATGTCACTGAGGCACTCTAGAACTTAAACAGGAGAGATACTGACTGTTTACACAGTTTGATAGCGTTAGAATAAGGCAGAATGGTTTTAAACTAAAAGAGGGGAGATTTACTTTAGAATTTAGGAGGAAATTCTTTACTCAACGGGTGGTGCGGCACAGGAGCGGGTTACCCAGCGAAGCTGGAGAGAGCCAACCCCTGGAGGCATTCATAGCCAAGTTGGACGGGGTCCTGGGCAGTCTTATCTAGTAAGTGGCAACTCCACACACAGCACAGGGATTGGAACTGGATCACCTTTAAAGTCTCTTTCACACCAAGGCATTCTATGATTCAGATAACATATCAAAATATAGGAAAATGTTGAGAATGAAACTGCAGAATAGCTATTTCAAAACACTGCAAATTCTGGGGACTTGCCCCAAGTTCCATACAAATTCTTTAAGTGCTCTGCCAACATATGTAAGAAGCTGGATGTCTGATTATCTTAAGGCTGAAGATCACTTTGTTGCCACTGATTACTCTGATAAAACCTGGAAATTTTTAAAACCTGCCATTAACTGCCTTCAGGATAGCAAAGTCTGCTTCCATCCTCCATGTGACAACAATAATCCTAACATTACTAGTAAGAAAATATTTTGTATCTGTTTGTTTATTACATGCTCCAGCTTTAGCATTTGTGCTATGTGACCTGACCACATTGTACCACAATGTGTACTACATTGCGTAGCTCCAGCACATTTCACCGATGTATCTCTACAAAAGAAGAGGAACTGACATTTACTGATAATCCAAGTACAGGTACATGCTAGCATGCCACTTGCCAACACAGTCAAGTAAAGTTCAATTCCTCAAGGAAAAAAGCATTGCTTGCAGATAAAAACACTACTTGAAAAAACATTACTTGGTAGAGTCAGCACTTCCTAAACACATTCAAATATACTGAATATTACTAACATGTACTCACTTAATGAAATAAAAATCTTCATCTTTCACAGAATGCTTGAGGTTGGAAGGGGCCTCTGCAAAAGTTACCTGATCCAACTATCCTGATCAAGTAGGGCCACCCAGAGCAGGTTGCCCAGGACCACGTCCAGGTAGCTTCTGAAGACCTCTATAGAGGAGACTTCACAAGCAACCTAGGCAAATGGTGACAGTGCTCTGCAATCTGTACAGTGAATAAGTGCTTACTGTGTTTTTAGTAGAGAGATTTCACATTCTCGGCCACTTCTACAATAAGACATGCTTAGCACGCAAGTTAATTTCAAATGCTAAATTATCTTTCCATTCTGCCTCTCTGGTGTAGAATTTCACAGTTACCAACTGAATAACATAACAGTAAAATGGTAAATATTCTGCCCCCAGCGTAAGTGTAAATATTTCAATAATCTTAATTCTGCATTCAGAAAAGGCTAAATTTCTTAGAATTGGAATTTGAATAACATACTTTTGAAGCATACTAAGATAGACAAGTCTACCTCAGACAAAATCTTTCTTACAGATAAAATCAAGGCAAAGGACATTTTGATGAGCAGTTATTTTGAGCACCTTATTTTACAGAACATGACAAGTACCTTCCCATTCATCTTTGATGCTATCTCTAACATTCAAATTAATTGTGACATCTGCTCGTACTCGCATGGGCCAGTTTTCACCAATATTGGGCTTTGCAACCTCCACCACTGTGAAAGACACAATGGGCTGTGCCATCCTGGCCCATCCACCAAAGACCACACCTCCATATTCTGACAGCCTGAAAAAACAAACAAGATATAAGAAATCAGTTTTGTTAGTTGTTATCCAATAACAGATTTGGTTTTTAAAGCGTGAAAAAATTCACCTCAAAGTCAACTAAAAAAAAAGTTAATTTTACATGTTCATGTAATCCCATATTTTTTTCAAACTGTATAACATGAACTGATTTTTTTTTAAAATGTATTTCAAGACATGAGGGCAACATATGCCAACGTGATTAATGAAACTGAAGGCAGACAGAGAAAAAAGGTAACAAAAAGCAAATACTGAGTATAAGAGATGCCACACCAAATGATCCCCTTGAAATCTAAACAGGATCAAAATACGGCAGATTCAAGAATAGGCCATAAAACACTTTATATAATGGAAGAACTAGAGGTAGTGTTTCTGTACTTCATAAAGTCAGACAATGTTCAGTACTTTTTGAAAACCACCACATAATTGATAATATCACAAACATTGTTAGCATCCAATATCTAGCATTAAGTCTTTCAAGTTAAGACTACAGGTATACTTACCAACTCATTCTTGCAACATCATCCCACAGAACAGAAACACCTTGCGTAAGAGGTTAGTACAAAACACAGCATCTTACAATTTAAAATGCATTACTAGGCATTTAGTACACACACAACATTAGTAAATCATTCTCAAATGCTCTTTGTTTACAGTTCAAGCTGAGTTGACTGGTTCAGGTCATTTAACAAATATTACCATGGTTTCATCCTACTGACGCTATCTTCAATATCCTGTCTGATCTCATAAGTCGACTCCAAGCGAAAGAGATTGAAGTTCCTTAGCAAGTAATCGTGAAGAGTCAGAAACTGTAGATTCAGTTTGGGAAGTGCAAGACAGCCTAAGGAAGGGCAGGAAAAGTGTTATTTGATGAATAAAAATTAAAAAAAAAAAAAAAAAGAAAAAGAAAATGAATATTTTGATTCCACATAATTACAAGTACGTAAACACATAATATAACTGCTATAACCGCTGGAGTTCTTATTATAGGAGCTCCCAAGGATTTCTCTTTTTGTAGATATACTTTACTAACAAATGCACATTTCCATCCTTTCCTCCCCTAAATTTTCAAGTTCTCTCTAGATGAACCCGCACAAGATTAAAACAATTTTCATCCTTTGGACAGAAGAATTTAGCTGTCTTAAAGAACACAGAAAAGAAATATAATGCTGGAGAATACATTGAGTTTAAAAAGGGAAAGAGTTCTCAAGAACTCTCAAGAGTTCTACCAACACACAGATAGCACAATGTTTCAAACAATCTCTGTTTCTTGCCAAAATTACATTTTGCATTACATTTCACATTAATAAAAATTCTATAAAGGATTATTTAAAATTTACAAAACACCACAGAAACAGGTGTAATGAGATGTTCCACTCCCTTTCTTCCTTCAAAACCAGTAATACATAGTGATTAGTGTACATTTATATACTTTTTTTTTTTAATACACTTATATATATTTATTTTTTATATTGTATATATTTGTGTGTGTGTAAACCTGTGATTAGTATACACATACACAGCAGCTATATCCAGGTGACTCCTGCACTGGTACTGCTGAGAATGTCATACCTGTTACAGACTATAAGTAAAGAAGTGGCTTTGCATAAACACAAACCTTCAGATTTTTATTTAAGTACTCTATTCATTAAAAAACGCCTTATAATTGCATGAACTCTGAAGACAGAACGAGCACAGGCTCCCTTTTTGGGCACTTACTGCTCCTTTCAGCCTTCAATAAATTGCTAATCATACCTTCTCCAGAATAATATTCAGTTGGGACTATATTTTCATCCCAAATAATCTTCTCTGTGGGATAAAGAGGCATCTGATTGAGCTGCTGAATTTGAGATATTCGTCTCTCATGACGGGAAACCTAAAGGACGCATTTGAAATTTCTGTAAATCAAAACACGAAAATAAAGCTATCTTTAAAACATATGCATTAATCCAGAAGAATGCTGGTGGTCACTTGCCATGTCCTCTGTTTTAATAACCTCTTTGTTCTTTTTTCCTCCAGTCAAACACAACTAAATTCACATAATGATACTGAAAGATGAGTAAGCATATATTCCAACTATCAGTCATTCAAAGTATCATCTGTTTTCTCAACTGATGAAAAATGTTTGCTTGTTTGTTTTTGTTTGGTTTGATTTGTTTTGTTCTACACTGCACACATTTTCAGTAGCTGACTAGTCATCCAGTAATAGCTAATCTTCATTTCCCCTTTCGGAGAAAAAAATCCACCCAATACTACTACAGAGTAAACTGGACAAATATGTGTTTATGGTATCAATAAGCATCATAGTAGTACCACCTAAATCTTATAAAATCATGCAAACAATTTTTGAAGAAGGAACCACAAAAAATTTATGAAAGATATAAAAAGATTAGATGCCTAAAATAAGCGTTATAATTGAATAAATTGAATAATAATAATAATAAAAAAAACCATCTTGTGCAATAACTGGAATTACAAATAGGCTTGAGGAACCAAACAGACACTGAACTTTTTTTTTTTTTTTTTTTAAAGAAAAAAAAAAACCAACAACTAACAAAACAGGTAATTGAATAAACAACAGTTTTCCCCAAAGAGCTCAAAACTGTTGCTGAGACTCTCCTTATTATGCCAAATATACATATACTAGTTTCTTAGGAAAGATTTTCCAACATTTCAAGATTTTCAAATACTTAATTTGTATCTTTTTGAGCTCCAGCTTATTATCCAAATTATTGTTATAATGCTGCTGTGGTTCCCACATGGTTTACCAAGGTCCTAAACAGCTATTTTAGGACAGTGTAGGTGCTAAATTACATGAATGATGGTTTTACCAGCAGCTCTAGCAGAAACTCCTTCTCATAGCTGGTATCCTTTCCTTCTGGAAGGGAAGGCAGCAAGCAGAGGTATGATGCCACCTGGTGGAGTACATTTGAGCTGCAACAGTACAAAATAAAAAAAAATTCCATTTTTAATTAATAATTACATTAAAGTCTGTGAGAGAGATTACAGTTAGTTTTGGGTTTTTGTTTTTTTTTTTAATTAAAGAAGTTCAAATGTGAAGTTTCACTAAAGTACTAGAATTTAAAAATCACCGTAGCAGTAATTAACTTACAGTAATTAAAGTCTAATTTTTAAAAGCAGCTATTTTCCAGAAGTCTACTGCTTTTCATGCTCATTAGCAAAATAAAACAATTTTTCCAATGCTGGAACTCCAATAATTCACTACTAGTCCGTACCATTCTACTGTACTAATGGGCCCAAACTCTAAATGTCTCTGTATTTTCAACAGATACAAAAGCACAAAAAAAAAAAAAAAAAAAAAAAAGAAAACCCACATACCCTAATTTCACTGACATGAGAAATCAGAGAAAAATGGCTAGATTTTTGTTAAATTAAAACTGAGAACACTGAGAACAAAGAATATCAATTTTATGTTAAATGTAATCCTGATTATTTACCTGAGTGGTCCAAATAACTTCACCAGTGCATCACGAGTATCTACTGCAGCTACATTTGAGAGTGCAAAGTCATACAACTCCGGGAAGTGTGCAAATGCTGCTCTCTATAAAAGATCCACCCCAAAAGAAATGGAACTTAAGCACATTAATGGAACAGTTTAATCACAATCTAAGCATTTACACAAACTACAGTCTTTTTGTATTTCTAGTACCCTGCAGGCAACTCCAGGATAGAAATAAAAACAGGTACAATCACCATTTTTCTTAGCACCACCTATTTAGTATTCCTGTGTTTCTGATGTACTGTTTTTCTGATAGAGCTCATATTAGTACTTGTTCTACCATTAAAACAAAAACGTAAAAAGACAGACGTAGACTTTTAGTCAACTCGGAAGAGGTTTATTTTCACCATGCTTCCTTGATTTTTTTGTTAAATCTCATGTGAAAAATCCTGACGAGTATAACTATCTCTATATAGAACAGATGACGAGAACTTCATTTTTTATCTCTTATGTACAAAGGACTACTATTATCATGCATGTACTGGTCTTGATGAAATGGTGCCACCTACTGCATAACAGAATTAAATTCCCTTCTAAATCTTACACGAGCAGTTCACCTTAATCTCAAAAGTTGCGTTGTTTTACTAGAGTGCATTATTTTGCTGCAGCCACATCCATAAATCAAAACCTTCCAAATGACATAAAGAGTCAAGTTACAACTACTCCTGATAATGAAAATGAATAATAAACAGCATGCTTTGGGAAATACTCTAATTTGTATACACAACAGTTTTAACAGCAAAACCACATCCCTTCCCTCCTGCAAGCACTTCACCTGTAAAGAAGTAATTCTGTCATAGTGAATTGTTGTCATCTCATTCTCTGTCAAAGCATTTCCAGTTTGATCATTGATTTCAAAGCCAGTGTAGAATTTAAGCATATCTAAAAGCTGAGACAACACACATATAATTAAGTTAATTAACAATACCTCTACTGCAGATGTAAACACTATTTAACACAACAAATCCATGCACAAACAGTAGTTTGTCAAAGTACTTAAATAAATGAATCAGGGAGTAACATCCAAGTTTGGCTGATGCATGAAATAGTGTTGAAATACAGCCACAGAAATTACAGCACAGCCAACAATCATCACCATTTTTTTTTTTAATACATCAATTCTAGAAATTAAGTATATTGCATTGACCTAGGAAGAGGTTCAGTGAGATGCCAAATCCAATTTATGGCTTTCTGCTATCAAAAGACAAAGTCTTGCTCACTCCATCCCTCTCTGATGCCCACCCTAGAATTCTTCGCACTTTTCAATGACGGGATGCAGCTTAAAAGAAGAAAATTAAACCAATGAGCTTCAGGCTTTCTGTTCCAACAACAAAGACCCTAGGAGAGACTGAAAAAACACTAGAAATAGGAGACAGTAAGCAGCAAAAAAACGCAGATAAAAAGAAGAGATCTTCAGATCCTGCTGTAAACAACTAACTGTCTGTGGCTAAGTAAATTGAAGGAGATTATTGATAAATAGCACCATTGTAGAACTGTCTGAGGTTAAAATAAAGGAGAGAATGCACTGGTAACATCTTCTGTTACACCTGGGATAAAGCAACCCACAAACAGCACCACTTTCTAGGTTCTACTTTTCAAAAATGCACAAAAGTCAGAAACATGAAAGCAGGCACATATAGGTATAGACAAGAAAAGACTACTGCCTGAAAGACTTTGATAAACATGTAGTTTGCATTCATCAGAAATATTCATAAAAATCTGTCTTAACAACCAAATGTGAAATAAAACAACTGCAATATTTAGAATTGCAGAATGAAAAAAAAAACTTCTTATTTCACCTGGCAAAAGAGATGACCCTCCTTCTCTCTTTTGGCAAGACTTGACAAGTAACAGTGAACAACAAGATGGGAGTCATCCAACACTGTATTAAACCAGCGTCGTGTGGGAAGCAAAGCCTGTGGTAAATAATGTCATATTAGTACAAACAATTCTTCAAAATTAAAGAAATCTTGGTTTCTCAATTTCTCTCCATTACATGAAGGCAGACAATGATAGATTGCTGCAGTTATTAACTTATCTAAAACCCTAATAGAGGTCCTCATACTAAGGCAGCATTTGTGTGCTAAGACCAGGTTTTATGCAGGAAGGGTGCTATGAACTTCTACTAGTCTGGCAATGAGGCATAAACTCATCATGAGTGAGATTACACCCTGTTAGCAATAAAAGTAAATTAAATAAAACAACTGTTCCACCAGTAGTGTCTACATAATCCTTGTGTGCCACACATGATAACATCAAACTGCTGCAATACTGTTTTAAATGTGCATGTTCTACACTCATTTCAGTCACCTTGTTTTGTATTAAGCTTGAGCTTCTCAGAACTGAGAACTCCCTTTTTTTCTATCTACAGTACTCTATCTTCCATTATTCATAAGGTATGTACAGTAGTTCTAATATTTTTTCAGTTTTATTACTAATTTCAAGCTTACAAAAGCTGAGACCACATTTTCGATGAAAATTGTTCAAGCTGCTTTACAAATGAATTTAAGCTGTTTAAAAATGAGTTGTTCCCAGTGGAACGTACAGATGAATTTAGAAAGTCAAAAGACATCAACGTGACATTTAGAACTGAGATAAAGATAATAAAAATTTTTACGGTAGAATGTTAATTGTCATCTACAATCACCACCAAAATAAGCAAACTCAATCAACAAAAGAACTTTCTAAGAAACTGTTCCTTCTGACTTATCAAAACACTAAGTTTCTATTTTAGAGTACAAACTTTAATAGAAATAGATACCTCAGTATAGCTAAAAAAAAAAAAAAAAAAACACATTAAAACAATACATGCCACAGAGGCAAACAGACTTGAATTTACAGCTAATTTCTCATATGCTTGTTTTTGTCATTTAGGCTTCATAAACTTTCCGAATTCCAACCTTCCTTTAACACTTAATGACAACATTAAATGTACTGCCTCTAAGTGGTTTGGCCAGAAACAAGGTTTAAGCTTAACACCAAATATATCAATCCGTTACAAAAATGTATTACGTCCATAGGACAACAACCCCTAATTTAAATGTGCTTAACATTTCAGCAAATTGTCCTATTCCAGAATGTCTTTTCAAGCTGAAATTACTTTAAGTCGTTACTCATGTGAGAAGGTATCAATTAATGTCTTATGTTTCATCCTGGTACTGCAAAGCTTTAAACTGTCCCATCTTCTCAGTATCTGCAGATAAATTTCAGAGAACCTCACTTCGCCTCCTACTATTATTCTGAACCAAACTCAGATCACCAGAACTGTTCCTTGTAAATAATGAATTCTAGTCAAATAAAAAAACATTGCATTTCAGAACTACACATGCCTTCTGGGATTATAATCTTCAACACAAAAGATACTTTACGTAGCCCATGGTGCTTTGAAAGGAAGCTTCCTAGATTAATCCTAATGGATTAAAGCTTCACACATTTTCTTCAATTGCTGAAATTACTGCTGCTCTCATTAGGAGTCTTCACAGAGCAACCTAGGATCTTAGACTTCTCTAATCATTTATAAATCAGATAAATGCTCCATCAAGTCCCAGTGTAGCTGCACTGCTCCAACCTCTCATTTACAGCTGGAAAACCACTATTAAGCAACCTTATGCACAGCTGTGACTTAACTACTTGTTAACTGTAATAAGTCTAAAATGACAACTTTATGATAAAAAGAGGTAGAAAGCACATCCAGAAACAGGCTGAAACAAAACAATTTACCTCAAGATCGATCATGAGTTCAATGAATCTCTCACAATAATGAACTTTGTCCATAGAAACAGGACCTAGATAGGAATAAAATATTTATAATTGATCCACACCACAATATATTTTTAAACATACTAAAATGTTGCTAGTACACCAGTATCAGCTTCTAACAAGGTTAGAAAACTAACCAGGACATTCTTTTTCTCTTTTTCCTCAAACAATCCTTTCCTTCACTGTGAACCAGAACATAGTTGGATATAAGAAATAAAAGAAACTAGAATTCTAGAAGTCAATTTTTCCACTGAAAAACACAAACAATATGCCATACAAAAACGCTCACTTTCACATAACACCAGGCCTGCTACATTTCTTAAAAACTTTTCATGTCAAGTCCTAAAAATAAATAAAAGAAAAAAATATATAGATAGATAGACTTTTAAAACTGCAGTCAACTCAGCAAAAGGCTGTCACAAAATTCAAAGGTACTGAATGCTGCATTAAATCAACCTATTTGTTTTGCATCCTAAATGGTCAAATAGTCTAACAGTGTATATACTCAGGTAAAGTGTAGTATCTTTCAAACATGTTAGGCCCACGAAGATCTATTTCCACATCTCACCCCATTCCCATGAATGTCTTTTCAGCCAAAATATTTTTAGTATGTATGTGGCACGTGTGGTCAACTGGCTGAAAGTCCATAGTGACTGTCCAACTGCCTGTTATATTCCCTTGGAAACACTCAAGTCTAACTGGACAAGGTCTGGAGCAACCTCCTCTAACTAACTGTGCTTTGATCAAGGGGTTGGACTACATAACACTGAAGGGTCCCTTCCAATCTCAACTACCCTGCAACCCTATGAAAACATTTAAACGAAGCGCTCTTAAAAAAAAAAAAATACATAAAGAAAGAGAAATGAGATTGGTGTGAAGATTTTCTTCAAATGAAGATCTAAAAAGCATGAAAAAAAAAAAATAAATGACCTAAGAACCAGTACTTTCAACAGTACTGGACCCACTGAAACATTACAAAATGTATCATCAAGGGCTTCGCTACAATGCTGAAAGCAGCGTATAGTTTAAGTGGACTGCTGAGAAACTAAGAGGATCAAGTCAGAACACAATACGAAATCCGCTTTAATGAATGTCTATTTCCAAAAGCCTTCATCATACTGTTAAAGCAAGTCTTTGGAAACCAGTCTTTGCACAGCTGGGAAGCGGGATGAGTTAGGTACCTTTTTTGAAAAAGCCTTGATACGCAGAAATTCTCCGTAAAGCTCACAAACTCTTTGCAAGTTTTAGCTCTCAAGAACAAAAGCAGAATTCTAGCAAGTGATGTTACCTAAACTGTGCTGGATTATAAGCAGTTTATTTATTTGTCAAAATGCTACTAACCTTCTGTAGAAACACTTTTTCTGTTCTCAATCAGGCAAGCATATAATTTTTTCTTGTCAGTGTGACTTCTCATAAATCATGAGTAGTCAAATTTCACAGCATTTAACTTCACTCACATTTCTGCTCTCATCATAAATCAACATTACTGACAGAATATGATATTACTGACAGCTTCATGATATGCATTTATAACAACCCATATAGGCATGCTTTAAGATGTTTTAATATTGTATGGAAGATGTAAGTACACAATTAAGAGTACCACTATCCAGAAAATATTTTTAAGACCACATTGAACCTAAATAAAACATGTTTAAAGTAACTTTCCGCTATTTCATTTTTAAAGCATAAATACAAATACTAACTTTGACATGAAATCCATGCAGACAGGCTTATTACCAAAACCCCGTATAGATAAAGTCTCCGACCTCAGGCTGGTATCCTAAGTAGTTATGCTTCAATACAAGAAAAGAATTTAAGACACATTAACAGACAGCAAAATAACACAAGAACCAGGAGTTACCTGAAACAGGTATTGATTTTAGCACAGAAATGAATTTCTGAATGAGCTGCGAAAGAAATCTTCTCTCTCGATACGCTCTAAAATCAAATAGAGGACAAAAGAATTAATATTCCTGAAATGAAGACTAGAAATATCTTTCACAAGTACGAAGTCAGCTGCTTTCAGACATACATAATGATAACAACTTGTTTTGAGCCATTCCTAAGTTCTTTAGATGATAAACTTTCTTCCACTCAGGCAAAAAGATTAGCAGAATCTGTTCTTAACTTATAGAAAAAAAAAATGGATTAACATCCCATACTTCTACTAAGTAAAAGAGAAGTATGATACTACATACACTTTATCACATTATAATACAAAAATTATTTGAACATTTAACTTCTGTAAGATACACACAAGTTTACTTAAGCACTTTAATTCATGTGAGAGTGAAGACCTTGCCATAAAAAAAAAATACATGAGCAACTATACAATACAATACTGTTATATAGCCCTTATCCACTGGCTTTAAAATTTGTAATCATAAACTCACTGATCAAATACAATGTTAGCTTCTGTAACATTAATTTACATGAAGATTACTGGAAAACAAAATAGTTTCCAAGAGAGAAAACACAATCGATCCTTATGTGCGAGCTTTACGTTGTTGTTGATTGGTTGTCTGGCTTTTGCTGTTGTTTTTTAACTATGAATATTATTATTACAGCAACTCCACTTAGTTGAATTACAATGGCCAATACATCAGCCATCGGATTTAAATAGAAAAAAAATCTGTTGTAACATACTGCACTCTTGCCTCCTCATGCATTTTCTCATCATTTTTCTTAATTAGATTCCAGAATTTTCTTAGTTTTGGTGTCTTTTTCAGCTCTTGCTCCAGTCGTTTCTGAAAAGGTAAGAAAGTCTTTCTTACAAGAAAAGCAAATAATGAAACTCAGTAATACCAAGTAGTAATTCAGAAAAACATCTACAGAAGTCACTGACACACATCTGCATCATCCATCTATTTAAAAGTTATTCCCTCAGTAGTACCACATACACCCTTCTCAGTTGGCTTTTTGGTATTCTTTGCTTTCCTATTTCACTGCTTCCCATTTCCATAGCAAGTCAATTTCCCAGTCCTATAGCATTTTCATGTCCTAGCCTACAAACAATACTTCAAAAAAGCAATGATCAGTAAAGCTTAGATTTGTGGAGAGAAAAAAAAATACAATTGCAAATGAACATAGCAATTTGCAACAAACAGGAAAGAGTTTACCAAGCACACAAAAATACAGATCCACTGTAATGCAGACTGTTTCAAATACTGGACAGTCACTATACAACTCACATTGTAGAACTTGCATTTTGCCTAGAAGGTTACATTATTATGCTTACAGGTTGTAGAGCCATCCACATCGGTAAGGAAATGAGCTGCTGCACCTGACCTCTTATCAAATCCACTTCCTGTCAGAAAGTTAGAGATATAGAAAGCATTTTTAAGGACATTTATACTTTCTGATGTGCCTGTCTTGCAAGTATAATCTTGCAAAATAATCAATGGACGTTGCGATCTGCATGTACGCTGCTGTATTAGATTTCACAACTTCCGAACAGGAAACTACACAACATCACTCCCCAGTAACTCTTAGAACTGTTCACTGCTTGTGTAAACCTTGGTTTTGACTAATACATCTTGTGTCCAATATATACACTGACAAGAGAGTTAACGGAGACATATTTCATATAAGATGCAAGTTGTTTTTCTTTTCCTCTCTACACTTGCAAATTAGAATCTACAACTGTATCCAGCTTCTACTATATATTAAGAATATTTTGGTCATATGGTTCCTTAGGACTAACATATGAAAAGTGAAGACAAGTTTAACCCAAATTCTCTTTTCAAAGGTGAAAAAACTATAATCTCTCTTAATAATAAAAATAATAACATGCAGCAATATGTTAATAAAAATAGTTCTATGCAATTTTGCAACCAAACTACAAGAGACCTGTAGTAACAAATTCTTTAAGGGTAAAACGTATTTTTTAGTAAAAACATTTTTAAGCACCATTTGAAATGTAACTGAATATATGTCTCTAAATTCATTACTTCAAATCTTGAGTCTCTTGCATCTTTGTGTGTAGAGAGAAACCAAGCCTCAAAAAGAAGGGTAAACACCATCCAACATCACCATCATCTATAAATGAAAATTCTGTCTCCTAAAGAATTGCTAAAACTGAACTGCTGCTAAGAGGGCAGAACTACACAGTAATTATTGTAAAAGTTACACTTAACATACCAAACTATTGAAGCAATGATCAAGGAAAAGTAGGAGAACTGTCTGTTCATGTAGAGAGAATTCATTATCATCCTCAACCAGTGATGCTTCCAGAATGCATTTGAAAAAGAAGGGAAAGTGCTCTGACTTCTTTTTGAATGTCTAGGAACAGAAAAGGAAGTTAATCTTGAGTCAAGGTGATACAAATTTCAAACTTCAATCACACAGCATAACTTGAGATCTCCAGATTCATTCAAATGCATAAAAGGAAGAATTTTCCTTTCTGACATTTATTCTTACTAGGCAATACAAACACAGTCTTAATGATATCCTCCTGATCAGGGATTCCCCAGTATGTGGGAGAACTCTTAAAGGGACTACTGCATTATATTTTGCCCTCTAGGACACAGAATAGGTCCACCACCACTAGGTCCACATGAAAAGTAGACCATTTGTAGAAACGCAAAAACATTTCTAAAGCTACTACTAAACAAAACAATACACAGAAGTAGCAATAAGAGATTCAGTTTAAAATTTCATGCAATATAGCCACAAAAGCATTACTCACAGGTTTCAAGGAAAATAATATTAGATAAAATGTCAGATTTTCAGTAGTGCCTTCTCATATGCACAGATATAAAAGTTCTTTTTCCTATTACTATCAGAGAAATAACTTCTCTGCATGTGCCAGCCCTTTTCAAGCGCAAAAAAAGTGAAGTGCCACTGATAACGAGGCAGCAGAACAAAAGACTCATGCACAGAAAAAAAATAATCAGGTGATCTTTCATCCATGTACTGCTTTCTCTAACTCACACTATATAATATGAAATATTCCAGCTGAAGTACCATTTACTTTAAACACCACAAGCTTTGCTACTTTCCATCAGTATAAGAGAACACGCTGCAAAAACTGCAATTTCTATATAAAAGTCAATTCTAGCTGTAATTGTAATTGGTTACCTCCCACGCAGGGACATTCTCTCTGAACTTCTCGTTCACCATACAGCAGATTGACATTAAGTATGCCTTACTGGACACCTCTGGAGAATAATTCATCCATAGGTAATTTTCAAGGTACTGGCTTTGAAAAGACAAAGAATGTGTCATTAGTTGCTGCCACCCACATAATCTGTCACTCACACAAAAAAGCAATTATTCACAGGCGAGGTTGGTTTGTCATCTTTAAAGTTACTGAGCAGTTCCTGTAGCTAACTCTCAATCAGGTCACTTCAGCAATGTTGGTAATGGCAGATTCACGTAACTGCTACAAGAGACAGATGATTTTCTTATCAGGATGACAAACTGATAAGAGAGGTTTAAAAATGCCCTAAGTAGCCACAGCTCAACATATAATCAGAAAAAGAATTCATACTGATTATCCAGAAGGAAAAGAAATTCACTTAACTACAGAATGTCACATGCAGCACTTCCTAGCATAAGATGCAAAGGACAACTACCATGTAACACTATCTGAGTAATTACATAACTGTTACCTTATTAAGTGAATTCAAGAAAACTGAAAAAATTACTGGACCCTGGGAAATAGCAGCTACACAGCAACAAGCAC
Organism: Lagopus leucura; assembly: GCF_019238085.1. Taxonomy (NCBI): domain Eukaryota; kingdom Metazoa; phylum Chordata; class Aves; order Galliformes; family Phasianidae; genus Lagopus; species Lagopus leucura. The sequence goes on along the minus strand of NW_024962250.1, from coordinate 15,272,636 downwards.
TGCTTCTTCATTAAGATGGTACCTTTCTCACAGAAGAATCTCTTAAAACTAGCTTAGAGATAAGAAGCAATTTGAACACAGCGCTGCCTCCCTCTTCTAGCTACCCCTTGAAACTATGCAGGATAGCTATTCCTTAGGAGAAAAATCTCTAAATCCATTATTTTCAATAGCATATTTGCACCTTATGCCTCCAGAAATTCTTGTTTGTTTCTAATTCAGCTGCTTACTCGTTCTCATCTTAATGCTGGCTCTAACATTCTTTTTGCCCTTCTACGAGCCTGTTTTACTTATTTACTTTTCCAATAATTTGGGTAAGACAAGTACCAGGAACAGTGAGGAAAAAAAAAAAAAAGGAAACAAAACAGCAAGGGTTTGTACATATATATATAACCAGGAGCAGAAGTCTCAATAAGAGTCAGATAAGGATTTATACTTCCTGGTGGCTTATTCCCCAGATGACGTGTAGCATCAGATAAAGAAAATGAGAACTTCAGACATACAATATGGGATGTATACGGCTTCCAAGGAGAAGGAAATTCCTCCATCCTCCCGCAAATCAAGAGGGAGTTCCACACTTCATTCCATCCAAGAACTCCAATAAACTTCCAATACATTTTAATAAAAATATTTTTATGTTCCCAAATCTATAGGATTATATAGGATAAATCTATGTAAATATGAATGGAAAAATCTCATGTGTGTGAAGGCAAGAGAGCCTGAGGGACTGACAGAGGAAAGGAAAAAACAGAGAACATGACTTAAAGGTTAAATGGTAGCAGATGTGGATATACAACAAAAAGTACTTAAATCACATTACAAACTTATAATATTATGAATTTTCACAAAAATGACTGAAACAGTAACTCCATGGTATTGCTCTATCAAACCCAAAATGACAGCTTATTTTTTTCCCTTGCGCCTTTTCTAACAAGGAAGCAGGAAACAATAAATAATAAATAAATAAAAGTTTATCCCATTTTTCTAGCTAGTGCTACTACTTACATATTTCAGCCTCTTCAAGCAAAATCTATCTAATTCTGCCTGCTCATAAGACTCGAGACAGAAACAAAGCAAGTATATAAACTTCAAGCAGATTAACTGCTCTGCATCTGTTTCTCCACCTTTATGAATTTCTACAGAAAATAGACTTAAAATTTTACTCCATTTAGCTTACCTGAATTCAAGAAGCATTATCTTTCTAATTGCAAACCTAAAAATGAAGAAAAGTAATCAATTAGCATAGCAAAAAAAAGCTTTCTGTGCACAGCTGCACAAAAAAAATGGTTATTTCCCCCCCTTGTTTTGTTGCATGCAGTGAGTCCATCCAGATCTTCCAGTACGGGGACACCATTTTCTTACAGTCCTGAAGACATAAATTGGTAGAAGCTAACAGCATGTTCTGGAAAACTATGACTATATGCTAATTCAGTTTGTAACAGCGTTGATTCTGAGTTAATGAAAATGCAAGTTTGCTCTGATTCTGCACAGCAGTTTTAGATTACTTTCATAAAGCAATTATAAACAATATTGCCTTCAAAATTCAAATTTTTCCTGAATAGCTTCCAACTCCTATTGCTACCACCTATTTCTATACACACAGACGTAAAAATAAGAACTCTTCTTTTTCCTTGTCTACCTCATTCATTGAAATTCAATGAAATAAGATTCTTGCTTTAAATCTGGTTACAAAAACTAGGGAAAAAAGAAAATAAACAAACAAATAAATAAAAAGCAAAAAGCCAGATGCACTACAACTAGCAATAAAGAGATCAGCCTTCTATAATCATCACAACACAAAACAAACAAATCACAATACAGTGCCAGACCAAACAAGAGCTGTCCAACACTCATATACAAGGAGTATGAGTTTATGAACTTCCTTTTTGTCACATTTGAACTTTGAAATAACATAATTATTATTATTACAACTATACTGCAATGCATTTATATCATTCCCGTGTGCTTTCAATATACGAATGTATTTTAAAGCACTCTGAAGCATCAGAAATAACTGCAATACACATAATGTTGAAATGGGTGTCTTTAACAGAAAGTGACCAGTGTACTTACTTTGATTTGACAATTTCTTTTGCATATACATCTTCAATAACCTATGGGTAAGAACCATTTAAAAATTATACGTCATAAAATTATTGAAAATGCATTCATATATTTTATGCATTCCAAGTTACTGTGCATAGTTACTCTCTGATTAACTATATTTGGTTAAATATATCATACCAAACACATCTCAGTTCTGGTCAGACCAAAGGCTTCAGAGATAAAGAAGAAATTACCTAAGTCTCACTCAGAGTTTTATATAAAAGTCAAAATGATATGCAAGTCTTTTTCACCACTAATCTTTGTCTTACTGTTGAATTTAAAATAGTCCTGAAGAGCCTGCATCAACCTGGTCATCAATTGTTGCTGTGTTTTTTAAACAGCATCAAACCAAAACCAGCCATTCTTACCCAGCTTTTCCACCAGGAATAGAAGAATCTGTTCTACCTGATGCAATATGCACACTTCGATACTGCATCATAAAGACTTCTAATTCAACTGCTTATCTTCATCCTAGTTCTATCAATCACATACAAATCCTATCACCAACATACTACAAAGATCAAGCAGAGGCTGAAAAGGGAGATTAAGCCAAATAACAAGGGAAAAAAACATTAGAGGATCCTACACTACAGGATGCCAACATAGAACCAAACATATACAGTTAAACTTCAAGCGTTAAAAACAAAGATATCAATCACAACAGTAATAAAGCTTTCCAATCTAAACCCTCAAAAGAAACTTTTAATAAGCATTATCATTCATTTATACTTATCCTTCACCCTTCATGAATTTCTAAGAGTATCCCCATCCCCAAGATCCTTTTGCTCATAAATTCTTGGCTAAAATAAACCAAACAGGATGCAAAAGAACTGCACTATTGCAGCACATTTTCATGACAGTGTCTCTATTTCAATACTAAACAAAAATACTAAACAAAAAAAAAACAAAAAAAAACCCTCTAACTATAGTGTGGTAAATGATGACCTTTCAAGCAGCTTTCCACACCCTTTTATGATACAGGCACCATCAGAGGTTAGTGTGTCATAAAAGGGTTGGTCAGCATCCCACTACAATTCAAATGGAAGTATTTACCTTTGAATCAAAAGACAGTTTTTTCTTCGCATGGGGAGCCCAATATTTATTTGCTAACTGTATGGAGAGACAAACAAACATGGTAAGCATATACACTTTTTAGTAATGACATGATAGCTCTACAACAGACCCAAAGCCCACGTTTTATTACACTAGTTTCTAAGTAACTACAATGTTTGTACAATAGTGCTTCTCACTGCTAAAGTTTCTACACCTACACGTTTTCGAACTGAAGTGCAATTTTCTGTATTAGTTTTAGATGCAGAGGCTGCTATATAACACTTTTAATTGCTGCTGTTCTTAAGCTCCCTCTAGCAAATCCCTCAAAGCTACAACACATCCTTTCAGGGGATGCAAAGTCCCCTTGAGACACCTGACAAGACGCAAAGACAGCTCACCAAGACCTGCTACTTTGTGGCTGCGCGCTGCAGCCTTAAGGCCCACGCCTCAGATTCCCGAGGACGGGAAGGCCCCGCCTCGGCACGACCAGCCCACCTGGGTGACGAACTCCGCGTTAATCTGCGACACGGTGGGTGCCACGATCTTCTTCGGCGGCGTCGCGGAGGTCGCCGGCGCCGCCATCACGCCTCGAGCTCCCGGCAGCCTGAGCGGCCCGTGCTGCAGCGCGGGGCCCGCTGCGTGCCGGCGCTGAAGGGAACGGAAAAGCGCCGCGCCGTGAAGCGGTTCCGGGTTGCGGGGCGGGCACTGACGTGGCCTCCATGGAGGCGGTGGCGCCACCTGCCGTACCCTCCCCACCCTGCAGGCAAGGCTGGAGCAAGAGAAGCCTAAACGTTAACGTTTTGTTGTCCAGAGCGCATGCTGCGGTCCAGGTGTTGTGGACCCCTGCTCTTGCTGATACCGCACTGGCAGCACCAAGCACAGCTGTAGCCTGCCTGCTAGATACCGCCAACCCATGGAGCAGAGGAGAAGCAAAGGTAAAAGGCAAAATTCAGTGCTTACAGAAGTCGGCAACTTGGCCGTTATTTAGACCAGTTAGCTTACTGAATTCGGCAAACACATTAATTAAGGAGGAAATTATCAGAACCCCTAGAGAATTTCCAGCGCTTTGTGTCTGTGCTCATTATCCAGCAGCTGCCAGTTTAAACACTTTAAACTTCCAGGCAGACACCACTGAAGTCTGTTTGAATGTGACCTCCTTTGTTTTGATAACAAGGTGATCACCATTTCATTTCTTCAAGCAGAGGCTAAACTAAACATTCTTTTTGAAGTTGAATTAGAATGTTCAAGGGGAATGAGAGAAAAGTAATGACAGTACCTTGAATAGGATCAGAGGATGGCTGTATTCAGATAAATATGCTTCCTTCGTGCCTTCACTTTGAAAGTTCCAGAAAAGCTAAGTTTTCTATATAGAAACTAGTAAAACAAAGAAGTTAAAAAAGTACTGGTAACAAGTTCTCTGAACAATGAGGGCTGAGCACCGCCTTGACTGATGACTGAAGCCTTTAGAGAGACCTGCAATTAATGACAACGCGTAAACGCAAAGCAATTAAAATACACTTACACCATTGTACCCTGACACTTAAATGGTGATAAAAGTAAGCAAAATAAGGTACAAGGGTTGCTCCAAAAATAATGCCTCTTATTTTACCAAGTTGGTCCACAATGCCAGAGGCAGATGTTGATGGTGTGGCAGCAGAGGTTGAACTTTCCCTCCAATACTCCATTACATTTTGTTGCTGTATGACAGTTGGCAGCAGAGGAGCAGTCTGACAAATTGGCATCTGACCTGGAAATGAGTATGAAGCAAAGGTATGTCACTGAATTCCTCCGTGTGAGAAAAAATGGCACCTCTTGGCATTCATTGACACTTGCTGAATGTTTATGGAGACCAAACAATGGATATGAGCACAGTGAAGCAGTGAGCGGTGTGTTTCAGCAGTGGTTACAACAACGTTAAAGACAAACCACATTTCAGGGGGCCGTGCAGATTTTTATAAGCATGGCATGCAGAGTTTTGTTCATCAAGATTGGACATAAGTTTTGCTTTCAAGCCTTAAGAGCTGCTGAACCTTTAAAGAGGAATTGTGAGACCAGGCATGATACCCACAGTATTATGTATGTACCCATCTGTAACTCTCACTCCTGCTCACAGCTGTGTTAACGCTCATCTTTTGAATGTTATGCTTACTTTTCTCCAGAGTGGAGGCACTTCTATCACTTTCCACCCCAAACTGCTTTGTTGTTAAGGGAAAAATAGTACCCCGTACCCCATCTTCCACAAAGCCTTCTGTGAAGTTACCCACCTTTCTGTACTCGCTGACTTAATGTATCTAGAACATCAAATATTCTTTCTTAAAAAAAATAAATAAATCTGTGAGTTCATTTATGAAGAAGCCATGCGTTTGAGTAGATGCTTAAAATGATTTCAAAATGTTATGTATTTTTAGGCTGCATATAGTCCTGGTCAATTGATAATCAGTGCTGCTTTGATGCTTACATAGCTCTTCTTGCTTTAGACCCTTACCCTTCCATATTATTGCAGCCAAAAAAGAAAAAGAAAAAGCTTTTCTTCTTTATTTGTGAAGTATACAAGCCAATGTCATAAATAAGCTGTCCAATTACTTATTTATTTATTACATCAATGATATTCTCCCAGATACAGTGTGGTTCAGGAAGTATCTAGTGATAATCAGCATGGATTCAGTTTATGTTCTATCTTGTATTTTAGATTTTTTGGGTTCTACTTAGAGACACATAAATAATTAATTTGTAGTGCTGAAACTTCAAAAAACTCATTATCACAGAAGGAAATAATGGCACTGTACACTTTGCCTATAAAAGAGAAGAAGGAATATAGTTACTGACATAATATTATATAGTGATTTAAGAGTGACTTAACAAGATTCAAGATAGCTGGGTACACTTGATTACTTACTGCATAAATGGTAGGGTTAAACAAACAAACAGGAGACCCTCCCATTGAGTCACCAGGTTCAGAGTGGACCCCCTTACTTTCTAACCTTGAACCAGGGAGGTAAGGAGCCTAGGTGCATCTGGATCCACTCCTAGTCCCTAGACTTAGCCAACAGCTTGTGTCTAAGGGATTTTATGTACACAATCAAAGATTTAATCTTAGCAAAATTGACAAAGCATATGATCACATATGATCTTAGTGAGTCTATCAAAGCCTAAACCAAACTATTAGTCACTTACCAAGGATCTGTACTGGCAAGGTGTCTTGTCATCAACGTGTAAGGGATCTCTGTGCAGGTGTAGCCTTGAGAGACATCCCCACTCAAGGAGGGTCCCATTATGCATTCAGCTACCACATAGGCAAACTCATAGGATTCTTGAGCTGCTCTCTATTTATGGGATGATTGACTCATAGTCATACTTGTTTTGTTGTTTTTTTTTGTTTTGTTTTTTTTTTTTTTTTTTTTTGAAAAAGGCACATGCTCGAATAGCCCTCAGCTGTTGAGCCAGGTGTCTGTTATCAGTTCATTCAGCCCACTCAGTTTGAGACAGATTTGTGGTTGTTACTCTGTTTTTATGAATGCTGTCAACATTGTTACTCATTGTTTGCCGTGCAAGGCAAGACCAGAGTAGGGAGTTGGGAGAAAGAAGGGGGGTAGAGGGGAGCACATGATGACATTCATCCCTAAATGTTTATAGTATTGTGTCTTTAAAATTGTTATGCTAGGGTCTATAGTGAGATGTGACTTAATTCACAGGAAACTGCTGATGTTTTGATTCTTTAAAACAATTCAGCAGTTCGATGACAATTCTGTAATAAATTTGTGGGCTTGTATCTTAGCTATGAGGCTAATTTGGTATACGTATATTATTTAACCTCTAATTAGCAATGCAAGAACATTATAAAATTGCAAAGTGCTTTGAATTTCATATGTATTATGTAAGGAGTAAATATCATTCTTAATTCATTTTCAGTGGGAAAGAATCTCAGTAATATACACACATTATGTCATGTTTGAATTACAGTCTGTTTTTACTCTAAGTCATACTAATATACTAGTCTAGAGAGAATCCATGCCTGTGGAATTTTCCTAACTGGAAACATATATGGGTAAGAATCCACGACCATGACCATCCTACTTGTGAAGATGCAGTACATATACGGACTAGAATTTCTTCACCAGTTAAACTAGATGCAGCAGCTACATATTCTAGTCTAAAAGTTGTTTCAGTCTTTGTGAAACAAAGAGTTGTTACTCTTTCAAACAAATACAGGAATTAAACCTTTTAATCTTTTCTTTCAGTTCTTTGAAATAAAAAACTCTGCATGGAGGAATACAGATTATGTATGGGTAACACGTATCTACCAGTGGGAACGCTTTGTTCCAAAGAATATAATAAACATCAGCACTTCCCTCAGGTTGCAGTCATTACTCTACCCTTCAGAAAGGAGTTGGATTCGGTGATCATTATGGGTCCCTTCCAACTCAGAATATTCTGTGATTCTCTGAAGACCGGAAACCTCCTGTGTCCCTTAGTTGTTGAAGTAATAGGAAAAAAATATATTCATTATATTTGCTTTCAGATATTAAAAAGTAAGTAAATCAGAAAAGCCTCTCAAAATAGATCACAGGAATCTTTCAGCTCCTAAGAAGTTGAGGCACAATATCGGGTTATTCATTTCATTAATCTTTCACAGTAGAGAATATTCACATAGACTGAATATTCAGTCTGTTCATTATAATTTTAATTCAATCATATTATATTGCCTTTATAATTTTAAGTGTATTCTTGTAATCCAAGAGTTTGTCACTATGTTCATCACAGTAAATATGTGTACTTCCAAGTATGTGTACTTTCACAAAGTAAATATGGGTACTTTCAGAAATGATGCCTCAGTTTAGTAACAGATGCTTCTTAAAATATTTAGAATTCTAAAGTGCAAAGCAGCCGTCAGTAGCATTCTGATTTGTGTATAAATATTTATTTATCACACGTTCTGGCCAATGTACTGCCCTTGATTTTTGTGCAAAACTTACAGTAACTTCAATGGAAAATCTGAGCTCACGACTAGAAAAAAATATGGCAAATTCAGCAGCCCAGCTGCTTTTATATTCCAGAACAGTAAGCAGTGCCTCTAATGAAGGAGATGGATAAGTATGGGAATTTATGTCACTTTTAGCTTTCTGTTGCTGGGCAAACAGCTCATATTAGAGCAGATTATGGGCTAGCACAATTCTCTTCAGATACTTTTACCTGGATTCCTACCAATTGGAACAGAATAGTTATATAAACATAAGAAACCAGTGGCCAGTACTTAATGCTTTAGAAACAGTTGCTAGAAATCCTGTGAGACTGGTATATGATAACATCTCTATGAGGAAGTGTCCCTCTTAAATCTGTAGTGCAGCTTAATCTCTTTAAATGTCGTTTCTAGCATTTCAAAAATGTCTACTCATTTTTATCATTTTCTTATGGTTCTCTATGTGTCTCAGAAACCAGATACGAGTAACAGAAATGCTGCATCTAGTAGAAATTCCCTACTAGTGAAAAACAGGAAAAAAAAAAAAGAAAAAGAAAAAGAAAAAAAAAAAAGGTAGACAACCCCCGTAGGAAGATTTGGACAACTGTGAAATATGAGATGAAAAAACTCTTAGTTATTACAGTATCATAAAAAGCATAAAAATTCAACAAAATTGCAGATGGTCCTTTCAAAATATGACAGACTGCTTGTAACAAAGTTTCTACACCAATATCTAGAATTCTATTACTAGTTACTACTAAAGATGTTCAGGATATGCTTTTCTCCACAGCTGTGTATACTATCAAGCCTTTTATTTTGCTTTTTCCTGATTACTCAACTCTATGCTATTAATCATAAAAAAGTTCACTGTAGCATAGGATGGCATTTTGACTAGAGCAAAGAGTAAACAGTCTTTACAATACAGACTCAATATTTCTAACCAGTGAAGTTAATGTTACTGAGTGCATGTACTATATACATACTCAGTAAACAACTCAGATCCTTTTTTTCCTAGTAGTCTAATCAAAGAAGTTCTAAGACACCTTAGATTTAAAAATAATAACAATGAAAAAGAAGTATATACATATGCCTTGATGTGTTTTCAGAAGCAATGCTATCAGTTCAGCATTGCAAGTGATATTCTGTCCAACCTACAAATCCTACAGCACCAACTCTTTTTTATGAAAAAAATTAATGAGAAATAAATCTGCTTGATGGAAGAACACAAGAACTTTATCACTGAAATGAGATTCTAAAAGCAAATTGTTTCCTTTCTGCTAGTACTAGCATGAAAAATGTTATGAAAAGTTAATCCTACTTGGAGAATCATTGGGAACATAGACCTTCAATCATATATCCTTTCTCACAATATAGAAAAAACATACTGCAGAGAAAACTGAAGCCTGTCTCATATGTAACATAACAGTTAATCAGTAGAGAACCACTGTAAGATGCTGAGAGCTATCTCCAGTTGTCGTTGAGTTTTCTGTAGGATATATTCCTAGAACTTTTCATCTTTGCCTTTATATTTTTTAGGTTTTTGGTAGACATTTTCAGTAACGCAACAGGATTTTAAGAAAGGATAAAATGAGAGTAAAACATAATACTGAAAACAGAAGCCATTTTGGTGCAATACTGAAAAATCAAATAATAATAACAACTCTTGCTGGAAAATACTGTAATATAAACAGCAATTTACATAACAAAAAAAATGGAGCTTATTGTCAAACAGATTATTCCTCTGCAAATTGCACTGGCATCAGACACACTGTGAAATGCCTGAGGAAATTCTTATGATGCTATTTTCAGTACCTAAGGACTGCTAATATTGAGACGTACAGGATAAAATACAATATAGAATTAGCTATGGCAAACAAAGCTGACAGGATACTACTTCAAAGTTGATCTCAATGTCATGAAAAAAAAATCCTAACATCAGTCTTAAAAACTATCCTCAAATTGACAGACACCTGAGGTGTATAGAAGGCTTAGCAGATTTTTACTCAGTTTAATAGGATTTCATTTTCACAAACTGGATCCTATTCAAAAATGAAATAAAAACTGAGGATATCAGCTGAGTTTCTGGAGCTCAGCAAACAATGTTTTCAAACAAATACAAAGCATTAAACTGTATATTGTTTAAAGAAAAAAAAAGCACAGATAACACAAATTTGCACACCAAGAAAGTAGTGTTTCCCTTGAATTCAGTAGAAATTTAATTAGTCCAATGCATTAGCAGTATACATGGGAGACAACATGGGCATAGACTTTTTTTTTTTTTTCCACATTGGTGACCAAATAACGTTCTGCATTCCTCACATTCTAGTGCCACATCAAGTGAAGCAGCAAGAGGCAAAGCTCAGTAGCCACCATTTCCATATGCTCTTAACTACCCTAATTACGCAAACCACTTGCAGTGAAGGACACGCTCCACTGTTTACATCATGGCTGGTCATCTTCTTGTGTGCTCATGCAGTGCTTCTTATACCACTCCTTCAAGTGTGTGGCCCCAAACTCACCAGTTCCTCAGACCCATACATGGGCCCTCAGACTGCTTTCACATAACATTCTTGTTAAGACACACTTTCCCCCTACAAACTCTTCCAATGCAAAAGCTTCAATCACCTTCTGCATACCATATTCTTCTTCATTACTCATGCATCTCATGTACAGCCCCAAAATTTATTTTCTTCATAGTCCGCCATAGCTAGACAATCAGAGAATTATGGAGTTTTTTGGGACATGTACACAAGGCACCATTCTGCATACCATGGAGGCACATATATGACAAACAACTCGGTGATTCTGAGGTCACTATGAGGTTTCACAGATCCATAAAAATTAGGATCAGTTATACTGAAAGAATTCCAGTGAAGAGGAAGGATTTTAGCTGCACATACAAATTTTATCAGGTACATACAAGAATAAAGTCATACATCACCAGATCCCGGAAGAAGACAGGAATTCAGATAGTGAAGTGTACAAATGTAGAACAGAATTTAAAAACTTGTGATGGTTTGTGGCAGAAAATGTTCACGTTAGAACAACAGTTTTTGAACAAGGAAATGATCGATTCTACTTGTAATTTTGTTGATACAGGGGTGATTAACACATTAATGGACTTTGAAGATTCACTTTTTAAATGGATGCTAAAAAAGATGCTGTGTAAAGCTGCTTGACAGACTTATATGTAAAGGCACAATTAGAATGCTCAACCTGGAGAACATATGTATATGTACATAGGTGTATAAGAGTGAAGTCACTTCTGTAATTTCCATTTTCCTTGTAACTGCCTCTCAGCCATCAGACCATAAAAGCTGGGCTATTAAGTTCAGACTTGCATTCAAAAAATCCACAAAACCTTGTGCTAGGAACATGAACCATGACCTCTTTAGTTATTTAGGACACCTAGACATTTGGAACATTATTACCAGGGGCCTTTAGAAAAACCAAACCTGTAGCCTATTTGATATAAGAGTCATCCAACTGTACGTTATTCAAGTGAGGTTCTGTTGTCAGAAACCAACCAAAAAAACTAAGCATTAAATCCAGCATCACAGTTCACATCACAATCACAAGCCTAAAACTCTTATTACCTTCAATTAAGTTTCTTTTGTATCTGTTTCCCATTTGCCTCGTGAACTTTTCTTGTTGGCTATAGGAATAATAGCAAGAGATCAAAGACAAGCGAAAAGTGAGAGGTAGCTAGAAAAGCTTAGTGAGAGGTAGCTAGAAAAATGAAAAAAAAAGGTTTTCTTTTTTTCTAGATAATTTTTTTTCCCTGTACATAAAGTTGTGACTTTCTAAGAGCATTGCAAGGATAGCATGACAACCACGTAAAATCATTAATGTTTTAAAATTAACCATAGCTGTTTTCCTAGACAGAAAATGGACTGTGATCAGGTAGTACTGCAGTTCCTATGAATTTAGTATTGCATACTTTATTTGCCTTAGAAAAAAATCCCTTTAACCTTCTTCTGTTTATCTGTCCCTTCTTCTAAATCACATAGAACTTCCTCACAGCTGAATCCATGCATTTTATAAGCTCTCCTGAAAGAAGTCTGTTAGTATCATAGGGGGACCTTCCATTTTCCTCTTTACAATATGCTTTAGTTTTGTGCATAATCTTAAAACAAACAAGACAAAAAAACCCACTATGTTTCTATGGGGTTATTACTGCTATCTATCAGCTCATTCCAACTAAATTAATTACTGGCAATGTTTATGCCACCAAATATACTTGAGATCAATGGCTTGAACTTGCCTGGAAGCATGACGGAAAATGACTAATCTAATAATAAATGACATGAACTATTATTCCTAACACTTGGAAAAATTACTCTAGCTCAAATACTCAAAAGAACTTGGAGAATTTTAATGACAGTTTCAACCTTAGATTTTTTTCCCCGGACTTGCAGAAACCTTTTTACTTATGTCTAGCAGGTTAAAGCTATAATTCCCCTACAACTGTGAATTTATCCAGCACTAAACTTTTGATAAAAATAATAGAGCCAGATAAGCAAAATGACCATTATTGCCCTTCTAAAAATCCCATGGAGCCCACATATTACCTTAGATTCCCAATTAATCAGACATTAATACTCTTTCTTCTACTTATCTCTCAAATTTAGCTTTCTGTATTCATCTTTCTCCCATTTCACTAAAATCAGTATTTTTGAAAACACTCGGTTTATTTTTCTCCAAATATTATGCTTAAAAATATATTTTTCAAATGACTGACTTCTTAAAAAAAAACAAACCAATTTCTCTCTTTTAAAATGTTTAACTTTATTTATATAGCAAAAAATTCTGAAAGAAAACCTCTCTGTTCTAACATGCAAAGTGTTATATTCTAATATCTAGTCTAACTTCTCCGCACACTGAATGTTACATAGTTTCAACATTATTTTGTTTGCGCAAAAAGTATACAATAAAAGTGCAATATAAATAAAATAGTTTATTACAAATATTTTTAAGAGCTCTACAATACACTTTCAAAATATTTTATGAAGCATTCTCTTTCAATACAAAACAACTCACATGGGAAGAAAAACAATCTCGGTATGTAACCACAGTTGTTCTTAAGATTCTCAACTAGCCTGTCATATAAAAATCGTAATATTTCATTTGCTCTGAAAGTGGAGATACACACACTCAAAAATATGGTAAGAACTCTCTTCATCCTTCACTTCATTTATATCAAGTACTACAAAGGCTATTCCACAGCAAGACCTAGAGAAATAACTTCAAGACAAAAAAAAAAAGTTTACCTACAGAACTTACAATTCTGTTAATTTAGATGTAGGATTAAAAACTTCAGGATTAAAATGTTCAGAAGTTGCATAACAAAGCAAAATGTACCAAAAGTTTAGGTTAGATGTTAGGAAGAAATTCTTTACATGGAAGGTGGTGAGGCACTGGAGCAGGTTGCCCAGAGAAGCTGTGGATGCCCCATCTCAGGTGTTCAAGGTCAGGTTGGATGGGGACCTGGGCAGCCTGAGCTGGTAGATGGCATCTCTGCCCATGGCAGGGTGATGGAACTGGATGATCTTTAAGTCCCTTCCAACCTAAGTCTGTGATTCTACAATGATTCTTCAGAGGAAAAAAGAAAAAAAAAAAAAAAAAAAAAAGAGAAACTTCATTTTTTTTTTCCTTGATGATTACAGCTCCACTGCACTTACATTTTTTGTCAGACCCACATGAACAACAGATAAAGCTCTCTACTTACCAGAAGTATAACCACAGATTTTATTCACAAAACCAAAATTACTTAATTTGAGCGAAAAATTATTTTTAGTCTCTTATATTTAATGTAACAAGAACATGATTTCCCAACAAAACTACTTGCCTGGTTTATAACACCCAGGAGAACATTTTTTTATAATGGTGCAATATGCACAACAGAAGGAATAAATAACTGCACATGTATTATCCTTGATAATTTTTTTGCTTTCTTTGCTTGCAGAAAAATAATTCACTATTGCATGAAAAAAAAAAAAAATACAAAAAAGGGATTCTGCAAGAAGTGCAAATAATGAAGTGTTAAAAGGGATTGATTAAAAACCCTGCTACTTTAGCACTACCTATTCATTTTACCACTAATAAGGAAAGGATGTAATTTCTCACCCATAGATCTCCAAGCACATTACAAATATGGAGTTAGGTTATTTTTCCTCTATTAACTGTTTTATAATTCTAGTCAACAGTTTTTCCTCATTAAATATTATTTTCCACTTTTTCAGCTTGTTCTTTTTTTCCTGCATCTTGTTCATCCAAAATTAACTATTAGTCTTTCTTGAATAAAACATGGACTAAATACAGCAAATGTGCACATTTTAATGCTTGCAACGTACAGAGAGCCAGAAGAAAGCAGCAGGACCATTTTTCCTGTATTCCACAAGTTGCCTTCACTTTTTGATCATTCTCATTGAACAGCTACAGAACACTGCGGATTGCCATGACACCATCAATACAGTAAAAATGTGTATTTAAAAATACATTTGTGAAGAAAACAAATGTGAAGTAGCTTTCTTATTGCTTTGTTTTGTTTTTACCATCTTCTCACAGTTACCAGATATTACAATCAAGCGGGCAGTTCTGAAAAGAGCAAATAAAGTCATTAGGTCATCTTCACAACGTAAAGAGATAATCCTGTTCAGTTGGTTGTTCAGTTTAACATAATCCTTTTAATAATCATGTAATCAAAAATATTAATGTATAACTTCAGGGGACAGTATCCAGGTTGAGAGAAAACAATGTTTCTGACTGTTGCTGACTGGAACTCAACTTTAACCTCTCCTTAAAGTGAGTAAGGTGATGTCTTTTCAAATGTGGAGACTGTCGGAAACTTTTACCACAAATTGAACATTCAAATGGCTTCTGTCCAGCATGCATGAAGTAATGTCTTTCAAGCTTAGAAAATGATTTAAACGTCTTAAAACAGAGACTGCACTGGTATAGTTTTCTTCTTTCAACACTTTCAGAAAAATCAGGCCAGTAACTACAACAGCTTTGCTCCGTTTCCATCAATTTACTACACAAATAAGGCTCTGTGTTTCTACTGCCAGCGTCAAGAACAAAGGCTTCTGATTCAATTTCAACTTTGATTTTAGCTGCTTGATTTGACTGAGTCAGCTCAAATTCTTGAAAGCCAGGTGCCTCTGAAGGTGCTTGAGAATAATCTGAATAACTCTCAGGCTGAGAAGACTCAAATTCAATGTGATCTTCCCGATGACTGAAGAATTTGTGCAGATTTTCAAATTCTACATAGCAAACAGGGCTTTTATAGTTATTTTCAGTATGGGTGAGCTGATGTCTTTTTAAGTGAGCTGACTGTCTAAATGTCTTCCCACAAACACTACAGCCAAAGGGCTTCTGTCCTGTGTGTATAAGGTAATGTCTTTGAAGTTTGGATGAAGATGGAAATATTTTTTCACATCTGTCACATTTACACACTTTGTGTCTGTTATGTATATTTTTAGGAGCTGAAAAAGCATAGTGAAATATTTCTGAATTTTCAAGGAAGCTATTACCTGATGAACCATAAAAAGCATCATCCCTATTATGCACTCCATTACTGATGCTTAACATGCTTTCACCAGTAAGCACACCTTCTAAATTAATTCCTACCTTGAGAGGTTCTAGATGCTCTTGCCAGTGTAATGGCACAGCAAACCTTCTTTTCATCCAATTGACAGCCTCGCACAGGTCAAGCTTGCTACAGCAGTCCTTGAAAGATTTAGTGGAAACATTTTTATCAGTTTGCTGCTCTCTAACTGCAACCAGGTCAGGACTCCTACAGTGACCTGATTTCATTTTTTCTCTGCCAGTCAAAGAAAAATCTGATAGCTTTCCTCCAGTGTGCTTCAGCTTCATCTGGATCTTACTTTTCATGCTGACTGTGCGACTGCATGCTGTTGTGCAACTTGAGCTTTTCTCATCTCTTAGATAACATTTATGCAAATTTAGGACTTCCTCTGTGTCAAAACACTGCTCACACACTGGACACTGAAATGGTACGACATAAATCAAATAAACATCATGTGGGTCATTCTCATGCAATTTGAATGTGTCAGCATTCTCAAAACTATCCATCTTTCCTTCTGACAGTTTCTGTAGTCTGAGATGTTTAGTTTTTCCTTTGTATATGATATTGGAGACAGCCTTATTTCTGGCATGGAGTTGTTTGTGCTTCATGAGTTTGCTCCGTATTTTAAATCCCTTCTGACAAAAGCAGCACTGAAAAGGCCTTTCTTCAGTATGCATGAGCTGATGGATTTTCAAATGTGTTGACTGCCTGAAAGATTTGCCAC
Source organism: Lagopus leucura (assembly GCF_019238085.1). Classification (NCBI taxonomy): domain Eukaryota; kingdom Metazoa; phylum Chordata; class Aves; order Galliformes; family Phasianidae; genus Lagopus; species Lagopus leucura. The sequence continues at coordinate 15,256,211 of NW_024962250.1, read as the reverse complement.
ACGAAGAACACTTAAAAGGTTTCTGGCCAGTGTGAATAAGGAAGTGTCGTTCCAGCTTAGATCTCGATGGAAATGTCTTGTTACACAATTCACAAGGGTGAGTTTTCTTTCTCCTTCTTGTACCATGTAGACAATCTGCCTTCTGACACTGATGCAGCATCCACTTCTCTTCAGTTGTAAAAGACTTCCAGCACACAGAACATCGAAATATGCCACAAGTGACCCCATCCTGCTCAGAACTCACAGATTTTTCTTCTTGCTTGATACAATTCTGATAGTTTTCATTATGAAGCTGCTGATGCTTCAACAAAGTAATTACATTTTTGAAGTTTCTATGACAAAAATTACACTCAAAAGGCAAATTATGGGTCAACTGATGCCTCTCCAGATGGACCAACTGCCTAAACGTTTTATAGCACACATGACATTCAAATGGCTTTTGACCAGTATGTATCAGATAATGTCTTGCCAATTTTGATGGAGTTTCAAACTGCTTATAGCAAATGTCACATATATATGGCTTTTTCTTGGGTATCCTGTTAGCTGTTACACAATGCTGAATTCTTAACATTGTTAAAAAGCAGTTATACCTTGCCTACTGTTAATTTCTTCAGGTGAGTATTTCAAGCGAAATCATCAATTGTGCACTAAAGCAGCAGGCTGTACAAGCTGTCAGTTTTCTTAACAGAGATACCACAGGTCCCTAAAGTAAGAGAAAAAGAACAGTATTTTAGCCTATACTAATACAAGATTGTTTGCCCTCTTCCCTTTTCTTCCTCCTCCTCCCCCCCCAATAGGACATCAAAAACATCCAGATAACAATATTTGTGATTTAGTTTAGTTTAAAATGCTTTCCTGATTACAGAGTATTCGCTTGTTATTTTACATAATATTGAAATCTTTTCTACTTTTCAGAAGAAGCAAGCTTAAGTAACCAATGCTTTAAAACAGATATTATTTAATCTTGCCTGTTACTTTTAAATTATGTGTAGTTCAGCTACATTATACTATTTAGATTATTTACAAATAAAGAATATACTTTCCAAAAAAAAAAAAAAAAAAAAAAAAAAAAATCAACAAAACTTACTACAATAAATTTCTTCCCTACAACAGGAATTCTAAATCCCACATATGGAATTCACAATGATAAAAAGAGGTAAGAGCTAGGGATTCTTGGCCTTAGAACATCAAAAGTAAGGGAATGCAATGTTTGTAGGATGTGAAAATAAACAATACATTGAAACAAAGCACAGAGTTACAATTTACATTTGTATGTTTTCTCAACTTCATACAGAACAAACAGTAATCACTTTTGCTCAGAATGGCACACACAAGAGCCAGCCACAAAGCACAGCAGAATGTAACTGTTAACTACCATCAGAACAAGGATGGAACACAGACTGTTTACTATACCACAACCAAGCTAGCACATCTGAGTTGTGATACTTAACCATGCATATGCTCTTATGTCATTGTAAACATAAACATTACCTTAAATCATTGTAGTGAATGATTTAGAATAAATTGAAGTCATGAACCAGTCTGTTTTATTCTCCTGGAATTTTCAAGTCAGAGCACACTTCAGCAGTATGCTGCGTCTCTGCTAAAGCACAGTGACTTGAAAATAAGAAACTTCTCATGCTCTCAATTATTGGTATTCTTAATAAAATATTCATAGGAACATCTCAAGCAACTATTTAGCCCAAGCCCTCCATTCATATCAGACAACTTCCAAAGAGATTTAAAGCACTTCCACTTCGCACCAAGCTCTCCTTGTGCTCAGCTGACCCTCTCTTTACTACGAAGTTTGTTCCTTTGTCCTTCATTCAGTGAACATGGAAAACAATTAAAAGTTGTTTCCTGATACTACTCTGTGTATTATTTTTTTTTCTGGTAATAGAAAAGTCCTTCCCTCCCCTCCAAAAAAAAAAAAAAAAAAAAAAAAAAAAGTGTTTCTTTTAGGTTCACTTTAAAAAAAAAAAAACAAAAAAAAACTGATAGGTGTTTTTAGTCATCACTGGACTACCTCTTCAATTAACTCTTAAATTGCAGCATCTGAGACAGTAGAAGTACTCCAGACCACAAAAGTCAGAATAACAGCATGAAAATACTTCTGCAGAATTATCTATATCCCCTTATATAAATGGAGAAAGGATGTAAGGAACAAACTTCAAAACAACAGCTTAAGAAGGCATGTAACGACTTTATGGTATACATTTTCACCAACTATAATTCGTGGTATTTTGACACTATAAATGATACTACTCACAAGTTGTTTATTCTTTCTTACATGCCACCAGAACTAATTTATTCAACGTTTCTAAAGCTTTTACAAGTTTCAGCGTTTCTAAAGCTCTGCCTCCTCCCAAGGAGACAATGTCCTTCATTTTTAAGAATTCAGAAATACCTGAAAAGTTCATTTAAAGTAGTTCCAAAGAATAAAAGCCTTCTGCAATGTAAAGCAAATTAAGATGAGATTTTAAACATATGCACAATAAAATACTTGATAAACCAAGGTTTTTCTTATGTTCAACAGAAAGAAACCTGTTCATCTTGTAAGATCTTTCCATCTCTCATAGGCATCATACTTAATGGAAATAATGTTTGCATGTGTGCCTTAGATGCAGGTGTTACTGTACCAAGGAGTTATCTAATCTTGGTTGTTCAAGATAAGATTTAACACTATGGAGCAAATGAAAAAGTCAACTTTTCCTTTCCTATTTGCTTCCTATATAATTTTAACAGCTACTCAGTTTCAGCCTTTTGAAGATGCAAAACAATGCTCTTAGGAGACTCCCTTTTCCTCCTACTTGTCACATCAGATGAATGCAAAGAGTTTAGAGTAAATGTCTGACACCAAATGCTTTCTAGTTTGTGCTTCAGTGAATGCAGAGACAGGTAGGCTGAGAAAAGTAGCATGCTTCTCAGCTGTGCTGGAACTTCCTGTACAGTTATGGTTCAAGGCAGCCTCCATTAGAACTGAAGGAAAGCCTCCTGAGAAAGAACTGTAAAGACTGACAAATTTTAGCTAACATGCTGTCATACAGATCTAATTTACACATGAGGAAAGGACTCAAACAGTACAGTGACATGCAAAGAAAAAAGTCAAAGCGAAAGACAGCTGTGGCATATTACACAAGGGATTTTGTATTTAGCTTATAAATGTATTAAAGATTCTATCTGATGAATGAGGAAAGTGTTCTGTAGTAAAAGGTGTCAAAAGCACAGTAGAGCTGGTCATTTGCCACTGAAAAACTTTAGGCTCAAATGAGGCAGTGCAGAAGGAGAAAAATGATAAGAGCAGCTTTGTGTGGCCAAAATACATTTTCAAGTTGTATTTATTAAGGATAGATTTCTCCATATCAATTTCATCACGAACTGTGCCTTCCAAATCTAAAGAATAAACACACTGCTGCTAAAGATCAAAGAACAAAAGACTAGTTTGGAATATTCTTTTCTGCAAGCCCTGGAAATACACAGGCTTGTCCTAATTAGAAGTAGTACTTCCCTATGCAATACAAATTTAGTTTACAGATTTCATTTGTAGACTAGGCCCAGTTAATATTAAATTGGCACTACTTTTCATCTTGGCTGCAAGGTCATGCAGAAAAATAAAATAAAGATGCAAGCCATTGAAGGTCCACAGAGTACTCTCCTGTGTCTAAATATTATTTAAATACATATTATTATTTATTTTTCAGATGACAGCAAGCTGATAATCAGAGAAGGTCTAAGGGGAAAAAAACCCAAAAAACTGGACTCACACTTCAGTAAGAAGAAAGACAAGATTTTCTGGAAAATGAACACCTTACTAGGCAACAGTTACACAGATGAGACCTGGGGGCAGTTAGAACAGACGCTGAATATGCCAACACCATACTGTTATGCCAGGATATATAAGCAGAAACAGAACTTGAATGGCACACAAATCTCCCATGCTACTGCTTAGAATTCAACAGCTGGAATACTCTATCCCGTTTTGGACAATGCCCTTCAAATTTAATCAAGTATATGAACTTAATGGAGTGAGACTAGATGAGAGGATCAATAAAGATCAGAGCTTATATGCATAATATATTGAAAAATATTAAAATAATTGGGAATGTATGTTTTAAAGGAGAGCAGACCTGATTAAAAAAAAAAAAGACAAACATGCTAAAAAAAAAGTCTGCTGAAAAGAAAAATTGTTCCTCAAGCCATATAAAGCTGTGACTACAAATGGATTCAAATTACAGGAGAGGATTCAAGTACATTTTCCTTACAGTTATACAGTCTTTCTCAATAACTAAGTTGTTGGAGGTAGAACAGTCTCCCAACACACCAGTAACGTCTTCAAGAAGAAGCTGCACAAAGGCATCTCAGATTCCCTCACTCTGGTTTGATGCATGCGAATAAACACAAAACGAATGTTCTAGCCTGTTTTCCTATGACTCATTAATTCAGCTCTCAAAACTTAAGAGCTGAAAATTCAGTGTTTCCAAATTTGCCGCTAACAGATTATTATGCCTTGTTAGCTTATCCTCAGGCCTCAAGAAACACGAATATATATACTTCTCCAGATAGGTGCAAAAAGAGTAATGCCAATAAACACATTAAGCAAGATAAAGTGTTTCTTATATCATTACCTGCAAAACAGACAATTGAAAATCTAGCTGCTTATCTATGAAACACAGGATCAAAAAGAAGCACAACTCTGCCTACATTAACAAACACATTCCATCTGTTTTCCTCACCTGTCCTTCCTCGGGGACAAGGTTGGTATGCTGCACTAAGGGAAAAGCTTACCAGAAACGTGATCTTTAACAGAGAAATCAGCATCAAGCTCCGCGAAGCTAGTGCATCTCATCTGCCTCTGTTTTCCATCTATTTTTTAAAGCATTATCTGAAACAAAAGCACGTAGATGAGGAGTAGCAGCACTAGTTTAACCACACAACGAAGTTTTGCTGAAGAGACTGGTGACCTGAAACTGACCTACCCCAAACGTTGCTACAATTTCGCTCCTTCCTTTAAACAAAACCCTCTTAAAAACAGTTAAAGCAACTAACGAAGCGGCTCCAACTGACGGTAGATCGGCACACAACCGCAGGCAGCTTTTCCACATCGGCAAGCGGGGTCCCTGCAGGGCCGCGGCGGCTCGGCTCAGCGCTACCCGCGGCCGCCCGAGCGGGCATCGCCCGAGCCCAGCACCGGCAGTGCCCGGGGACTGCGCCGCGCCGCATCGCGCCGTGCTGCCGGTAGCGGGCGAGGGCAGATGAGGAAAAGCCGGAAAAACCTTACAGAAACATCCACCACAAGCACATCACCTCCAGCCCACTCGTGGCTGCCGTCGCGTAAACGCTTCCGCCCGGATGGCGCTCGGACGCCGGGAAGCCCGGAAACGTGGGCAGGAGCTTTAAGTTCCCATGCTCGATGCGGTCTCGCCGCCTGCTGCGGACACCGGGGAGCGGCTGGCCTGACCGAAACGTGGGTACCTCAGTTCGCGAGGGTACCCTCATCCTGCGTCTGAAACCTTCGCTGATGTGACACCTCTGATGGGTTGGAACTAAATCTCCAAGGTCCCTTTCTGAGTGAAACCATTCTATGATTCTCTGGAATTACACTGTCACACAACCAAGTGGACAAACATGCCAAAGCTTGTAGCCCAGGAGGTTGGGAGGTAACACTGTCTAGAAAGATCTCCAATAGCTTGTGCACACACCAGTAATAATTTTTTTTTTTTTTCAGAGCCTCTCTTCTGCAAGAGAGGGGCCATGGAAATAGAGTAGCTCATGGGCAGAAGAAGGTGGCTGGAAATGCCAGGGACAATGGCAGGGCCATCAGCTGCTGCCTGGCTGTGGCTGTCCTCAGGTCTTCCAGGCAAAGGCCAAAAATTGCCAGAAAAAGGCAAAAACTATTTCAGAAAGGAACATGCAGATGGTGTAGCAGAGAATAAGAGATTTGCCACAGAAGTCTGTTAATAATTAATAGAATGCAAGGATATGGATGAGGCTGATGGTGTGCTCAGACTGCTGATTATTATGCTGATGGGCACTGTTCTGCTCTACTTCCCTCTATCTGCCTGCCTTCTCCATCCTTCTGCCTAAACTGTATGTAACCTCTTTGGGACAGACATTCCAAAATACAGACACATATTTACCTTCATAGCAAATATGGGTGGGGGCCACATTTCCACTTACGTTGTTCCCACATATGTAGCGCCAAGGGTGACTGCACAACATCTCTTTGCAAAAGAGAGAATGGACGTTTTTGTACAGTGCATAGTATAAGAGGGTCCTGGGCTATGGCAGAGTTTTAAAATAATGGAATAATGATAAAAGGGCATCCAGAATGGTTCTGATATGGTGTGACAAAAGGTTCCACACGGTGAGCATTTGTCTTTGCAGGATTCAAGAAATAACTGGATATTTATCTAGAAAGCAGCAATATCCAGCAGATAAATAAGTAAAAAATCAAGTAAATGAGGCAGATTGGAAATGACATAAAGATTCATGTTTCAGAACAAAAAATAAAAATAAAAAATAAAAATCCACTCAGACTAATGGCATTGTGAAGAGTCTTTCCATCTGGACCAGTGACTTCACATGTGATTTTCAGTTTCTTTAGCCAAACTGTAGGTAAAAGAATACAAGGTGTTGGAAATGTAATCTAGTAGAGACAGACCATTTATCTTACGTGCTGTGACATTTCAGTCCTGGTAATATTTACTCTTCTCAAGTTTAACAACCAGAGGACTTCCCCCTTCTCCAGTGTGGTAAAGGCATGGTCAACAAAAGCACATACCAGACAAGCTTGCATCCATAGAGGGTCATGGCCCCTAGCACTGACTTTTTTGTGAACAGCAGCCATGTATTTCTTTTCCCAGTCTCAGAATTGGGCTGTATACAAAACCTATGTATATACATAAATATTTGTCAATGAAAATAACACCATTCGGACCTTGGAGCATACAGCTTAAATAGTACAAACCACTGCAGTTTACTGCCATATGAGTAAATGATATTAAAACACAGAATTTGATTATTATTCCCTCTTTGGGTAGAAGACATGCCTAATCACCTCTACCTCCTTGTTGCTGAAAACAGATGTCTTGTTGCTAAAAAATATATAATAATAATACTAGTTGGCTACTCATGGATTCTATATACAGTAATGAAAAAGAAGATGACAGCATTTACAGGCTTAAGCATAAAGTACTTTTGCAGGCTCCAGTGTTTGATAAATAAATAAAGCAGGGACATACTGAAGTAGTCTGTGTGATTGCTATCTAATTTGGCATTTGAGAATTTAAGTAAATCTGACTCTGGTGATAACTATAGTGTCACATGAAAGATTTTTCTATTACTCTTCTATTTTCCCAAGGAAAATATAATAAAAAAACCAACCAACCAAACAAACAAAAAACTTTCTAAACTGGTAAAACTGGACAATGCTATAGTTTTGCTATCTAGAACTGAATTTGAGATCTTGGATGCTGAATTATCTCTTCCTTTCTGAATGAAAGCTACCCCTTAGTTGCAACAGCAAAATAAGCTATGTAATCCTTTTATCTTACCATAAATCCATATTTCTTCATTTCTTATAGAATGTACAATGTTTAGGAAAGGAATTAGCATCTCGGATTGAATTACTGTTAGTAAAAAATGATTGATTGCTTCCTCTGTTGATGTACACTACAGTATATTGATATGAAAATAATTTTCAATTCTTTTTAAGTTTTAGGAATTATAAGATTTTACCTTAAAGTATTGTAAAGATGCCTCTGCAAACTGACAGTTGGTAATTCAATTATGTGAGTTGCAGGGACAGTCTGTGAGTTAACTGTGACACATTACCATTAATATTTTGTCTGCTTTTTAGAGGTGTTCCGTACATTAAACATGTGCTGTATATGCAATGTGTTACAGTTATTTCCCTGGTGTTATTTTCATTGAATTTTAGATTAAATAGGCACATAACACGGTAAATAATTTGCTAATGTGTCAATTAATGCCACCTCAGGGCTGAAATAAATTGCAAAGACTTTTAAAACTGTGACTACACATTTTGTGCTAGTCTTAGCTTTCTTCCTTCCTCTGTTTTCCTATTTCCTGCTTTTTTTTTTTTTCCTTCCCCCGCCCTCCCTCTATCCCCCCAACCAAATAGTCCATCTTAGAGTCCTCTAGTGCATAACAATGAATTGCCTTGAGGGGAAATAGTTGTTTAATGAATCTGGAAATATGTATTCAACACGTGCAAGTATCGTATTGTATTTGATTAAGCAGTGTGTATGGCAAAAGCTCTAAAAATTCTTTGTACTCCAAAAAAGGCAAATTTTAATAACATTTTCAAGAAAAGTAAACTTTATTCATCCAGACTTGTAAGCAGCTAGATCAACATATTCAAAATATCAGTTTTAAAAGAATATGATGAATTTTTTAAAAAACAACAATTTAGTTCTGTAACATGTAAACGTAATTCTATAAGATATAATTTTGTCTAAATACAGTCACTTCTATCAGCTTTTTTTCCTTGTCTAAAAATATATTTTACTTTAGCAGTATATTTCAATTCAGATTTCATATCTACTATGTTATATTTAAAACCAATACAAAACTGTTAATTTTGACTGTCATTTGTTGGGTAAAACCTCCCAGTTTGGTAGCTTACATCCGTTATCTCTAGGATTCCTTAAGCATCACTGCCTTGAAATGAATTGTAGGCTCTATCAATTATATCTGTTTAGATGGACAAATTTAATTACTACAAAAGAGCAATTGATTTTCAAATTACCACTGATTGCATAGTAGATATCTCAGTGGGAAGACAGGTACATACAGACTCTCAAATGGAATCAATGTATTAATTAATCTACAGATTGACATACTCCATAGAATGTTTCCTTTCTCTTCACTTCCTTCCTGTAGGTATGTTTGTTTCCATTTAAAAGGAATCTCTTGATGATCTAGAAGTGAAAAAATAAGATATAAAGTTGCATGTGCTGTGTATAATATCTAAATTTTTTATTCTGACTTAGCTTAATCACTTGCTAAGAAAGCTAAAAATATTTATATTATACCTTCCTGGGGTCTGTTTGGTAACTTCATTCAAAGTCTTGTCTCTGTAAGTCAAAATCTGAAACCATGTTATCAGAAAGGGTCAGGCTTTGGTCCTGCAAAATCACAAAATAATTTTCTGGTCCACTGATGAAGTCCAAATCTACATGTGGCATTTGTTATAAAACCATTCTCTTTTCTTTAGTAACAAATCAATAATTTCAGAAAACTAATCAGAGTTTATTAACTGTACAGGTACAGACAATGAACAGACAGAGCAGACAATCCAAACAACTGCAAGTCATCTGGCAAGAGACCAATGCAATGCACAGAAAGATTAGAAACCAAAGCATCAATCCAAAAGAAGACTGACAGGTAAATAGTTCATTTTATCCCGTTACTTTTCTTAGTACTTTTTGAGAACCTAATAACCACAAATAAATGTTTCTGGTTTAAGAGTTAGAGACAAAGCACACACACAGTAGCAGAAAATATCTAATTTTTGAGAGGAATGAATGATTAACTTAGAACATACCACCATAGCTACCTACTAATCAGTGATAGTCAGAGATGTTGGCCAATTTACAAGATTTACTGCTGTTCACTGCAGTCCTGCAGTCCCTATGTTGCTTTCTGAGAAGACTATAGTGTTTCTCTCAGTTCTGCTCAATGTGCGCTGAGCCGTGTCTTCATTTATGTTTTTAGCGTCTTTGCTTTACAATCACAATACAACTTCAGAAACTTTTTCAGCATTTATATTAATCACAGTAAAGAACAGCAGGTCTTTAAAATTTTCTTTATGTCATCTACAAGCATTTTGAAAATGACACTGTTTAAGAAAGTTAAAAAAAAAATAAATAAAGATGAGATGAGATGATTATGGTTGTTGCGGTTTTTCAACAGGCTCATTGCAAGAACTGAGAGACGTGAGAGAAAATGTGTACTGCCACATAACTTGCCTGACTACTTCAGCATCATAGTTGGCAACTTTTATAAACACTGGGATCTTCATATTTTAATCTTAATGTTTATGAAATACATACAGCAAACAGCATCAGTTAATCCTGGTTTACTTTACTTGCATGCGTTGTTAACTACTTTCCTGTAGTACTACCAGCATGTGACAAGAGAGTTAATGGATGAGATTCAGTTGTTTCTAAATTCAGTCGCACCCTTTGCACTTGAAGCATGAGAGTTGTGTCAGCTCTTCCATTATAAGCTCTTGTTTGCCAGGGTTTATTTCACAACAAAAAAAAAGCACTTCTGCCATAGTCTTGCTACCCAAGATAAGTCTAAGGAATACTAGTCTAGGAAAACTAGTCTAAGGAATAGTCGAATTATGCATAATTAGAATTATGTATTTCCATACATTGCAACAAGGTTAATAAATTCTGAAACATAGTAGACAAATCAAGGGTTCCTTAGTATTCCTTCCTTTATGACCAATTCTCTTTTTCTTCTACCTCTCTTTCACACTTAGTGGGCAGAACTTTTCAGATATTATTATCTCCAAGAAGATCTACTTACTTGATGAAAAGAATAATCAGGTAAAAAGAAACATTACCTGTTACTAACTATTCCCAGGCATAGAATCATAGATTCCTTTAAAATATGAAGAGCTTATGTAATTCATATTGCATTAGTTTGCATGCTATAAAATTATGATTATAACTATCAGGAAAACTTTTAGTGTATTTCAAGTTCATAATATAAAGCCCTTATTCTTCATTTTCTTATATGTTAGGAAGTTATCAAAACTAATGAAAAGGTCAGTCACATTAGGGGAAGAAGTCATGGACTGCTTAAGGAAATCAGCTTTTTAGCAGGAAATTCTGGTTCACTAAAATTGTGTTTTTGTGAGCTATCTCCTGTCAAAGTAAACCCCCACCATAACCTGAACAAATAAATAGCTTAGGCACTGATAGGAAATGTGGAAAATCTCAGTTCACATCTGTGCTTTTATTCTGGTGAAACTTTAGTTTAAATCCTTGTGTACCTGTGTGTGTAGGTGTAGCTGTCTCCATAGAATAAATTAGCCAGCCCACACTCACCTTAGGAAAATGAATAAAAATAAATGGTAGTCTGAATTCAGTTTATCAATTTTGATCAGAAATACAAGTGGGAGAAAAGTGATGGATTTGCACTGTATGTTTGAGCTTCAGGATAGATCCTTTAGAAAAGAAAAAGCTAAACTTTCCCTCTGCCTAAAATATAGTTGTCTCATGCTTAGATTTCAGTTAAAGTGGCTTAAGCACATCATGTCTTTAGACAAGTTCACCTTCAAATATGGATAGTATGATGAAAACAGCAACCTGAGATTTTGAAAACCTCTTGCTTCAGTTACTGATGATGATACAGTGAGAAATACAGAGAACTTAGGAAATCACTTGGGATTAATATTTCAGTAGGGAACATGAAAGATTAGTTTGAAATTAAAGGCACTTTCCATATCTCTAATATAATTGAAGCAAGGAAAACAGTTGGTGAACGTCACTCACTTTTTAGACATGTCACAGCTGTCCACATGCTTGCCACATCTGCCTATTCAATTTTTAGAGTTTTTCATATGAATATCAATCCTCCTTTTCATAAATGTAACCTATAAATGCCAGGAATCCCTTAGGAGTTTTCTCAGACTTTATTTAATGCCCCACAAGAAGAGATGTAAAAGAGGCCTTTCTTTTATAAAGTGATCTTATAATTCTGTTCAATATCCATCATTTTCAAGGCCAAGTAATCATATTTAATGGATCCTAAATTACTTTCTGTCAGGCAAGTGTTCCCTTGATAATGTTAACCAGTTCAGAGGACTGGCACTTAGAGGGTTGAAACTATGAGGATGTTGGTTTTTTGTTTGTTTTGCATTTTTTTTTTATTTTTATTTTTTAATTGCAAGCAGCTTACAGATACTTTGACTGGGGTGGCATACACTAGCATTTCAATAGGTAAGGGTCAATGTTCCCATTTTTAACTGTATTTTCATGGGTTTTAGCCTGGCAATAAATATTCCAGTTGTTTTCCATCAAAAAGAAGTGCCTAAGGTGACTCGCAAAAGACTTCTATCCTTTTCTGTTTGTCTTCTATTTTTTCTCTCATTTGTATGTGTATTAAGCCTAGATTTCTTAACACAGAAACAAGTTTTTGGGAAGCAGTAGAATCAGAATCCTCTGTCAGGTCGGGTAGCAAGAGCCAAGGCGACCCAAGGTAAATGTTTAACCTCAACAGCACTGACAAAGGGGCAGTCCCACAGTACCCAAAGAAGAGCAGAGCAAGTCTGGTGATTGTTATGAGGGCCAGCCCTCAGTTCAGGGATTGACAGACAAATCTGTGGTGATGAGACAGGTCCAAATCCTAGCTGGGCTTGTCCAAGTCAAGTCAGTGGGTTGCGACAAATTTGAATAAATGATACACTGTCAGGCATGGGATCCTTGACAGGGATACTGATCCAAGAGCAAGGACACTGGTTTGAACACAGCTTCTGACAAGGAGGAAACCACTCCCCTTCTTCCAGCTATTTCTCATACTACTCTGCTCTCAGTAGCTTGAATCCAGCTTGTGCAGCTGCACTGTATTCTGTGCTAACTAAAGCATAGACAGTCAAATCCCTTGCAGCCAAATCCCATGGGGCTGCACTCGGTACTGATAAATGTCTACAGTTTTTTCCTACCTCTACCTTTGTTACTTTTTTCACATTAATCAGTTTTTTATGTTGAAACATCTTAAGAGTCAAGATGAGGAGAGTGGCATCTAGTCTTTCATTTTAATTTAAGGTTTGTGTAGAAGAAAGTTGTTGAGCTGTGGGAGAGCTGGCTGGATTGTGCCCTAAGTAGTGTCTAGAATCTTATGCAGAGAGGTTTCACTAATCAAAAGTTACAGCATTGATATTTTAACAATGACAATCTTTTTCCAATTATTCAGTGGACATTTAAGTTGAACAAATATTTAATAAAAGCCAATTTAAACCCTCAGACAACCATTATCAAAATTCTTTCCATCTTACTTGTTTATCTTTCAGGAGGAGATGAGATGGAGATTTCAGGTTTTGAAAACATGGACTACAAAGGCTTTGAATAATACATATATGATTTGCTGTGGAGTGAAATGGGAAATCATTTGTTATAACTACTGTACAATTGACACCAGTAGTAATGAGGAACAGATCTGCTCTGCAATGCTGGAATTTAGCAGCAAAAATAGGCTATACTGAAAACCTAGTGTTACCAATATACTTTTTAAAGAGTGTCTTATGGGCTCTAAAGATCTAAAGATTTGGGTAATGTTTCTCAGTTTGTTGGCACAAAAAATTCTATTTTTACTATGGATCAATCATTTAAAAACCAATCTTGTTCCATTATTTACTCCCAAGAGTGAGGTAAATGCCTTTCAATCTGATAGAAATCATCTTCCACACAGAAATGGAATAGTACAAAGGAAAATATGACTTTCAGACTTCCCCTGTACTTTGGTTACTTTTTGAAACATGGAGAAAGCGAATCTTCCCCTGATCAAAATAAGCTTTAAAATAAAATTAGTTATTACTTCTCAAGTGTTGAAACGCTGGTGACATCCAGTGGCACACAATGTCTGTAAATGAATATTCCTGCTATCCAGAGAAAGCGCTTCTGTTGTTTCTCCTGGAGTCACATTCTGCAGGTGTAGCTAAGAGTGGAAGAAATCAATTTAATGTGAACAATTTTTCAATATTTTTGCATTCGTATAAATTAAATAACAAGCAAAACATCCAATAAAGAAAAAGCAATTTGAGCCACAAACAGCAAAGATTTCCTTGGAGACAGGAGAAACAAGGCAGTGAGCAAAAATTTGTGTAAGAAATAACTCAAAAATCTTCTCTTAAGAAAATGTGCTTAGTCACATTCTTTCCATGAAAATTTACAAGTCTTCTGCAAGTGATGATTTAGTGTATAGGCCTTGGATGGGAAAGGCACTCATTTCTGTTTTGTCTGATTTGGAAAGATTAAAATTCAATAAATTAAGTAGGAAAAAGGTTATTTTTACTTTCATATATTAGACTAGTACCCTCACTAGCAGGAGAATGACTTCCCAAATGAAAAGGAGAACAAGTGAAAAAATTGCTACAGAAAGGGGAATAATTCTTACATATGCAGCTATGTTCTGCTGTACTTTCTTCTGCTCTGCGTTTTCCAGTTTTTGGTACTTGAAGTTCAGTCCATTTCATACACATTTTCTAGAATAAAATCAATATGCAACTCTAATCTGAGCTATAACTAGCTGTTACACTGAGCAAAAAAAAAAAAAATTGTACACTGAACTACTTAACTAAATAAATGATTTAGTTAAGTAAGTCAATGATGCTGAAAAGTAAGTCTTCATTAATAGACATCACTGAAAGAGCAAAGAAAGCAGAATGAATCATCAGTCCATTGCCTTTAATAATAAAGTTAAAGAAAAAAGTACTGAATTATTAAGAACATTGTGAACGGGAAAGAAAAAGAGCAAACATCATCAAGAGTGCCAGTATGCAGAATGATGAGCAACTGGATACTTTGGCTGCTCTGGAGGGTTTCGTTTTTCTTTTCATTTTTTTAACTCTGAGAACTGACAATCATTTAGTCCTTGATTCTCCACCTAGAAAAATCACAGACATCTTCCCTCATTTTCAAATAAATCAATGATTCATGTGATTTACATATAAAAGTAGATTTGTGACTGAATCTGGAGGAGGCCCCTGAAGTAGTATTAAAATCAAGTCCCGTTCCTGCTGAGGTTAATAGCAAGAATCAGACAGACTCTAATGAGGACAGAAAGAACCTCCAGGATTTTGATGTTAGGACAAGAGAGTGACTTTTATATATATTGTTCCCTACACATAATCTTACACTGTACTTAAATGGGAAAGTTTTCTTTTATGCTGGACTGGATTTTCTCATACAAATGATCAGATTCAGCTCTCTGGGTATAGAATCCCTAAGAAATTATACATTTGGATTTAAATTTGCAGCTCTTCAAAAGAAAGGAGAGCTAAGGTAAGTAATTACTCATGATAACTGTACATAAAGATTTTTTCAGAATCAACTGGTCATCTATGTGCTTTTTACATGCCATTAAAACATAATGAGTAGGTATGCTGTGGATTCTATTTTAATTTGATAAGTTGTTAACTTTTATTTTGTTTGAATTGGACATTCTAATAGTAAGAATAACTTTACTGTCTGTATTACAGTCTTTGATTATTATTATTACTAAATTCTAAGACATAAAAATCTTAATTTTCTGGCTCAGCGAAGAAAGTTTTCCTAATTCTGTGTTCTAAGATACCTAAACACCTGCTTTGGGTGTTTTAGGGAGCATCCAGTCCCCAGTAACATGCCCTGTACAAAGATGTCCGATGCACTTAAATCCACAAATCAAAAATTTGGTTTCACCCAAATCAGGTGAGGAAACTGAAAACTATAGTAAACAGAATAATCAGAACCTCATTTACTTATGTTGTGGCATCTCTGTTTCCCCTCTAAAAACACTTTTGACAAAGGGCCTTTACAAGCAATGTATTATTGGGCATGCATAATATTCTAACTAAATAAATTGTAATGAAAGATGGTAGAATTCATGCACTTGGAGGACATTTTACTTCATCTAATAAAAACATGACTTCAGGGGTAACATTACAGAATTTTTTCTTTTTCTGTTTTTCTTTTGGCAAATCCTTCTGTTATGGGAATAATCATCTGTCTAGAGATGTGGCTCCTAACTGAAAGGCATCAGGACTTCTCCCTGTGACTATGATAGTCACTAAATCAATGCTTTAGGAGAAGCTTTCCAGCTTTTCTAGTAATTCTGAAAGTGGAAAATGTTTTGAACTTTCTCTAATAGCCTGCTGTGGACTGTAGGGAGTGATGATAATGATGAGTCAATAGTTAACTCAGGTAGTAGAGGTTGTAGCTGATCATCACTGAAGATAGTAGTCAGCTATCTTCAAGATATTATTGAAAGAAATCATCTTGATCCTAATAGTAAGTTGATGCTTTGTAGAAAGCCAAGAAAAATGTCTAAGGGAAGTTGTATGTCCAGCGATAGACCTGCTCAGTCTCTGATCTTTCGAAGTCTTCAATTATCTTGTGGGCTGTGAGACCAAGTGAAAGTTATCTGAATAGTAGCCTGGTCTAGTGTGGTTGGTGACCTTGCCCACAGCAGGGGAGTTGAAATTAGATGATCTTTGAGGTCCTTTTCAATCTAGGCCATTCCATGGTTCTATTTGTTCAACGTTCGTATGAACAAATAGCAGATTCAACTTTCAGAATTAATATGCTTTAGGGGTAATTTATACACACCAGACACCACATTACATGAAAGGTAATTTTTATGGGGAGATAATAGAGGGGCTACAGCATCTTCTCTGCCACCTCAGAGCCAGCTGATTCAAGATTAAAACTGCGTGCTTATCAGACTTATCATTTAACCCAAAAGAAAGCTGACAGCTTCATCTAATAAGTCCTAATAATTCATCTAATAAAAGATGAGCATTCTCCTCCTGGAGCCAGACACATGGCTTTTGGCAGTTACAACTGAATCAAAACTTGGGCACTCAGGAGTCTCTATCAGCTCTTCTCACTAAGTGTTTCATTATTTGCAAAAGTGTGAGCTTCCCAGGGCCTGTGCTCAATGGTATTGTTTCTTCTATAACATTTGATTTAAAAAACAAACAAACAAACCAGAACAACCATATTTGCTAAAACTTACCACAATTACTTGATCTAGTTGGCTCTGCACTGTAGTGTTTTTCACTTACAGTCTGTATACAGTGATAATAATGAACCGCGGTATCATATGGATTCAGTTTTTTTCATTTTAATTAGGTGTCCACCAAATGCAGGCAAAGCATAACAGATATCCATGACAAAAAGGCAATAATCTAAGACTTTGAAGTGTTTTCGCAATTCCAAATGCTCTCTAGAAAACAGGTATGCATAATTGAGGCTTGATTTATCACCTCTGTAGTACTGTCAGGGAAAAAACATTCTAGAAAACAGCTAGCAAGGCTGTGAATGTGTGTGTGTGCGCGCGCATGTTGAAGCTATGTGTTGTAAAAAGCCCTCTGATTCCTCTAAGGGAAAGTTGATGTATAGCAAACCATATGCAGACAGACAAAAATTGAACAACAGACATTAGACTGTTATTGGACAAATTCCTATACTGTTGTTAGTCTTGCAATCCATGACTTAATTTCTATACTATGTTTTCTTAAATCAAGATTTTTCAAGACCAGTAGTAGCTTGAGATGTGAATAAACTTCTAGTTAGGAATACAAAAGCTATCCACTGTCATACTAGTGGCTGTGCTGCCTGTGACCCTTCCTGTCATTCTCACTGCAGACTTGAAATTAATGCTGTACTTTAAATATATGAGATTGCTTAAATCACATCAAACCCTCCTCAGGAGAAAGTTAAACAAACAGAGAACCTGTTAACATAACATTTATCAGCACACACACTGGCAGAAACAGTCTCAGAGATTTTAAATAAATCACAGAACTGTTTCCAACTTCTCATATTTCAGAAGATGAAGTATATGGACAGATGACTTGATTAAGTGATAAGAGGCAAGATACTATAAATGTCAGGTTAATAACAAGACATACATGCTCCAGTAAAAATCTACAATGTGATCAGTTTGGCATTCATTATTCATAAATATTTTATAGTATTTACATTTAGTCACTATGTAAAACAACAGTAGCTAAGCCATGCCTGTTCCAGACAAAGCTGAAAGAGTTTGGAGCTATTCCACCAGCCAGTATCACAGTAATTTCCATCTTTTCAATCTGTCTCAAATGGAATAAAACTGTCCAGTCACGCTGTGCAACAATATTTTCCCAAACGCGTATCAACTCTTTTGGAGACCTTTTAATTTGTATTCCACATATTAAAGTGTTTTTCCAGAGGGAGGATGTTGGAAGGAGCTAAAGGGGAAGGAAAAGAATCTTGTCCAAATATTTTACAATTGACTCAACATCCAGTTAAATGCCGAGTCCCTGACAGTTTCTGTGGCTGTATTTCAAGCCCTGATTCCAAAATGTATGCTGCTACAATCCCTGCAGAAGTCCCCACTGGTTGGTAACTCTTACTCCACCTTTGATCAAGTCTCATGTGTTCACTCCAAGCTGTCAGGCAGCCTTGAACCCATGCAGATCAGGCCTGGTGGACCCAGGCTGCAATGGAGAAATAACAATTTTTATTTCTTTCTTTTTATTTTTTATTTTTTGCACAGTATGGTATACTAATTTAAATCTCTCACCCGTCACAACTTTGCTCTTTGTAAGACAGCTTCATTTATGTCTCCACTTCAGCCACTGGGATTACAGGCTATACAATTTCTCAAAAAAAATACTGTTAAGGAACAACATATAGTCTGCCAAAACGTGATTTGTGAAGCTCCCTTCAATTTTGTTAAAATGACATTCCAAGCCCCCTAATGATTTATGCGTTGTTGAGGAAGTAAAAAGCCCCAGCAATCCACAAGTGTTCTAGAACTGTGTGAAGCTCTGAGTAAATAATAGAAAGTAGCTATTTTGTTATGTCTTCTGGGGCTATATGCCAACCCTACCTAGAGTTCAGGGTACAATTCTGTCCTTCTAGTAGTTGAACTAGTTGACAGGAGTTGAACTTTATGATCCTTGTGGATCCCTACAAACTACAAATATTTTGTTCCATTCCTGAAATCGGATCTCACTGATCTGCAAGGCTAACCTGTAATTGTCTTCAAATGCTTCAGGATAATTTAAATTGCAGTTCTACAGAGAAAGGAAGATGGAAGTGTGAAATAAAGAGTCCATGAGCCTGATTCGTGAAAAAGCTACAGACTGTTTACATAGGAAAGAAATGCAAGAAAATCCTTTACAGCGTGCCTATGTGATTTATTAAATTCCTTTTTCCTGTGCAAGTGGTTAAATGCACTTGAAAGGTGTTGAATCCAGAGATGAGACAAAAAAGGCAAAAATAAATGAGGTAGAGCATTGTAGCTTGCTCAAGATTTGTGCTTAGCAGGCAAACAAAAAAGCAACTGTGGTAAATACACAAAAGATTCTTGAGGTTCAATAGACTGCTTTTGAAATGGTCATTGAGGATGAGTGCATGTGTGCTTGGAGTACTCCTATACTGGAGCAAGAAGTACAGCTACATTGGAACATGAAAAATGATGATATGCCACAGTTCTTTGTTTGCTTGCTAGTTTTTAAAGTAATAGGAGTTATTTTTAGAGTAACATAAGTATATTTAAAACCTTGAAATAGCAAAATTGCAGCGCTGAGCTTCATAGTCAAAGATTCACAAAGGCTAAAGATGCAATATGACTAAAATATTCTCTCCATTTGTTCTTTTGTCTGACTGTTCTTTGTCTTATGTTAGATGGTTTCACTGAAGGTAGAGATTTTCCCCTCTTGATGCTCCTTTAGCAATGACCTGTAGAAAGACAGTGGGAGCTCTTACTTATTTTGCTCTGCCCCTCCACTCTAACCGAGACGATATAACCCTTCACTGCAGCCCTCCAAAATGCTTGGTGACTGTGCCTATGTTAAATGTTAGCGTTCAAGATCAGAGACCAACATCTCTCAGGAGGGATTGTTTCATTTTTTGATGTAGAGGAAACATCCGAACAACAACTTCTAGGCGGAGTTTTCTCTAAACAAAAACATATAATAACAGATTGAAGAGTGGGACCAGGAAAATGTTCTGAATATGCAAAGTTGGACCTGGCAGCTAAATATGACTTGCTAACATTTAAACTAGGAATTTCCTTACACACATTAAGGCCAAAATTGTTCTTCATAATAGGTAAGACATTCTTACTAACACATGGTAGGCTCCAAGAACAGGTTTGGAAGGACAATATCAGACTTCCTCAAACTATACGTGTACTAGAATTTCTAGAAAATATTCACGGGTGAAAGAAAGTTCAGTTGGCTAAGAAAAACGCAGATGAATGGCTAAACAAAGTGTAGAAGAGAAGGGAAAAGTTAAGGAGAGAATAAGAATTTTTAAATTTGATAAATAGATAACAGAGTATGCAGTTTGAAGGATTGCTTTAATTTGAAGACAGGAAGCTTTTGCAGGAAAGCAGGAAGTCATTGGAGAAGGAGAGAGAAAGAATGAAAAAAAAAAATCTCTTAGCATCTCTTAAAATATTGCTGAAATCTAAAATTCTATGAGCTGGCAAGGCACAATACAGAAAAATGTATAGAGAAGAACAAAGAACCTGTACCAGCACATATAAACACGGGTTGTGCTGGAGATCAAATAAAGAATCCAAGCTGAATAGACACTGGGTGGGCCTGAAGGTTATACAGGACATGAAGACAATAAAATCAGGATGTGTCCCAGGACATGTTGTAGAGATTGAATACGTATAAAAAATATGAGAAAATGAACTAAGCTATGTAGGATGATCTGGCATGGAAGTGGAATGAATTTCTGCATGTATCAATCAAATGGTTTCGTTGTATTTATGATTTACATGATGGAAAAGGGAGCTTTTTTTTTTTCTCCCTTATTTTGCTTAGCAACAGCAACAAAAAGAAGTACTCAGCTAGGACTGTCAGTTGCTCAGCTCATTAAAATATTGAGGGAAAGCATTTTAGCAGAGCTCTGAACCTGCAAAGCTGCCAAAATTATCTCCCTAATACCCATAGAAAGACTACTGAGAGCTCTTCGCTTTTTTCTTTTTCATTTCACCTGTTACTGCCACCAGTCTTGGAACAGGCTGCTTCCCATAGTTAGTATTTACTAGCTACCATTCCTATGTCTGAATTAAAGGTGCCCAGGGCACCCTGTTCCAGGGCCCTGAAGTGGCACATTTTAGGAGAACGTTTCCTGCTCTAGCTGTGGTGGCTATGTGTCACAACGCTCAATCAGAATGAAGTGGTACAATGTTACAATCAAAAAGGTCAGCGCAGTGAAAAGCTAATAGAGCAGCGTAAAAGCTAAGCAACTAACACAGATGAGGTTGTGTTACAACAGAAAAATGCTTACCCACCTCTGAGGATCCAGGCTCACAGAAAAGACTCCACAAAGGAGGGACCTCCAACCAGAGACCTTTCCTTAAAGGCAGTCAGCCCTTAAATGTGGTCTAAGAGAGGTGCAGCTAGGTTCCACCCCTTCCAGTTGCACAGGAGAATTGCCTTCACCTGTGCTCCCAAGGCTGACTGGGTTCTTTCTGCAGGTGCTCAATCAGCAGTTCAGGTTGTGACTCAACAGTTACCATATGTACAGCAAGGAGAAATACCAAGGTGACAATCTGAGATGCTGCTTTTGTTTTCAGCCCTTTTGATTTTCAGAATGAGGTGTAATGGCCTACAACTGATAAGCAGCAGAAATGGATGGCAAAACAAGATTCACAGTAATATAACCTGTTTCAGACTCTTTCTAGGTTGTTTGTGTGCTGGGCACTGCAAAATTCTGTCAGCTCCCAAATCAAGGAGCTTAATGCAGGAGATAAGAGAGGCAGGGCAAATCTAGTCAGTCTCTGCTGCTTGCACTTCTTGGGACTGTAATTCTCCAGCAGAAAGGGAGGTCTTGAATTAAATGTCTGCAATGGGCTTCTGTTGTACCCCGTTGATGCTATTTTGACTATGTGTTCAAGCCTGGAGATTCCATGGGCACCTCCTCTGGCTTCTCGGTGACCTACAATACACTACCATGGCTTGCATGCCTGCAAGATCCCCCTAGAAATTTTCCTACTGCAAATCCCAATGCTCCTTAGTGTACACAGCTGCACATACTCCAGACCTAGGCCTTCAGTGCAGTGTTGGTGCAAGACATTTCTGGCAGCCTCCTTCTTTCAGATGCTTCATAAGTGCCAAGTCAGAATACGCTCATTCTGCAGAAAGAAAACAGCTGTTTATTTTATCTTATTTGAATGGTGGTGTGGATCTTAATTCAGCAAAGTCATAAAGTATGTTGGTAAATTGTGAGTGTGTGTAGGTGGGTGTGTTGGTGGGTGTAGGGAGCATATGGAAGAGAGCGCAGCATGGGAAGGAAACCAGCAGAATGTTTAAGAATAAATAAAACAAAGCAGACTTCTCTCTTAGTGCATTTTAGCTCTTTGGACAATGCTTCAGCCCTTCTGCTAACTGTAAACTGCCCTAACGGTTATTTACGTTGTACTTGGACCTCTATATATGCTACAGATGTAATTCTTGTATTTCTGTCTCTAGGTCACAAAAGGTAACAAAAACCACAAAGATGCAATCTGTAATACAAAATTAGCACACACACACACACACACACACAAAAAATGCTTGCAATTTGGAAAAAGAGGTAAAGACTCTTCAGTACACATTCCACTTCGTGTGGATCGCGATGCTCAGCGCAGCATCAGGAAAGCAAAATGCAGAAACTTCGAGGTTGACCCCTGCGCTCATAGGGTTCATTCCTCCGCCGTGCTCAAAGAGCGTTCGCACAGCCAACGAGGCCGGTGGCGACGTCCCGCTTCGCGGCCTCACTTCCATCTCCGCCCTGGAGGCAAGGAAGCAGCCCTGCGCCTCGCTGCCAGCAGGGGGCAGCATTGCCCGACACATCTTGCGCGGCCGCCGAGAGGGGATGGGCGGAAAGGAGGCGGGTAACTCGCCGCGTTGTGCAGCGCGCTGCTCGGCCGCCTGCAGCAGCCGTCTTGGCTTGGGGTTGATCGAGGTAGGCTGCCGGCCGCGCAGCGCTCCCAGGGAAGCAGCGCGTTTCGCCTGACCTGGGAGCCATCTGACAGGCCGTGCTGGGCTCCAGTGTGCTGCCCGAGCAGCCTGGAGCTGTGTGCTGCACCTTCACAAGTATACAGACAAGAAGTTGCAAGGAGTTGTGTTTCTCTCCTTTCCCTTTTCTTTTCCCTTTCCTTCTCCTTTTCTCCTATCTTTCCTTTTATCTGCTTTACTTTTCTCCCCTTTACTCTCTTTACTCTCCTTATCTTTTCTCTCATCTTCCTTTCCCCCCCCCCCCTTTTTTTTTCTTCTTCCTCTTTTTTATCTTTTCCTGTATGTTGATCTTACAGTTTATTTACAAGGTCTGTTTTGTTAAATTTTGGTAATCTCTATTCAAGCTACTGAGTCGTGAAATGTTTCCATCCCAACAAGCACTATGTCAAAGGCGCTTACATGACTGGGGAGTGTACACTCAACTTCAGATCAAAAAGAGAATGGTGTTCCCAGCCATGTGGGTGTGTTGAAACGTGTAAGCAGAATGCTTGGGCTCCTTAAAGGCAGTGGATAATCTTTCACTGCTGTGTCTCCTTGCTGAGAGATGTGCAGAAACTATATAAAAGTGTGATCCAGGAATCTCCCTGATGGTTGCAGTGTGTATTTATAAATACATATATATATACTGGTCCCCAGGGGGGCTCAGCGTGACGTTGTGTGTCAGCTGTCCTATCCCTGTGCTTTTCATCCTGGCGCACATGTTACAGTCCTTAGAAATGGCCACAAAGATACTGTATGGAACTTTCCTCTTTCTGGACATACACTGAACAGCACATCAAGACTGGGGGAAAAGAGGAGAAAAGAACACCAAAAGGAAGAAATGGGAATACAGAGAGGACAGAAAGGGGAGAAAAGAGCCCCATGGTGGTAGAAGAGTTGTCTAAAGACCAAAGGGGAACATCCAGTGTTAGTAGAGAATAAGTAATTTTCTCACTTCTCCTGCACTGTTTTTGTACTTTCTACTAACCCCAAACCTCCCCCTTTCTGTAAAGCAATTATTTGAAAAAATCAGTAATATCCAAAACAGAGTTTTCTGCTTTTTGAAGATCCAAATAAAAACAAGAAAATGTGCCCCAAAAGTCAAAGAGTATGCATACGCTACCTATTGCTGCATAGTGCAGGGACACAGAAGTCCAGATATGTAAAGGAGGGTAGCTCGTCTGCTTCTGCGCAGGCAGCACCTGGCTGTGCTGTGCTTCACACTTCTCCATCACTCAGTGCAGCCAAGAGCATCTCCCTTTCATTTTGAGGTCTTCTACAAAGAGGAAAAATTAAAAAAAGAAAGCAAGTAAAGACTATCACAGTATACTGTTTTAAGAAGTCTGTGTTCCTCACAGCTAAGTAAGGACTTATCAGCCTTAT
The DNA here is from genome assembly GCF_019238085.1 of Lagopus leucura. Classification (NCBI taxonomy): domain Eukaryota; kingdom Metazoa; phylum Chordata; class Aves; order Galliformes; family Phasianidae; genus Lagopus; species Lagopus leucura. Next base: position 15,232,102 of record NW_024962250.1, on the reverse strand, counting down.
CAACTGAGAGCTTAATGAGCACTCAACGTGTTCTCCTTTCTGCTAACATGTGTGCCTGCAGCACACCTTACTGTACACCTCGCACTGCTTACCAGAAAACCCTCGCAGGATTACAACCCATTTCTTACTTTACAGAGAGGAAAAGATCATAAATAAATAACTTACAACCATTGCAAAGTTCAGTGTCAGCACTGCATTTTAGCAAGTCACGCCTTAGCTCACACCAATTGGCTCTACTTACATTACAGAGATAAGGCCTTTTTACTGAATTGGAAAAAAGACATCTCAAAGAATAAGAAAAAGAAAAATCTTTTAAATAGAATGTGGGTTCTTTTAAGAGACATAAATTACAACAAAATGAGCAACAGAAAAGTTTCCAAGACCAAGGCTATCTGTGACTTCTGATAATAAGAGAATCTGAACCGAAAATCTGAGCTTCTCAGCAAAGAAGTATTTTGACATAATTCCGTTATGCAAAAACCTCCTGCAATAAACCCCTCAAAATAACATACACACATCCCAAACAACAATAAAAGCAAACATGAAAGATTTTTGTTTTCATTCAAATAGTTGTAGGGTGGAGTTGGAAGCCTGCGGCCAGCTCTTTTTGTGTCTTGAAATCACTTTGTGACACACATGAAAAAGTTTGGCCACCCCTGATATATGTGCATATTAGAGTGTGCACTCAGGGTTTGAAATACAGTGAATGAAATTGCTCACAGCACATTAAGAATGCTCAGCAACATGCAATTTTAGGGTCGCACTTTATGCTGTAAGACACATTGTGCTGTTAGCAATATTTTTTCTTTCACTAAGCACACATTATTTGAGTTTTCTAGTTGAGCATACACCTAAAAGAATCTTTACCTTTTTAAAAGAGGACCATAAATTATTATCAAAGACTAGGGTATGAAATCAGCTGTTATTTGAACACACTGTTTCTGCTGTAAGTCCTATATCATCCTTGCATCAATATTCTTAACAGCAAAGCATGAATTCAGAGGATATAAAACCTGTAAGTCCAATTAAAGAGACATTACATACAAGTCAGACAGTGACAGTGTTATTTTTAAAACAAAATTCTTCACATGTTTTTTTGTATGACCTTCTTTCATTTCCGTAGTTTATTTTCCTTTTCAAAGACTCAAAGCTGACTGCTTTTCATCCATTTCTTTTTGCAATATAAAACAATGGTATCTTCTTCCCCTCCACTGCACTCCCTCTCACTTCCACTGCAGGGGGTTGATCCACCTGTCCTCTAAGAGGGGGAAGAACCAGCTTTGGGGAGCGCTTGTCAGATAAGAAATTGAGCAGTGATGTGGCTGTGTGTGCATGAGATAATAAATAAATAAATAAATAAATAAATAAATCAAGATACAGAGCTGAAAAAATAATTCACTGTATGTAGCATAGAAGAAAAATCATAATGAAGTCCTAAGTTAACTCACGTAATGCTTTCAGGAATCAGAAAAGTGACACTGTCAAAACACAACATTAGTTTTCAGAAGCCTCCAGGCAAAATTTTATTTATTTAAAGTTAGCTCCTATTTTAATAACAAAAAAAGTGGCAGTGTATTCTACATCAAAGAAAAAACTTTTCCTAATGTTTTCATTCCCCTCGTGAAGTACTTGAGCTGAAGAAATGGAGCTGTCTCTCTCTAAATAATTATGTGAGTGGCAGGATCTCAACCTGAGAAAGCTTTGTCTGCACTGGGGATTGCAGCATAAAGAGAATCACATTTGCCTTGCCTAATCTATGTGGCAATATGAGATATTCTGAATTTTGGTATTTAAATAGTTTTAAACTACATCCATAGCAGCGGAAAGCAAATCCTCAGTCAGAATCTTGGTGCCCTGTGTTGCCTTGGTGGAGGAGGCATACAAATGAGAAGTGCACCCAGGGGCTCTGGGTCTCAAACTGGACCATGTTCCATGTGGTCACTCCAGGCACCTGGAGAAGTGACCCCTAACAGCACCATGGCACATGGGGTGTGGTTCCTCTTGCATGCTCCTCCACTTGGGGCATCTTGGCATTCAGAAGCCAGAACAAAGCACTCTCTTAGAGCAATCAGATGTTTACCTTGAGTATACCTTATTGAAAGAATTAGAGCTACATTTAAAAGTATACTTCTGGATCTCTTTCCTAGAAACTCTGTTTATTCCTCTTCATTTGTCAAGCACTGCTTATAGCTAGTAGCAGTGATTAGGCAGCCCAGAGTCGTCTTCTTCAAAGACATCCTATAAATAAAGAATAATCCCACTAGGTCTTTAGACCTTTTGTTTGCCTTTTAGCTTCTCTTCCCTACTGGTTCCTAAAAACACCACTCTTTTTACACTGACTCTTGTCTGCATTTCCTTTCTATTATTTTGTATCACTTAACACCTCCTGCTTTGAACCTGCACAAACAGTGCTATGTGAATTTAGTTCAGTTACAAAAAGCCTCTCTGCATTTGCATGTATCTGGGTCTCACTGCAGTGCATGGATCAGCGTGGGAGAAGGGTTGAACTTTGCAAAGAGAGGGAGAGAGAACTCTTACAGCTGAGAAATGTATTTCTTCCTTCTGAACTCATATTCTTCTATAAGCAACAAAATAAAGCCAAGGCAGCAACAATTAAAACATGAGAAGCACAGAAGCTGAAGTTGTGCTTGCATGAGCTTGCACCCCTAATGCGACATCATGATTTCTGTGTCAGAGGAACAATATCTTCCTTGTAAAGTGGGGATATGGCAGTAAAAGGATGTACTGGAGAAGTTACGATTGTTTAGAATTGGCAAAAGTTGTCCATAGCAGGAACCCACCAGAGAGCTTTTTTTCCCTTCTGCGTTGGCAAAATCTGAAGTGGAACAAATCTCGCAAGCAACAGAAAGCAAGACTAACTACCTGGTGACTTTGAAGCCTGAATCTCTGTTACAACTGTGCTCCTGCCAAAACAAACATCCCTGCCCAGAAGATGGCAGGGAGCAGCAGAATTCCCCTTCGAGCAGCAAACCCCAACATGTCCACCCTGAGGGGAAGCCTGCTTATAGCCCAACATGCCGGCGCTGTGAGGAGAGGCCTGCAGTACATGGCTGCTCCCTTGATGGCCCACACAAACAGTGGGTCGTGGGCTTGTATGACATGTTGAGACCACCAGAGGAATCATGCTGTGAAATGTATCGTTAGTGTTACAGGGTGGATTACATACTGCTCCTGCGATCTGAGAGTGCTGCAGGCGGTGTGCTAGGAGAAAAGCTTTCCAGATTGCGCTCATGCAAATTGGTATCTGTGATCACATTCATTATGGCTCCCACTACAACATTATTTTCACACTCTGGTGTGCTGTTCACTCAGTCTAAACTTTTTTGTTACTGCAGGTTGTATGACTACAACTTAGCATCTCTTTGCCAACACCTTTACAAGAGTGAGAAAACATTATTTCAAAGATACAAATATGGTAACAGAGGCACATGAAAAGTAATGGGAGTGCTTAAAGTTAACCAGAAGAGGGGTGGCATGACCCTAACTTACATTTCCTGACTCTAGTCCCCTAACAGGTTACTGAATCAAAGTGTCCGTCAATTTGTTCAGGGCATTTAGTTCAGCTTAGTTTTTTGTTCTCAAAAAATGTTTTCTTCTGAATGGGAGATCTGTGTAATTTAGAGAAGAGCTGGAATTGCTGTAAGATGGGAGAAGTAGGAGTGAGATATGACCACATTATTTAGCACGTATTGTTTTTACTGGACAGTAGGTCTTTTCAGATTGAGTAAACTGTAAAATTATTTGAAAATGACTTAGGATTAAAAATACAATCACGAAACAGCAATATAACAGGAAATTCACAATGAGCAGGCATATCCAAGAGATGCTTTTCAAACATTCTGCATGAAATCGGGAGTGAAAGGAATAACGAGACAGTGCTGCCAGGTCTTAACCTTTGAGAAGATCCTCAGGACAACCTAACTAACTGCTTGGAAGTAAAAGGAAAAAGCAGACAGTGCTTTAAAAAATGAGAAAGGCAAAACCTAGCCATGAATTAATCCAACAAAAGTCAAAGCCAAGAAATTGTGAGCAGTGAGTCATCAGTAAAAGGGCACTTGCGTGTAACATACGGGTTCAGTTCACAGGTACCCAATCTGTTTTTTAAAATTAAAATTTAAAATATGTCAAAAATATTCAGCGTTCAGATGAAAGTTGAAAAAAAGACTTTCAAGATTTCAAGTCTGAATTTTGAATGTTTGGCTAATACATCAACACAGGCTGGCTTGCCAAAAATATTAAAATACAACTAAGGAGATCATAAATTAGTAAATTGTCAAGTATTCTTAATACGTGTTCCTAATGCCAGACATTTATAATACTAAAAGAAGGTTACTTAAATAATAAGTGTCAAACACTATTCAGAGAGCTCAGGATAGTTTAATGCATAGGATAAACTTTGCTTCAGCAAAGCCGTTTGGAAAGAAGTAACAATGCTTTAACTTGGAAACATGAGAAGTGTCTATATTTTAGGATTTCAGTATTCACTTAGAGAACTATTATACCGTGCAGTACAAACTTTTTATTAAATCACTGCATTCATTTATATGAAATAAAAGTTTTATTCAATCACTGTATTTTGATAGACTAGACTACTGCATGTAGACAGGAGGTAATGGATTGAGCATAACGTCCTTGAAGGTGAGTAGCTGCTTCAGCTCACCTCTTTAATACTCAGGAGATATCCTGCTTCTATTGCCCATTGGACTTTGGAGAGCCAAGGGGAAAGATGCACCAGTGCTGTCTGGTGTAACAAATCAGCTCCCGAATCACCTAACTATAAAACTTGCAGAGAAAAAATTACATGATCTCTGCTTAAAATATCTCAATGTCATTTTTAAATCTCTTTAGGAAGATCAGCCCTGGTGACTTTATAGCAGCTTAGCCATGTGCATTGTAAAGGCTCACTGGTACTGTAGACATCATTGGGTTTTGAAATGAGTAACACACGAAGTTATTAAATCAGTTTTGGTCTTGCAGTCTCATTTGACCACTTCATTTTAGTATTAAATATTAAACAATTAAAGAATTCAATACACAGATTTCTAAAAGAGGCAGGAGACAGAACTTCACTGGCACAGAGATCTGTAAGAGGGCATGGATTGCTTTTTGGGGAAAAAAAAAAGTGATTACCATACTTTTAACACTCGTTACATCAGAGAAAGAAGAAATTAAATTCATGGGTTACTTTTTAAAAACATCTTCCCAGAAATTATTTAGCTTTTTTGAGTTCTGAGTTCTCGAATGATCAGCAAACCTTTTTTGTGTCATAATACTCGCAGAACATATTTTCCTGCAAGCCCAAATGTTAGAATCTGTGTGCTTATATATAACCCTCAAAACTAGTGTCATGGAGGAATATATATAGTCAAAATTAACATCTGCTGATGTAAACACTCACCAAAGCTTATCCTTCAAACGAATAAAGCAAACAAACAAAAAAGTAAACAAACAAAACCCAAAGAAAAACAAAAACCAAAACAATTGCATCTATAAATTTTAAGTATCTGTTGTCTTTTCTTTTTTTCATGAAAACTAACATTTGTGTAGTTATGTGCCCATGTGCCTGTCTCCTATCCGTCTATTTTCAGCTAGCACATGTGTTACAAAGAAGCTGAAGAAGACCTGTGAAACAACTTATTCACAGTAGGACCCAGTAATTATGATGCATCTGCAGCATAAAGCAGATAAAATGGCGTTAAGACATTTCTTTCTATTATAAAAGTCTTAGGTTCCTATATGGAACAGCATTTTACCCACTTACCTTGCAAATCAGTGTTGAAGAAATTGCCTTGTTCACCTTGTTCACTCTTAAAGCTCAGTAGACTCATCTTATAGTTTTAGTTACTCAGACACTTAGAAGATGTATGAAGCATTTCAAGGAGAAAGTCTTCAGATAGTTCTTTTTTACCTGTTCACAAAATAAACCCATTAAACCCACTGAAGATTTTCTAGCCTCGAAAACAAACAAACAAACCAAAATCAACAACCTTTCTGTTGAAGAAGAAAATATTATACCGTTTTATAAACCAATGCATTATGTTTTCATTTCTCAGTATTAGAAAAAAAGGATAGTTTGAATCACGAATCTTTAAGGAAAACTTACAGGAAAAGGGAGATTCTGAGACCCTGGGCTGTGGACATACTGCAGTGAAAGAAAATACTGATATTTCCAGGGAGAAGAAAGAAAATGATTTAGTCTTATAAAAGTATAGAATTCAAATAAAACTGGCACATCCAGGTATTAGCAAGATCTTTTTTGACTGTGGGGAAGAGCAAAGATCAAATGCGTTTTAGTGTAGCCTAAAAATGATGCTGAATGCAAACAAACCAATATGTTGTTAACAGATTCTTCTTTTTCCTGCTATTAAATTTAATTTAATGCATCCATGTATTCAAACACTGTAGTATAAAAAGCTTTCTGCCTTCTCTCTTCTAAAAATATTTGAATAAGTATGACAAATATAATTGTTACAAAAGAGGATGGCAGTTCTACTGTATTTCTTGATGTAATGGTAAAGCAAAATGGCATTTAACAGTCTATTTTCAGGTAATAATCAACATAATATGCTGGACATGCAGGATATCTGACAGTGCAAAATTCTCTTATCTTTAGACACTGGTTTTGTATCAGCTCCAAGTGCCTATCTGGTACTGGGGAAGAAAGTGTGGCTGCAGTGTTACCCTATATAAACATCCTGCCCTTCATCTGACTTTGGTGGAGTTACCTCAGATACGTGCTGGCATAGAAAAAGGGTAAATGTCATACTGGTCATGTAGCTCCATTACTCACACTTGAGAAAAGAAGCAATGAAAATAGATGTAGAACACTGGCAAAAGTTTCTTTCTTGAAGGCTTAATTGTATAGCTTTTGCCTTAAAATAAGATTTCTCTACAGTTGTACTGCCTCAAGCTATATCCAAAAGGCTTCCCCTCCTATACCAATCCTACGTCATAAGTACAGTATCAATGCAAGGAGATCAATAGGAGCCTCACCTATGAGTCTGAGACTGTTTTAATAAAAGCAGAGGTAAAACTCCTGTTGATTTTCCAGGGAAGAATGAAGCCCTGGGGAATATTGGTAGCTCTTCATTAAGAGCTGTCTCCAGGATATACAGCATGAAGGCACTATCACCTCAGATACAGGGATGGCAAATCCTACAGTTTAACCATCACCTCCATCACATATTTTGGTAAAATATTTGTCCTGAATATCCTTGTGAATAATACTTCCTCAGTCCAGAAAAGGGTTAATAACCGGCCACAAATAACTTATTTGTGAGTTCACTTGAAGTCAGTAAATTCAACATAAAATTGAAAGGGAACAAAGTCTTTAAAACAGTATTGGATCTAAGGTTCTGAAGTTATAATCAGTTCATGGTAACCAGGCCTCAATATATCAAACTAAAGAACTGATGTGATCAGAGCAACTGTCATTTCCCAAGATCCACCTGTTACTGCCAGAATGTATCTAAAAATAAGTTAAAAAAAAGCACAATATTTTGAAAAGAAACCTTTATTGTTCATACAAAGCTGACTCTGTCACATATCATGGGGCATCATTAACAAGCTAAATATGACTTCGCTTAAATCAAACAACATTTCTTAAGGAAAGTATCCAACACAGTCATGATCAATTCTTTGTTCTTTCTTGGATGAATGTGTGTTTTGATATCAGCTCATTTCTTTTAAGCTGCTAGCTTAGCCAGCATGTTATATGAATAACTTCTTTGCCAGGTAAATCCACCACAGGTACTAAAATCAGAGCTGGGGTCTTCTTGCCCAAGCACTTTTCAAGGTTTTCTTGTAGCCCTAAAACAGAAAAAAACAATTCATGAATCTCCTGTGTTATTTACTATTGTGTGTCATCTCTTAAAAATCATCCAATCAAAAATAAAATATATTGAAAACTATCACGAAGTAAAAATTAACAAAAGTGATATGCAACACTGAATTTTCAATTTATACAGGAGGAAGAATCACCATCTCCAACCTCCAAGTCAACTAATTTGAGATCAACTGTACATGATTCTATTTAAGGCCAGGATTCAGCAAAATAACTAAAAGCATGACCAGCTTTGAGTGCTCTGTCAGTGACACATACAGCAAGCCCAAATGAAGTGCAGGCAGTAAAAATAACAGAAGACCAGCTGAAATATAGTTCTTTGTAATTTCTGATAATTGGATGATGAATGCGTGGTTGTCTCTAAGTGAATTTCTGCTCTCAAGTCTCACCCTGTTGCGTCAATTTATGAATGTAGAATGGGCCATTTTAAGTAACGTGAATATGATTTCTGTTTGAAATCAATGGAAGCATTTTGTGTTGAAGACAAAGGAAGTGTAGGGACGACAGCATACATATCTGCAGCTACTAAAAATACCCAGCTACAAAAAGCTTGGTTAAGACTGTTTTGTGACAGAAATCTGTAAATTCCATGTCCACTAGGGGAATGATGATAGAGATAAACTAATCAGGAGAATAAAGGAAGAAAACTAAAGAATAGAAAATTAAAAGGCAGTACTAAGACATTTCTGGACATGCTGCAACCTCAATGGACATGGTAGGAATCCAGCCACACAGAGCCTGTAAAGCAGACTACAGAAACCCTTCCAAACAGCCCTGCAAAAGATAGTTTCTGAATGACATGGTATGACCTGCATAGTTTTTGGTTTTGTTATTTCTGTCTGTAGCTTCTGTGATTACTGCAGTTCTTTACAACACTAAGCATTCTTGGCTAGAGAGAGTGTAAAGAGGGCAGAACTTGAAGACTGTCAAACTGTGGTGGTTGGTTTTTTTTTTTTTGGCATGACTTCCTGTGTAACTGTGAATAGGCAGTTCAGTCAAAGTGTTACCTCATATAGGATAAAACAGGAATTTTGCCATTGTATTCATGGGTGCCAAAGCTGTTCTAGCTTGTTACCTGGCAGCAGTATAATAAATTAATGTAATAAAAGCAACACTGCCTATGAAATACTGCAAAGACAATACCAGCCTTCTGAATTCTGCTGGCTTTCCTGTATTAACAACATTGACATTAAAGACAAAAACAGATGGGGTGAGTCAAAGATCAGCAGTCACCTCAAAGGCCAAAGGACTTCATGTTATGTGTAAAGAGTGGCTCTGTTTATGTATCTCAGATGTTCAGTGACTTGCTAATTAAGCATCAGCTAATATTCTCATTCCAAAATTCAATTTCAGTAAACTTTATAGCTATGTTAGCTCAGAAGGCATTAAATGGAAATAGGTAAAGGAAATTAGCTTCAAAAATCACCAATTCTGCACTGCTAAAGTAGCATTTCCTCTTTTTCTTCAATTAATATTGTGAAAATATAATTTTATTCTTCTACTTTTTACAGCCTTAAAAGTTGTGTAACAGTGCTAAGAGCTACCATAACAAAACCAGGTATTACTTTCAAAGGAAGAATTTGAAATTTAACTGCATCCTTTTGCTTTTTGAGGCAGCCAAAATAGTTGTAAATATTTACATTTAAATATAACCTAATGAACTTGCTCAGCAATCAGAAGGAGACACCTTCCTCACTTTTCTATTGCAGGTGCAAACTACTGCAGCAGAGCCTACACATATAACTGAAATGTAGCTGGAAAACTGGGACACGTCTCTAAATGTTTTATTATAGTTCTAAATCAAACGGTATGATGTGAAAATATTCTGCCTTAGACGTACAACATTTTACGTTTGAAAACTGTAAGTAGAAGTCTGCTTATGCAAATTTCCCCTGGAAAAAGGATATGAGGTCTTCCAAAAAAGTAAAATTTTATTGTAAGGTCCCCACAAAAGATAACGCACAGTAAATAAATCTGTGTCAGACTGTGTAATGATGGCTGACACAGTACAAAAACGGATAGCTGTACATTTAACCTCCTATAAATACTACATACAAATAAATCTTCCAATACTAATTGTATATTTTAATGTGACACAATGCTTTATTAAAACTTGCAAATTATGCTTTTAGATAAATAAGAATCTCAGTCAACAGTGTGAGCACTTTCTGATACTTCTGACGCATTCAAACTCTTTGTTCAAATGCACATTGGAGTTCAAAAATTTCTTTGCTTTATGTTCAAAGAAATGTTTTCTTAGGGAAATGTTTCCTTAGTTGCATGCTGAACTTGTAAAAGGTGATCTTGAAAGTGAAGATGTGTAAAGGGCAGAGGATTATAGTGTGTTTACTGGAGCTCTAACAGGAATTATGTGGCATAATCATCTTAAATTTACTTAGTCTGCCCTTATGCAGAATGTTTATTAACACAAAAACAAAAGCAGCTGGTTAGTGAGCAGCAATCATGTGGTATATAATGTGCATGTTTTCATTTTCTGTTACAGAATTCAATATTATTACTACATGGCATTTTCCTAAAGCAGGTGAGCTTCCTCCTGTAAAGTGAATTGCCCTCTATTTCCAACTAAACAGCAAAAGTCAACGGAACAACTTCCATACCAAGTTTCTTTTCATCCACTATGCACTTTTCTATTGACCTAGGCACATCTGAAGGATATGGATATAACCATAAGCTAAATCATGTGAAAATATTTAAAAATTCTTTCCTCTCTCAACTGAAATTCTAGCATTATCTATTTCAGCCATTCTTCTGTATGAACAGCATATTGAGATAAATAGTGATCTTTATAATGATGATTTCAAGCTGGCTTAGCATCCCTTTCATGTAACATGGCATATAACATCATAAGCTATTGTTTTGTAAGGTGCTTTTCACACCAAGTACATAAAACAATGTTCTGGGAGTCCCTACAAGGTTAATTCCAAATGACCAGGAAGACTGTTTTCACATCTGTGCTGTCATTGGCTTCAGTAGGATTTGAACTAGTATGAGGTTAGATGACAGACTCCACTTAGGTGCTTACAGAACCAGGTCCCTATTATTGGTGACATATGCGTGTTTCAACAGATATTTGCAGGTGAGGAGCCACCTGATAGCTCAAATTGAAAAGGAAAACGGTAACAAAAAGGAAGATCACATTTAACCCAGTACACAAAAAAAAAAAATCACTTTCATATTAGAACTACTATCTTTCCTTCACATTTTAACCAAAAGATATTCTTATGCTTAGAGCAGGTTTTTAAATCCCTGAGCTAATAAAGCTCAGTTGCTTCAGCTGCACAGGTCTGACATGAAGCACGTACTTTGAAAAGATGCGTCACAGGGGATCAGGTTCCTAACAGTTGACTAAGAGTTCCAGTCCCAAAAGATGTGTCCCTGGTGTGCAGAACACTTAACCCTTCGACCAGTACCAACATGACTATTCACAAATTATTGATGTCCCTAAATCCCTGGCAGATTGCAGACAGTTCTTGTCTCCCTTGAAGTCAAAGCATATGGTCACTAATGAGATGGATTAAAAAATACATGTACACATCCAAGGCTTTGCCACATGCATGTAAAGACACAGAAATGGAAGAAGGTGATTGAACTGGACTGAACACTGTTAAATCCATTATTAGCCTCTTGTTATGGATCATTTCCATTGATCTATATACAGTTTCACAGCACAGTTTAATTAAAGCTGTCTGGAACAAGCCTCTGCCTTAAATGATCAGGCAGAGCAATGAAAGGGTGAAACACAAGGAACCACTCTCATCACTCCCCTCCTCCCTGCTCCCCCCCTTACTGTCCTTAAGCATTCAGCTGCCTGTCTTTCTGGGTTACAACAATAGCAAGGGAAGAAAATTTGTTTTTTAAAAAAATATTCTGTATGTACTGCTTTTCATGAGGCTTTAGTGTCACAGAAATCAGTTCAGGATTTTTCTCACAGTTTTACTTAAAAATAATATAGAATATAAAATTATGTACTTGAATGTAAGATTTTAAAACCAGTGCAATTGGCTTGCTTGATTTTCCTTGTCCAAACTAAAATCTAGTCTAGCAAATAAAATCATTGTTGGAATATAATAGTGAATTGCTCTGCAAAATATGATTTTGTACTATTTTTTTTGTTGTTGTTGCAACTGTGAAGATTGCTCTGCTCACAGCAAAAATTGAGGTGACATGTTGTAAATACTTGTGATTACATTTTGACAACTAAGCTTGTGAACTTGATCTACCAGGAGCCTATCAGTTCCAAGGAAAACTGGCCAAAGATACATTATTCTGTGCTTTTATAAACACCTTCCAAAATTACTGAATTTAAAGTCTGTGGGAAACACTCACATGAAGAAAAAGAGGAAAAGTATGCATTTACCATATAACATAAGAAGCTCGTTCATCGCATTTTGATTTTGAAAAGAGAGAAGTCTAGACACAGCATAACAAATATTCACAACACAAACTGGATATTGAATGTTATGTAGCAGAGAACACAAATTCCGTTAGTTTGCTTTACATAGTTTCATAGACTGGCTCAGGTAATCAGTTAAGTCAGTTTCAAAGCCTGACTGAAATTCAGACTGGTCATCTGTGTTATACATCATGACAACAGACTTCCTCTGCAACTTGAAGCATCTGTTTAATTATTATTCAGAAATACATTCCAGGCCAGAGTGTTTAAAGTGCATCATCAGTATTGCATTAAGGAGCTTATAGTGTCTCTAGAACTGCTCCTAATCTGGTCTGCCAATATGTGTCACAGAACTCTGCTGTGTTTACCAGCGCTTAACAAACCTCAGTTATACCCTGATCATCATTACAAGTATGGAAATCATCATAATCCTGATGTTATAAATATGTGAAGACAGACTGTAACTCATGCAAAACCAGAAGGACAAAGGAAAATAATATAATAGCCAGGACAAATAACCAAGACTGGTTTGCTTCCAAAGCAAGTTTCATTTCCACTCTCCTAACTTTAATTATTGGGAAAGGCTGTGAAACTTACTTAATAATATCTGTTTAAAAAAAAAAATACAAAGTAGCCGACCTAATTTGAATATTTAAGAAAAACAAATGCATTGTTTTAGGCTTATTTCTAGATAAGCCTAAAAAGTTATCTTTAGTACTTGTTTGACTATGGGCCTATTTCTTTATTTACTCCAGAAGAAAAATAAATGAAATTACAGAGGCAGTTGCAGGACTGCATTTGGAACTCAGGAATCCAAATATACATGTCAGGATGTTAAAACAGCCACTCAGGCTTGCATAATCTGCATTTGCAAATATTTTCTTTCATAAAAATGCAACTTCAAGGATTTTTCCCACTTTTATGGACACTTCTTGCTATGAGAAGCCTATTGGTTTCTTGCTTCTCTCATCAAATTAGTTTTAGTTGTAAAAATTAAAATGCCTTTTCCACATAATCACAGAACTGATGAAAATAGATTTGAAACACCAAATACAGCATTCAGCTGGTTCATAATAACGAAGAATCCTCATAGATAGCAACCCTGTTTGTTAAGGATATGTTTGTTAGCACCCATACTGATAGGACTCAGTGCCTTTTTTGGTCATAAAGTACCATGTGTTGTAGGCAGAAATACTTACAAAACAGGGTAGCACTCCACACAGCACACAACTCACTGAATGTGACCTCACAAAAAAATCCTCTATAAAGGGAAGACTACCTTTTTTTTTTTTTCTTTTTAATAATTGACAGCTAGTGCTGTTTGTGCAGTGTATTTCTTAATCCATTGAAATCTATCCCAAACCTGAAAAAAAAAACAACCAAAAAAACCCCCCACCCAGTTCTAATGTCTTTACATGGGCAATGGTGAAACTAGAATGCAAACTGATGTAGATTTAGATAGATACCTGCATCAGAGCCCAAGTAGCACTTCCTGAATCAGAGGAAGAGGAGGAAAATGAGCTACTTTCCTTCATGCCTCATCAAGAACTTGTGCTCTCTGAATCTGTGTGGGGAAAAGTTGCAAGTATGCAGGCAGCAGTTTGGCTGACTCAAGACGGGCAAGCAACTGATTTATTTTGGCCCAAACTAGTCGGCACTGAAGATGTCTGTGCTCCACACTACCAGTGCAAAGTGAAGAGGAACAGACAGCTCCATACAGCCAGCTCTATAGGAATCCAACCACTGCCTGCTCCATCTCAGTCTCACTGAACTCTCTGCTGTTCCTCAGTGCCTAGATGGAAATGTGTGGGAAGAAAGAGGGCTCACTCATCTTCACAGAGTGTGTTATCATTTACAGAAATCTTAATTTTCTAGAGCAGAGTCATTAGGCTGAATAACTGTGGAAGTTTTTTTAGGCTGTAGCTAATGTATTTTTGTAGCATCCTGAAAGAAAATTAGTAGACAAAAAAGTTATCTTTAGTGCTTGTTTGATTATGGACCTTGGCAATGTATCTCTTTTATCAAGTTGCCACAATATCTTGTTTTGTTTTCAAGGCAAACTTTGATTAAGGACCAATTTCAGAAAACTTACTCTGGGTGCTAATTAGTGCTTCCTGGACTCCGAAAGATTTAGCTTATGATCCTTTCTGCTTACTAAACCTTGCAGTTCTAGTTACATGAAAATGGGAATGAATCAACCCCTTTCTACACTTCTGAAAGCTTCTGTTTAACTCAGCTAGGAACAAACCTCTGTTCTCTGCTTCCCTAATATGATTCTATTTTCTGTCCTTGCCTAAATGAGATCAAAAATAATACTTCACAACTATGAAGAGCTTTCAAACTAATGAACTTGAGACACATCCTCGGAGCTTCAATGTGGAGTTGGAAGCCTTTGCTTCTAAATGACCTCTTCAGTGTTGCCTGAGTCTTAGGAAAACCAGGTAAACAATCTATTTCTTCTGGGTGTGGAGTCATTCTTTAAGAGAAGGGCCCTGGCACCCCACTTCCTACTCTGACAATCCTTTTGCCTTTCTGCTGATGTCACACTAAGCAAAAGACCAGCCCCTAGCTCAACAATGTTAAAAAAGTAGTTGGGGGATACCAGGTAGCAGACTAAAGCTGAGTTTATAACATGATATTGTTAAAACAAGGAACTACGTAATAAAATAAAGGAAATGAAAATGCCATCAAATTACTACACAGAAACAACCAGACAAAAAGCCCAGCCCAAACAAACCTGATATATAACCTACAAAGGAGGGTACTTGGCTAGACTGTATATTCAAAACCAGACTAGACAAAATATGAAACTACATACTAGAGAGAATAATCCCATGAAGGAAAAATTACCTAAAATGATCCATCTATGTTTTCTAGCAGACAGCCTCTAAAGGAGAAGAACTGAAGGTGGAGATGAGACGTTTAAACTGAGTTCACGAATACTACCACTGTAAACTATCCTTGGACAGTTTCCCCCAAACTTCCTTCCAAATTTCTAAACTTCAGCTTAGTTTGAAGGCTGGCATGAGCTTTTCCTAAAGCTCTATGGTGTGACAGATGTACCACAAATGCCAAGGAGTTAAGCAAATCCAGAAAACATAATCATCAAATGCATATTTATACTGATATTTCTAACAATTGCAATTTCATATCAAGTGCAGCCCTTTAGTTAATTATATGCCACTTAACTGTCTCCAGATATATAGATTTACCTTCCAAAGTACACTGTACCAATCAAATTATGTATGTTATCATGCACATCAATAGCAAGCCAGAGAAAGAAATGTGACTCTTTTAAAGATAAACAAATGTTGCTGAGCTCTTCTGTGCATTAGTTATGGCTATTTCTCAGTAAAAAGAATAAAGATCTAGCTTCCATAATAATTCTTTCAAGCTGCAGGCTACAGTTTAGAAAACAGCAGAGTGTGAAAACTCATTGCTTTGTGTTTTCCAGTATTCTGTTTTTAGCAATGCCCTATATGCAGGTTGAGAATCAGCCTATACAAGGTTATAAATGTGGGTTTTTGTTTAAAATGTCATTAACCTTCAGCACTAAATAAACACTTAAACACGCCTTTCCAGTACCCACAGTGAGGTCTAAATATAATTTCAAAAAGAACAGAGGACTGAACTTTCCAAGTGCAATCACTAAGGGAAGAACTTCTGTTTTTTTCTAGAATCATGACAGAGTGCAAAGATCACAAGCCTGTTTTTTTTCTGTGTGCTATCTTTCAACCCTGTAAGAACCCAATCTCTTTAAGGGGTGGATGGTTATTGAACTTGTATGCTAGCTGTATTCAGAATCTCTAGGGAGGATAGGCTATAATGACACCAAGTAGGGATGAGTTATGACTGGAGACAGATTATTACAAACATATAAATCTGTAAGGACTCATTTTTCAAGCGGCATCTCAGAATGCACTTCACAGTATGTGGAAGCATTTGTTTGCTCAGATAGTAATCTCAATGTGCCTATGTGATCATATAAAACTGCAGGATTCACTAGAGGCTCATGTACACTATTTTTCCAATGCAAAATCAGAAAAATGTGCACTTTTTTTTTTTTTTTTTTTTTTTTTTTTCTGATTAATTGAAAACTTGGTGTGAAAATGATCAACTGCAACAGCACCTGTGCAGTAATTATGAAATTTGCTTTTTCACCTTTAGGTCACATTTCAGCTACTGCCTTCTGCCCCATAGTTCAAGAGCATGATATAGCACAGATTTGCAAGCTGTAGGACAGTTGGTGGCTGTGCCCTCCAGGTGAGGCTGGGAACACGGTGGGGCAGTGTGTGTAGGAAGCTCAGCTATGCCTGCTGGGAATTCAAGAACTTTTAACTCCAGGGCCTGTCAATCTGGCACCTTTCACAAGTGTAAATTCACTGAAGTATACTTTTTAAGAAGCTGTCATGGGACATACTGAAGCAAATATGTCCCTCAGTGGTTACACATGGACTCAGTTGTAACAGTGTTTGTTAAGGGGTTTGACATCCCTGAATGATATACTTGGTACAGCTTCCACATTTGATAGCTTATTCAAGTCCACTAGTCTCTAAAACTGGTGGGTTTAAGAAATATCTGACTACACATGGTATATATAAGTTGCCCCACCACAAAGAGATGCTTATGTAATGGCTGGGCATTACATACATCTACTGGTGGGGGAGATACACTCTATAAATAACAAAAAACATTTCTAAAACATTCTAAAATCTGTAGATTGGGTACAAAGAAGATAATATGGTACTTATTTTATGATAAATTATGCCATGATCATTTAAAATAAAATTGTTGGAATAAGCATTTTCTGTTTCTAGGCCAGATTCTTAACTCTTGTACATTGTAGCTGTGCTAATATACACCTGCCAAGGAGCGTGCACAGTAGATCGCATATTTATATATAGTATCACATGCAGACTAATGAGATTATTTCTAGATGTTTATTGTTGGAGAGAGCTCTGAAACTTTAAATCAATCTGCCACATTAACGCAAACAACTTGTTGTAACAAAACTAGATAAAAGTGCACAGAACATGTTAAATACATTATTAGGTCGATGAAGATCATTCTTATTGATCCAGGTCTGGCTTCACAGCACAGTTTAATCAAAGCTGCCTGAAAGAGGTAACAAAGAGTGGTCATGGCATTCACCGTCTTTCATCCCAAGGTCACTGATTTAATCTTAGAGTCTAGAAATAACTAAAAATTCATTACTGTTGCATCTGACAACTTATGTGATATCGACTGGAGCAAGCTAAAAAGAAGGGTATGCTAAAGCTAAAAAAGAAGGAGCAAAATCTGGTAGCCATTCCAGCCAGGATATCCTGCTGCTGGAAGTTGCTGTTGGCCCATCCAGCAGTTTGCAGGCTCCTGATGGTCACCCAGACACCTCCCCTGGATCTGGCAGATTTATATTAATTGGATTTTTATCCCATATGGCAGAGCCCCAAGATATTTGTACCTTCTTATTCCCTACAGTCAAGAAAGAAAATGAGAGAGATGAAAGTCTTTTGTTCCTCTCCATGGCCTCCAAAGATGACAAATAAATCTCACTGTTAGTGCTTCCAGTGTAATATGAGCTCATAGTTTGTTTACAGATTTGGGAACAGGAGACTAGGAGAGTCATGCAGTTGTGTCAACTGGTAGCAAAATGAAAGAAAAAAGTCTGAAATTTGGCCAGATAGCAATGTGAGCTGTGAGTAATTTTTGTTCTAACTCAAAGTTATTAACATTATTATTTATAAAAGCCTTCCTTATGACTTATGTGCCATTTTATCTGGCACTGAATGAACACTAAATAACAGAAAAGGTCTACCACAAAGTGTTTAGTACTATCATAAGAAAACAAAAAACAAAAACAAAAATAGAGCTTAAAATGGAAAGTGCAGAGGGTAGGAATCTGAGGCATAGAAAAATGTGCCAAAAATACACATTATTTGTTAATGCAATTTTTGGAAAAATAAACAGTTGACCCCAAACTCTGACCCCCTGCACTCTTCTTCTTCCTCTTGAGAGCACAGCACAGCCAGCACATTTAGTAGCAGCAATAATACAAAGGCCAGGAACTGTGGGGTTTGCTGCTGGATCTCTGAAAGATAAAACTGCACCCCAGTACAGCACTACTGTCTATACATGTTTCACCTGCTTTGGAGTTTTAACACTTTTCACTTTTTAGAAGCCTCTCTCATTATTTCACCAACAGTATCCACTGGAGTTGTTCACAGAATATCTGGAAGTTACGTAAGGTCTTGATGCCAAAGTAGTCTATCATGTTACAAACTTGACTGACTTATGAATGCTTCATAAATATTATACAAAATGCACTGCCTCTATATAGCCATGTGGGTGATGGGTAAAGTACATAGCATAGTCTCTCAGTGAATGGAAAAGCTGTACAGGTCTGGCTTACAGCTGAAGGGTTCCTTGTTCCTTGGGCTGAGCAGTCTATCAGCAGTGCTGAACAGCTCTTCTGTCTGCACACTGGTTTCTACAAAAGCAATTTTAGGTTCTGGAGCTGTAAGCCACATCTCTACCAAAAGCAAGGTCAGCTCAGTCAGATTAATTAAATTGGAAATTCTCAGAAGAAAAACGGATGCAATGTTTTAATCACTCATAAGAAACACAAAGTGTGAGTGATGGAAAGGTGACCTTTATCTTTCCCATGGAAAGGAGGCCAACCCATAAGGCACAGGGAAACATACTCTTGTTTTATCCTTGTGCCTGCTGCTGTTTTAAAAATGTGATCTGTGGTAGATGATCTGGTTTTAACAATGTTGCTGTACTGCCAGAAGGAAATAAATTGTTCAAGAAAAGATGTCAGTTTTAAAGTAAAGCAAAGATGCCCACATCGCCCTCCCTTTGGTCAACACTGATACTTTATGCCACGGGCCTTAACTTGTCAGGGGACATCTTGCCTTCTGCACTACAGAACATGGTAGTGAGAAAGACAGACTACAGAAAGCCATCAAAATCTGCTCACAGAGGGCTGATATTCTCCCAGAAAGAATATAATCACTGTAAAGGTCTTATTGGTATATTCTACATTACATTAGGTAAACAAATTATGCAATTACCAGAAAGATCAAATAGAATGAGGCACATCTTTTTTTTCCTTCTGTTGCCGACAACAGAATGCGTATGTGGGTAGACAAGGAAGACAACAGAACATTGTTGGCCAACTGAAATTTTGCCAGACCACCTTATGGGGCAAAGCAAACTCACCTACAAGCTGCCACAAGAAGCCATCATTAGGTTCATTAGAGTCATACAGATCATGGTAAGACAAGGTGAAACATGAAGATGCTAAAGGCTTGTTATGATGATGATTAACAATAATTGATTAGATTTCATTTTTGACTTACCAAGAGCAATGAGGAAAACTGGATCTTATCATATACAGTCAGAACTCTATATAACCACATTTGTGTCCTGTTTACATTTTCAGCAACCAATTGAGGCAAATGTTTGAAATGCTACCTGTATTAATGTAATCAGATCCAAAGTTCTAATGAAAAATAACATGAAGTATTTAAGCCATAACCTACTTGCTCAAAACATAAAACTTGGTTATTTATTCCTCCAGAATCCTAGCTTTTTCTCAGGGGAAATTTGGAAGTTTTAAGTTCATTGATCCTCAGCTTTGCCGCTCTTCTCTCCTCTGACCTTTTAGGTATTTTCTGGCTACTGTTGCATTTTTGTTCTGACTAGTTTGTAAATTATAAATCTTATTATACCTTATTTTTTTTTTCAAACCACTTGCTACAATCCTTACAGTTTCATTTTTGAGACCAAATGAAGATTTACTGCATGCAGAACTGGGTAAAAATTCTGTTGTGATCAGCACAATATATTTTATACTCCATCATGATCATTTTTCTGGCTCCATGTCAGTATAACTTTTTCTGCTTTTTACAATGGTTTACAACTTAAATAATTTAATACAACAGTTGTTATATTTTTATTGCAAGCTTATAAAACTTGTACCATAAGTCTCTTTCATGCAATATATTAAAAAAAAAAAAAAAAGACAGAAGAGAAAGGGAACTGCTGATTACTAAAACTATAATTCAGTCTTGAAATTCTAAATGTATAATAAAGTGCTTCTGATTCACTTGCATACAGTAGATCTTGTCAGAATTTCTCAGATGAACTACCTCTTCATATTTAGTACTCCTCACCTGTTGTTTTAATCTTGATATATGAAAAACAATGATTTCACATTTCAGACAGTATGTTGATGGTCCAGGGCATAGCATAAATTATCCAGGGAGGGGAATGCCATTGCCAACTCTGCCTCTGAGTAACTGGAAGTCCTTAGGTAAGTTCTTTTGGTCTCAACGATGCATATAGAGCTACTCTTTACTGAATTTTGCAAAGGCTGCCAGTGGTGTAAAGACAGGCAGTTATCTCCTTAGGCCTTAGATGGGACTTTTGTGTCTGTATTTTGAGTTTAAGGTTCCTAAACTCAATCGCTAAATTTTAGAATTTCATTTTTTAGACTAGAAATAGCACCTTATGAATCACAGAATCATAGAATTGTAAGGGTTGGAAAGGACCATGGGATCATCTAGTCCAACTCCACAACCTGTCTAAACAGCTTATTCCACTGCTCTGTTACCCTCAAAGTAATTAAGTTTTTTCTCATGTTTATAAGGAACTTCCTGTGTTCCATTTTGTGCCCTCTGCCCCCCCTTCCATGTTGCTGGGACCACAGGAAAAAGCCTGGCTGCATCCTTTTTACACCCTCCCTTCAGATATTTACAAGCATTGATAGATCTACTCTCTTTTTTCTCCAGTCCCAGGTCTCTCAGCCTTTTCTCATAAAGGAGATTCTCCAGGCATCTAATCATCTTTAAGGTCCTCTGTTAAATTCTGTTAAATTCTTTAACTAGGGATCCCAGAATTGGACACAGTATTCCAGATGTGGCATCATGACATAGAGTAGAAGGGGAGCACAACCTCCCTTGACCTGCTTTTAATTCATCCCAGGATACCATTAGCCTTCTTGGCCACAAGGGCATGCTTCTGGCTCATAGCCAACCTGCTGTCCACCAGGAAACCCAAGTCCTCCTCTGCAGAGCCTCTCTTCAGCAGGTCAGCTGCTAAATAAGCACGTGTTTATTCTTCCCCAAGTGCAGGACTCTGCACTTCACAGAATCATAGAATGGCCTGGGTTGGAAGGCACCTCAAGCATCATCAAGTTCCAAATCCCCTGTCTCAGGTGTATTAATATCAGTAAGTTTACTTCTGACAGTATAAATTTGTCAGAAGTAAATCTTACTGACTTGAAAATTACACATGTATCCCTATTTCCAGAGTAATTATTCATATTTTTGAAACTTAGGATAAAAACTATGAGATATAGTATAGATTCTTCACAATCCAGTGCAGTAAACCATTTCTGCACAAAATGGATTATTATTGGATGCCTTATTTCTTTTACCTCATGAAAGTCAAATATTTCAATTTCTAGGGCTAGGCTTAATAATCTCCAGAACATATTTCTAATGGCTTGGCAAAAATAAACTAGATAATTCCTGTAAATCACTTAACTGCATGACCTTAATACTACTAATACAAAGGCTTTTTACTTTGCCTAAATGATTAAGATTTTATAGTAGAAATCAGCTTGAGATTTCTAAGAGATCAACATAACAAGCTGAGAAATAAACTACTATTTGTCCAAAAGCTTGACAGAAGAACAGACATATCAAAATTAGTTTCAGAATTGTGTTGTAATGATTTCCTCTCTACTTACAAGGATCACTCACTTTGTAGAATGAAATGAAAGATCACAGAGGTCTTCTTTTTTTTTCAAGACTCCAATCATGCAATGCCAAAATGATTAATAAATGAGTAATAAAAACAGTGTTGGACACCAAGATTAAGCTGCAAGATATTTTTTAAAATAAAATATACAGTAAAAACAAAACAAAAAAACAACTTGGAAGACAATTTGTGTTTATGTACTTGAGAAACTCCAAGAATATTATCTAGAGGACAGCAACTCTATTCTGACATCTACCTTTTTTCTTCTCATTACATATCTTAGATATTATGTTTACCTCTGTAATTTTATAGTTACGCAGATAACTAGACGGAGACATCTCTATATATAATGGATTTCAAGAAATATGTTAATCTCCTCCACTCTAGAGGTAGTTGCACACGTGATCATTCAAACAACATTTAGTAACTGATCACAAATGCCCTGCATGTACTGTTAAAATTTCTACTAACTGCCCACTTACCAGTCAGAATCCCCTTTCCAACAGAATGATACAATCTGTGGATTTGCTTCTCTAATGCTTTACTCTCAAAGTTCCAGGGTTCAGTAAGGTTGGATCTATTAGTAAGAAACTCCACAATACCAGTCAGAAAAGTCAAGATCATGAAACATCTGAAGAATGAGCTAGCTGCCATATGGAAATGTCTAAATGTCATCCATTACTATTGTCGCTTTTCCATATAGCAGATACTGAAATCAGTACGCTGTAGTGGTTCAGTAAATTTTTCTCTTAACAAGTTAATAAAACAGTGATCCCCACATAGTCTTTCCATCAAAATTTCATAGCAAAAAATGAGAATATTAAATGCACTAAGATAGGGAAGATCTGCTCCATTTGCTCTGTAATGATAATCTTTTACAAAAGAGGATTTTTATTATTAATTCTTCGCCTTCTAGGGATATTCTAATTTCCTGGAATGTAAAAATGCCTTAAGCACAGCAATTTGCTCAACTAGACTGAATTTCAGGATGTTTCAAATGAGCTGATAAACAGTGATATAATTAGCAATTATTAGATCAAGACTGTACAGAACAGATAGACAAGTGAACCGGCCAATTGACAAGCAAGTTGTGGATATTGTTTTTAAAACTGTAAGATGCCATTATGCTTTGATGTGCATCATAACTTTTCTTTTAGAGAATTAAATACCATGCTGCTTATTCTTTCTTTAGAAATGCAGATTATTCTATCAACAAAATCCTTGGGGTCATAATCACTGAACACATCCTTCTGTGTATGAATAATGAGGAATTTACAGGCTGAATATAACTTATGCACTAAAAGTCATTAGACTGATTTTTTTTTTTCAATTAAATAGTTACAAATCAATTGCATAAGCATGCTAAAATGAAGACTTGGTGTATTGCTTAAGCACTCAGCTTTGCAGCTCCTGAATGAAATATATTAGTTTACCTCAGAAAATAAAGAATGCAATCAGATACACTACAGAAAAACTGAAGTACAAGAATAATGTATTTTATACTATCACTGTATTTTCACCTGGATATCACTATATATCTTTCACTACATATCACCTGGATATTTGTTATTTATACATAATTTTGTCAAACTGTCAGATAGTGGCTGGGAAGTGTGGCAGCTAGATGACAGAGACAAGGCTAAGGGGCTGTTTGAGATGCAGAATGAAGTTACTAGCTGAGATTTTCCTCTGAAAGAGTCAGACACAGAACAGTCAATAGGCTGTTATCTATAGAGACAGGTTCAGATTTCAACACTGTCCTGCCAGAATGGATAGCCATTGAAATGAATGTCTTAATTATTATTTTAATTCTGACTTGATCACATTCAGGAGGAATACTTCACAAGAATACATATTGATTCACCGATATTAGTCATGAGTCTTATGATTTTTAAAATATGAAAGTTCAAACTAAAAAATACTTGCTGTGGGCCAAGAACATATTCTTTTATAAACTTAGGATGGAGCTATTTGCATGTAACTTAACAGTTTAAGAGCTAGATGTCTAAAGCAAAACAGCTCTCTGTTCCAAAAGATTATTAATCCCACTGCAAAATAGGATGAATGGTTCTTGAAGGTGTCTGTCTCCCAGCACAAAGAACCAAGACCATGAGGTTAAACAAAACAGTCAACTTCTAGGCAGTTAGAAAAAAATAATCTTACCCTAGGTGTCCAGGCAACTGTGAATTGCATCACACTCAGTTTTAACAGCAACAATGAATTTAAATGGGTGTCTGGTTAATTGAGTTATTATTGCAGACAACTGCACTGCATAGTCCCTCACATTAAATGATCAGCTAACCCTTGCTATTCAAAGTTATTCCTGAATGGCTTTCCAGTCTTAACAAACCAGCTTCAAGTGGAAATACAATCAGTGTTCATGCAGAACAATGTAACGCTTTTAATTTCAGAATGATTTAGGCACACTTTATTCAGATACAGTGCTGTGTATTTGTCTAGTAAACTTTAGGCACACTTTGTGGAGAGATATAGTGCTATCTGTTTGTCTGGTAAGCTTTTCCTTATCACTTCTATTGCTCAGAAGAATTTAGTTTTAAAAATATGCAGAATAGAGAAGTTTGCAATTCAGTATTTCTAGCCTAAGGGAAATTTTAAAGCAAATAGATCAGCTGCTTAAAAGCAGTTATAATTAGAAAAGAAACTATATAAACTGGAAGCGTCTTACCCAGATCTACTACTTTGCAGTCTTCTTTTCCAGTTTACCTTTGCAACTGCAAGAAAGTGAATTGTCTTTGCATTTATTGTTGCTGTAGGGCTAAATTTAGACTTCAGACCAAGCTTAATTTTAAGTGTTAAAAACAAAGAAGCTTTTCTTTGACATTTGACTTTGACTTTGAAGCTTTTCTTTAATTAAAATAAAGGAAGCTATTTAAATCTGCCCAAAGACATGCACAGCAGAGGTTGTCTTAGTGGCAACACTTGCAGCAACATGTACATAAGGAAGTCAAATAGATGAATCATATACTCAGCTGTGCTTCAAGCACATCACATCCAAGCTATATGCACATGCTTATACTCCTGAAGAATCAAATTCACCTTAGACTAACAAAAACAAACAAACAAACAAAAACCCCAAACTGAACAAGGAAACAAAGCAATCACACACACAAAAAACCTCAAAACTACCAACAACAAACAAGCAAACAAACAAATGTCAAAGAACCTTCAAACTCAAATAGTTTAGAACAGAATTAAAGAAAATAATTCTGACTCCACTCTAAATTTGGAAAATTTGGAAAATTTTCAGGCACTACACTCATCAACATTGTCAACTTTACCTACAGTTACATAACAATATTAACTGAACACATTCCCCTATTTTAATAAACTGAATCAATGCCAGCCAGTTGGCAGTTTTTGCTTTAATTTCTGATTTCACTGAAGACTGATTAACTATCAATTAATAACAGGTCTTTCAATCCTGACAGTTTTCTGTCACCTTTGAATCAATCAAATGTCTTCTAGATTAAGTCAGCCAGGCAGAACAGAGCTAAGTTATGCTGTTTCAAAATAACTCAAGGAAAGGAATCACTACTTTTAAAGGAAATCCATGTAGGGTCCAATATGAACACCTTATTTGTTATAAGCATCATGAAAATAAATTTAAATTATATAAAATAAAATTAAACATAAAATAATGTTAAACATAAAATTATGTTTTTATCCAGGACACAAAAGATGCCTCAATACTGAATATTATGTGACTTCTAAATAATTGGATATTATCATATGGTGGGAATTAAATGGTTTTATGAAGAACTATTTTGAGATTGAGTACTCTTCAATTTTTCTTGGAGTACTAGTCAAATTTGCATGCTATCTTCACCTAATGCCAATGAATCAGTGCCAAAACCCTACGCAACGATTAGCTTTAGTCTATCATATTATGAAAAAAAAAAAACACAGATAAAATATTCTGAGAGAAAGACACAGTTTGGCATATGTTTATACTACACTACATCTGACATGTCTGTACTTGAAAAGATTATAGGAATATGACTTTGATATTAGTTCTGATAATAAGAAATAAGTGTATGCAACTAACTCTTGATAATACTCCATTGGTATGTTAATGCTATTATGAATTCTATTCTTAATTTTGTTCTAGAATTATGAATTCTACACCCTATATGATTGCAAAATTAGTCTTAAATATACCATGTTTGAAAAGTCTGGCCTAAAGCTATGGCATTCTTCATTCTTAGTCTTTGATCTGTATCACAATCATAGAAACCATTTTAACTGACAAGGCTTAATTCTTTCATGCTAAGAGTAGAGTATATTCCTTTATTTATATATCTGTTCATTGACTTACATGGAACTGAAGTTCCAGTTATCCAGGCCAGTATCTACCACTTCAAAGATTGTTTTACACATATGTTGTAAGCCAAGATTTTTTGTTGCTCAACAGCATGTCAGCTCAGTGGAATAAAATATTTTCTAAATCAAACACATTGTTAGGAAATAAACCAAAAGACTGAAACCAAACAGTCAAAAGAAAATGACATATATGCCCTGCCTTATCTATGGCACCACAAATAAAAAAGCAATAGTAATTTCACCTTTGCAGGATGAGTAGATGTGTTTCATTTTTGTATCAGTTATGTTTTTATGTTTACTGTTCTATTCCTAGTACTACTGAGGCATATTTTTAGAGGTGATATGATGGAAAGTGATTTGGTGCCGATATAATTCATTAATGCTTTTAATTTCTTCACTTTCAAAACAGAAGGCAAGATAGAACAAAATTAAAACTACTTAAAATTTGACATTATATATTAGATTTTTCTATTCTTAATTTATCTTTTAAATTTTATGCCATGTTCATTGGAATTTTTAAACTTTCATAAGCATATTTTGTCTTAAATCCTGCACATAACTTCTCCCCAGAGCAAAATATCCTGTGAGGAATAAGCATAGAATCATAGAGGGGTCTGGTTTGGAAGGAGCCTCAAGGATCATCAACTTCTAAAGCCCTGCCACAGGCAGGGTTACCAGCCACTATATCAAGTACTGACTTAGATTGCCCAGGGCTCCAGCCACCCTGGTGTTAAACATCTCCAGGTATGGGGGATCCAAAACCTCTCCAGGCAACCTTTTCCAGCACTACACCACTCTCTCAGTAAAAAACTTCCCTGACATCTAACCAAAATCTCCCCTCCTTTAGTTTAAAAGCATTGCCCCTTTTCCTATCACTATCTACCCATGTAAAAAATTTATTTCCCTCACATTTGTAACTTTCAATACTGGAAGGCCACAATGGGGTCTCACAGCCTTCTCTTTTCCAGGCTTCCTTCCGTCTATCTTGGACACAGTAATCCAGCTGGGGCCTCATGAAGGCAAAGCAGAGAGGGACAATCACCTCCCTGTCCCTGCTGGCCAACCCTCTTCTGATGCAGCCCAGGATAAGATTGGCTCTCCAGGCTGCAAGTACACACTGCTGGCTTATGTTAGGTTTTCCATTAACCAGGGCCCCTGAGTTCTTCTCAGCAGGGCTACTCCTTTCAAGGATTTCTTCTCTCAGTTTGTATACATATTGAATACATCTTTTGAGTTGATAAACTTGAATAATAACTTGTATTCTTTTTGAAACCATTGAAGTTAAATCAAGTACAACTCAGAATTCTCTGAAGATGATAAGCAGATGAAATAGAATGGAGGAATACAGTCCTCCAAAAAATAATTTGTTCAAGAAAGCAGTTGTTCTCTCCATTGATTTTATGAGAACCGGTGTCAATATGTTGTGTAAGAGACTATTTTGTGACTGTATGACACTTCCCAATCTGGATTTTACTACTTACAGTGGTTCCATCATTTACAACCATTATAGAGAAAAAAAAAAAAACAAACAATTCAAACCACGAAACAAACAAAAAAACCTTTCTTTCTCAGGCTCTTTTAAAAGCATTGATTATGTTTGTTGTTTTTTTTTTTCCATTTTGCCACCAAGTCTCTTTCTTGTTTTCTATGTCTCAGTGAACTCTAATCTTTCACTGCCATAACAGTATTTAGGAGAAAAATAGGAGGAAATAGGAGGAAAACACTCACTGTATTCAGGAAGAAAATTAAAGAAATAAAATCAGAGAAGAAACAGAAAGTAACCAGAGCAAATATCACAAATTTAACTATCAGGAGCAAACCATGTTTTTTATCTAAAATTCTGATTGCTAATCTGCAAACTATCACTAAATATCCTACTTAACAAAATGAACTCACACTAACCTTAAAAGCTGTCCATAATTTTAATGGCAAACAAGAAGGTTCTAAGTTTAAAACATACTAATTTCAATTTTAAAAATCTATCCTTACCCTAACTATTACTCTGTGGTCGCAATGTAAATGACTGTGTGTTTCACTGAGGTGTAATTAATAGTTATCAAAAGATAAAATACTACTTATATAATGAGAATGGAAGAGTAGCAACCCCAACAAAAAAAGAGAAATGTCAGAATAATGGTGACAAAGCCAACCTTATTCCTCTTCAGATCAGTGTGTTTTTCATAAAAGGAATTAAAAGAAAAAAGACCTAGGAGTGTAAAAAAGGTCTGACCTGAAGAAAATCCTGACTCCACTAAAGTCAAAGGGCTTTTTACCACTGAATTAAGTAAAACCACAATTTCATGAACTGTGTATGTTTAATTTAAATCTGTATACATCATCTTCCTATTATGCCTTTTTTCACTTTGGAAAAGTGCCTGTGCAGGAGAGTAGGCTGCAGAAAATATTTGGCAAGAATTCAGTAGACAAAAGTTCAATTTCTGTTACAGGCTTACTAAGAAAACCTGAATTAGTCACTACTTTTGTCTCCTGTCTCTAGGCTCTTTCTACAAAACACAGTTGGACAGTGCTAAACTCTTTTCTCAGGTACCCTGCAATTAAAAGATACAATTGTGCTACATCTAGATATATCTTTTTATTGTACTAAAAACATTGTCTACTAAATTCCATGATAGACCAATGTAATATCCTTGAAGGCACAAGAAAAAAAAAAATGTAATGAGAATACATAAGAAAGAAAAATCAGCTGATAATGGTTTGATGATAATAGTGGCAGCTATTAAAAAGATTTATCTTTAAACAAATAACAAGAAAATAGTTGAGAAACAGAAGGTCAAAATACAATTCATATGCTTAATAAGAAAAAGCCAGAACAGTGGAATTTCTACTTCCAGGTAATTCTTTGCTACAGTAAATTTCACGTTATTTTGGAAATGTCACTAATGCTGCATTTAATGAAATTTCAACAAGCTCTGCATGGACAGAACACTGAGCAAGATGACAGCCTTTCTGTAATCACTAACAGTTTGAACTTACTCCAGGAGTTATAATTTTTTTTGGTCCACAGCCTACAGAATGGCTGTAAACTATCTGGACTTTCATTTCAGCTTCAATCTTGCAATACAGTCTGTGTGAAATGTTCCCTATGGCTACAAGTTTGACTCACTTCAGCAGAAGGTCATGATTATGCTTTTAGGGACAACAAAAGGTTTTCGTAAATTTTAGATAAATTCTATTTCTTTACTTTATTCATTATTTGACTTTTTATGAGATTTATGAGATATAAAATCTGTGATCCATAAAGAAGGCAAGCAACAGCAATCACAGTCAAACAGCTTTACTCAACCTAGTGAACTAGTCAACTCCAGTTCACAGCTACAGGATGAAGCTCAGGGGTTGATCAAGAAAGTTACCTCAAACACCAGATTAAGACACCCTCAGGAGCTTTAAGATCGCGAAACAGATTAATGAAGCTGATGCAATTAGTTCCAAACATGCAGAAATATTTAGCCTGTAGGAGGAGATAAAGATTCATATCTGGTCAAAGAACATTTTTCAAATGAGATAATATGGAACTGTCACTTTGCAAACAGAACACTACTAGTCAATCAAGAAACTATGGCTGCAGGAACACCAGCAGCTGTTTGGCAAAATAATGCCTAATGATTACAGTGTACCAGCAAATCTGTTTTTTTTTTCAGTGAAGGTGATCAGTGTGGGGAAGTGCTGTTCCATGAGGATTTTATTAAGATTTCTAAAGTTGTAAAAAGATGTAAAGTTGTAAAGTTTTTCGAAAGAGTTCTAAATGATCAGAAAGTACTTGTTACAAATTGGTACAAATTGATACAAATTACCAGACTTGCAGTTTATCTTGCAATTATATGAAAATTATGCACAGTTATTTCATTCTGGTGTAACTCAGCCTTTGCAAGAAAAATTATGCATCTCTTGTGAGAGTCCTCTAAGATTAACAGACTTCAGAACAATGGAGGAGAAGCAGTTTGTCAAATACAAGATCCAAGAGCATAGGGCCAACATTTGCTTTCCGTTACTTTAAATAGTGCAAGTAGAATATTAGAAAATGAACTTGCAGAATCCTGAGCAGAGACTGTCAATGCCAGTGTCTATTTTAAGAAGAGAAAGACACTTCAAATGCTAGACACTGCAAAGTAAGAAGAAGCCAAGATGAGTTTGCTAAGCTGCAATCAGATGCGTTTTGCTTGAAAACTGAATGACATAAAACATGTTCAAGACAGACTTCATAACACTGAAAACTTAAAATGAACTCCAAAAACCAGTGAGCTTGAATCCCAGCTTAGGAGAAAATATTTGAAATTTCTTAAAAATTCAGAATGAAAGTGTCAACAGCCTGCTTAGACAAATAATGTACACATGAAAAACACAAAAAACGTGAAACAGTTCAGCAAGAAAAAGGTAAAAAGAAAACTCTAAACTACCTATAAACCATAGTTAAAACAGTACGGTCTGAAATGTAAAGAAAGCAGACTGTGTTGCTCTACTGATATGATTTTGTGTTTCTGTGGTCTTTTTATGTTGTCAGATTGTTATTGGAACTATGTGAATGATGCAGAAAAATTTCAACAGAAATCAGCAACAGAAGCCATAAATATTAGAAAGAGTAGGGACAATGGCAAAGAAATTCCAGAGAGCGAGGACTCTGATATACAACTTTCATTTCTAAACTTACATCGCCTATTTTAATCCAGTGAACATTGGGAGTGAGAAGAAACAACTGTCACCTAAGTGTTTTCTTAAACATATAAATATTAAAATCTCACAGGACCTGAATGACATCCTCCTCTGTGTAATCATGTAATTATGACAGAATCATGCAAGCAAACTCAGAAGTAAGCAGAGGAATTAAATTGAAAGGGGCCAGAATCATCCTTCATTCCTTTCTAGCAACAGTCAGCAGCCACAATGACAGGAAAAATGGCCAAAAATTAGAGGTGGCTGAGATGGTATGATCAGGCTCCCATTTAATTATCTGCTTGCCCCTACCGACCTTTCCACCCATCGCATTCCCTCAACATCCTCTCTTAATTTTCTTCAGTCTTGACTATGACCATCTATTTTCAGGAAACAAAGTTTTTCCTTTCCAAATACTGTAGGAATTAAATATATGAGTGGGGAAAGGAAAAGAATTCTGTGGTTTAAAATTTTTAAACGCTTTCTGTATTCTAAGATAATATTAGGATCAATTGACTGACAAGTGGAAAATTTTCTTGGCAGAGATGGGAGCCAGAGGAAATTAATGTTCACCTGTATATACAATGGTGCATACATACGTACTTTAACTGTAAAATGTTCCTACCCTTTCACATCTAGTCTAATATTCCAAGCAGGGATAAATAAAACTGACTTGTAAAACGATAAGGAGAGGAAACACAATTTTATATAAGATTTTTTGCATTTAAAAAATATCCATTTTTACATCAATTTTTCCAGTAGTTATTAAAAATGAAAATTTTATTGGTAAAAATAACAGAAATGTATTAGTGCATATTTTACCTTTATTAATAACCATACATTGGAATTGTATATTTTAGTTTTGTAAATGTTATTTTACTGTAATGTACTAAAGAATCTACAGTATGTGACAAGCTTTCATTAGAAAAACCAGACAAGTGAAAGTGAAGAATTCGCTGTAGAATATCTTAAGTTTCTAAAAGGAAGAAAATGATAAATCAAGTCTAAATTAAGTCTCTCCTGAGGATCTACACTCACTGTACTTTATCTCTGCATCCTGTTGGATGCCTAAGCATCAGCTTTCATTTTATTTGTATGGAAAAGTTTGAAATATCTTTATTTACATTTTGGAAGTAAAATTTCAACTGTTTAGGAGAATAACAAGAAAAAAAAAAAAGAAAATATGAATATTTATAAAAACACATTGTAAAGACATAAACAGTACAGAAAAATGAATAAGCTATTGTGCTTTTAAGCACAGAAAGTATCTAAGGCATGGTAGATAACCTTTTTTTAATACTATTAATTGGTTGTTCAAAATGCATTCATTTTGCAAGAAGTGTTTCTAAGGCTAAGTTGCATGTTTAAATTGTGTTTATGGAGGCAATGAAAAAAATTTCAGTTTTCAATTAATTTTCTAATTTCCACTTATGCCTTAAGGTATTTGTCACAATCCTCTAGCTACTAGATACTTAGTTTTTCAGGCATGTTAAAATTCTGCTGCAGGATTCTTATTGTTTCAATTGTCTTTATATGGGGCCACTTTTAGAAAGGTAATTTTAGACAAGCTTCAGTTCAGAAAAGTGCACACAGATTTAATTACTTTATGGATGGATGAGATATGTACATACATACTCACCTAGTGCCATGATTACTAGATCAATTTTCTTAAACACACTGATTTATAACTCTTTAAAATAACTGTTTCAAATCTGTCAATTTGCAATGTGTGCGCATATACATGTGAAGAATTTATAATCACAGAACTGTAGGGGTTGGAAGGGACCTCCAGAGATCATCGAGTCCAACCCCCCTGCCAAAGCAGGTTCCCTACAGCAGGTCGCACAGGTAGGCATCCAGACAGGTCTTGAACATCTCCAGAGAAGGAGACTCCACCACCTTCCTGGGCAGCCTGTTCCAGTGCTCCGTCACCCTCACTGTAAAGAAGTTCTTGCATAATGCTGTACATGTTACTGTTGTATAGTGCCCCTGCTTCCCAGTTGACACGATGCCAGTATATTCTAACAAGTGATAAAATGGTATTTCCTGCAGCTTCCCCTTATTCTCTTAAGGTTTCAATTTCATTTGTTATTTTGAAGGGTTTTCTGAAAAATAATAATTCATGGCTATTTTGTATTCTAAAGAAGTGATTGATATTTACACTACAAACCACATTATCTACGGGTGTTTTGCAGTAAATGAAACATAATCATTTCTAATCATACCATCTTGCCATTCTTAATTGATGACATGAGGTTTACTGTAAGAATCATTTAAACAACAATATTAATTATCAGTTGATTTTATTCAAAGAATAAAAGGCTAAATTAGTACTGCCATAGTTCAATTTTGTATACCATAAAGTGAACGTACATAAGCTGTTTAATGCTCTATTTTTAAACTACAAGGTAATGAGTCAGCAAAAACCCTGAAAATACACTGTTAATTTCCTCTTTCTCACTCTACTATTCTGGCAAAATTTTAAATTAATGATATAAGTACATGAAATCAATGTGAAAGAAGGTTATTTGCAGGGCAGAACCCTAAATACACACACATTAAGTTTTGTGAAAGACTGCTTTTGTAAGGACAGAAGAGAAAATCTTCTGAAAAACTTTAATAAATCAAACAAAATCTAAATTCAGTAATTGTTCTCAGTGCTTTATATAGGAGACCACGAATTTTCTAAGCAATCTGGTGATCTTGCACAAATACCAGCTAAATTTATGGAATCAAAGAGAGGACAACAATGACATGTTTTCAAAGTCTACTTAATCAAAGAAACTGAACATTTCAAATGGCTTTGAAATGTTCTGCTTACAAAACAGCCCATCATTACAAAGTAATAACTAATTAGTTATTTTGCATGATGAGAGGTGACATTACTTTTGTATCTATTCAACAAATTAAAACCAAACTTAAGACCTCATCATGCAAGGCATGTTCATAATAATCACTAACTTGCATATTGCATCAGAAGTGCTTCAAAAAAATCCTTCATTTTGCTTAAGAATCATGATCTAAAGCAAAGCTGAACTACTTACCTCCTTCATAAAAGATAAACCACTCGAGCTGTTGACTATATCCCTATTTTAAAAGGATTCCAGATGTCTCCATGCAATGGAAAGCACTCAACAGTTCACATGAGACGTATAACTATTTCATTACATCAAGAGTCTAAAGAAGGATATTTTCTATTAATATACTTATTATCTTCCTGTTAATAAAAAACCGTTCTTTCTAAAATTTCAACAACAACCATCAGGATGTGTTGCTTGTAGACTGGTGTGAGGACTAGGTATGATCTATCATGTTTCTTTTGGCTTTATGCCACTATTTTTCATCTGAAAAAGTATTAATGGCTACTAATTTAATAAAAAAAACACACCCAGTAGAATCCAAGCTTTGAATTACTCTTGTACTCTGCACAGTTTTGCTCACTACTTGCTACCTATCATATTTTCTGTACAGATCAACACATTTTTTAAAACAGAAGCTTTTTCTTAATAATGCTGCTTGTTATATTCTGCATTCTATATTCTCACATCTCCTTTTTCTGGATCTAGGAAGTTTAGACTGCTGCTGGTTCTTACATCTTGTTTTGTTGCAATTGGTACACTGTATCTGCCTCAAGTTTCACTCTTCCACACTGCTGAAATTCTTTCCCAATGACGTTAATAATGTAATTGCCATTAATTCCAATATATTAGGATTTCCTTTGCCTAAAGGACAAAACATCATTATCAAATGATGTTTGGTGTTCAGATTTATTCCAATTTAACAGTCCAGGTTCTCAGTACTTTCTGAAACTTGGGCTTGTTTTACGTGTCTTGGCATGTGATACATGAGAACAGGGATCATTCTTCAGAAGAACTAGAGATTGCAATATCTCTCAGTATGATCGCTCTGGTTCAAAAGGGCCAAGTTCTTGCCCTAATTACATAGCTCCTCCTGGCTAGTGAATAATACTCTTCCATTAATGCCTGGACAAGTTTTATTTGTGTGCCAGAAAACAAAAACAAGTTTTCCTATGTTTTATTTTACTATGGAAAATATATATAAGTCTTACCATCTAACAGAAGATGTCTGCTTTTTTCTCCTTAATGGCGTAGTGGGAAGAACTGACTGGATATATTTTAATTAAGATTAAGATAACTAATTGAGGGTTTCAAGCCAACTCAGTGCTAAAAATATACCAAATATTCTTTATATCAAATATTCTTTAATATGACACAGTGTACCCTGGAATTGTTAAGTCTCCTTAGTATAATTGCTGACTTTGAATAGGGTTGTGGTGAAAATTCCGGAATGCTTTTCAGCCTGTCTGTAGTGTATTCATTGAAAAGTGAAACATAACACAAGGAAAATTGTAAAAGAGCATTGTATGCAGTCTGCTTAGAATAACTTCCACCTAACACCAAACACCAGAATATTCCTTCCAATTAATACCCGTCAAAGACATTTTTTAAGAAATATCATGCGGTAAACTTTATGTAGAGCAAGTATTACAGCACTAATCTCCATGGCCAGGAAGTATTAGACAACATGTTTCCTATCAAAAGGTAATCTTAATGTGCTTAAAAATTTTGCAAAACTCCTACACATTTTCAAACAAGTTAAGCCAAAAATGACAAGCAGTGCTTTTAATGAAAGCATTGTTAAATAGCTGAGGTTTACGCATCTGAATTTTTAAAGGTATTAGATGAATAGTTCAAGTGATTTGCATACAACGATGGTTAAAGACAATTACCAAGAAAAAAAGATATTTGAGTTTAGAAGAAAAGTAAACTTTAAAAGGCCTAATCTAAAGATAGAGATCCTGATTATTTATGTTACTGTTATAGTTTGAGTGACCAAAATACCTGATTAAATCACAGCAGGTAAGCTATGCTACATGTTATGAAAGAAAATAATTCCAATCACATTCTATGCAGTTAATGCAAAGAAAAAATAGAGTAATCAGCTAAATTAGAACATATTTATCTTCATGTATATATATCTAGAAAATACCTTAGGCGTACTTCAATTATTCATGCTCACTATAGAAATGACAAGATCCCTTGACAATTCTATAATTATATAGTTATACCCAACAGAAGAGCAATCTCAGAACAGATTTGATCTCATAGCTCCTTCTGAAACAAGGCATGCATTTCAATGAACAATTCTTCAGTGCTCTACTTACCTGGTCTCACTAGAACGCTTCCTATAAACAGCACCTGACTTTGAAAGTTGCCTAGCATCTGTAAACTTCAGCCAAGAGCTTCAGGAAAAATAAAGCTGTATAATTTTACCATTTTGTATGAAGATAGCAAGTCACTTAATGCTTTTGTAAGATGTAAAAATGCTGTTTGTATATTTCAAATGTACATCCACAGCATCAATGTATGGATGTGATATTCTTGAGAGTAAAACAAGTGAGATGCTGTTTCAACCCAATAGCTTGTATACTGAATCATACTGAAGAGAATAATACACCAGGAAAACAGATCTAATAATGTATATTTTTTGGAGTTCTTTTTTTCATCTCTCTCAATTATTCAGTGCTCTGGAGACAACTTTACATTTTAGTTCTATATAAGGGAAAATACTTTTAAAAAGAGATGCATTTGTTTTGTTTTTAATTCCTTTGCTTTACTTTTTAAATAAAGATACATAATAATGCTTAAATGCCAGTTAAGGAAGTAAGATATGAACTATACATTTCAATCAGCTTCATCAATAAAATTTTCAGAAAAAAATTGCAAAAGCAATATTGTGGCAATTATTTTCAGACCCATAGATGTGAATATCTATCTTCTTTTCCAACCTAAGAAAACAACGTTTTTTAAGATTTCAGTGAGACATAATACTAGAGTCACATCACTGACGTTGTGGGCCACAACCACAAATAGAGTTTATTCACAGTTACACTACATATTGCCTCTTTTGAAGAACTTCTGTGAAGCAGAATGGCACAATACAGAATAAAAAAAGATTATTTCTTCTTACATATTATTTTTATTATATATATTTAAGGAATAATAATCCAATTTTATGAAATAGCCTAGGAATTCAGCCAGAAAATAATGAAAGAAATATGCATGAGATCATGTACCAATCTAACTTTCATTAGCATCTGCCAATATCTTAAGAACCTTACGAACCTAAATGTCTATATAATATGACAAATGTTTGCAAGAGCAACAAATCTACTCTTCACTGAGTCATTAGCTTGCAAAAATATTCTTAATCAAAATTCTCCAGTCATACAGCATACAACTTTATACCAGACAATTCCATCATTGCCCTGAGAGACAGCACACAAAAAAATACACTATGTAATTGCTGTCTACTTTACTCAAACTTGTACTGCTTTACTTTTTATGCTTTCCTGCACACTTTGAATTTACACTACTGATATGAAAATGTTGAAGAGATAACAGGGCAAAAATAAAAAATACTTTTAAATAAAGAAAAAGCCTCCAAAATCACCTGATAAAGATGAAGTTGTTCTTCCTTATTAGTAACTCATAGAGCTCAAAAAATGTGAAAATATAAGCTTTTGGTCTGTAAAAATGAAAATAATCTGACTTTAAGGACAAGTATGGACGTTTCTCTCAAGGAATCTGATAATTAAGAATCTCACTATCATGCTTTTTATTGCTACTTAATGATAAAAACTAACAAAGTGTTCTGTATTTTTCAGAAGAAGAACATATCTCTGATAGGAATGAATTCATGGAATGCATTGCATTTATATGCAGAGCTTATCTTTAAGTTTACCTACATAAATGTATTGAGTCTCCTTAGTGCCATATTCTCTTTATCAAAAAGTATTATCACCTATTAATCTGTTTCAATGAGGGGAAAAAAAATAGAAAAAGAGAGCAAAGAAAAAGAAAACAAGAAGAGAGACATTACTGATTCCTTTGCTGAAAAACTCAAAAACACATAATGTGAAAACATGGTAGTGAGCACAAAATAACCTATAAATGTATCTTAGATTTCAGTAGCAGAATTCAGAAAGAAATGTGACATTGTACACAGGTAGCTCTAAAACAACTGCATTGGTATAGCTCTGTATCAAAGTGTTTATTCCAACATTGAGTGAATCAGTTGAAGAACTTATTTCAATTTAAAGTTTTAGCCAAGGTTTCCATATACAGCTATGCAATACATAACCTTCAGATATCACATGCTTTGAGTAAGAAGAAGCTCTAACTTTGGCACCTGCCCTAGGCACCAAGTGATTAGAAAATGAATTTCTTATTCTAAAAGAAAAAAGGCCACTGCTCTGAAATAGGAACTTAATATACTTTAAAGTGAGTCCAGGTATAATACACTTTCCTATGAAAATTCATTCAAGAAGCAGCATTATTTAAAAAAAATATCTGCAAGTCTTTGATAACCAACAAAAAATTATTTCCCCATATTTTTATGAGATGTTCACAGTGAAGTGTAGTAGGTATAGTAACAACATAGCCTTGAAAACAGATACAAAAACTTCCAGCCTTTTAGCAGTAATTTAATATATTAGGTCCTTCAGCTGGATATTTTGGATAGCAATAACAAGATTACAAAGCCACCTCTGTAGCCCAAGACCAAATTTAACTGCTTTTACCCTTTTAAAATGTCATTTCAAACACACTCATGAATCACGTCAGTGTTTCCTAATTGCTTATATATATTATAGTCTGATTCATTTCCCCAAGGACTAATTTAACTGGTTTTTTTTTTTCTCTATTTTTTGAGTAGCAACATAGTTCTGCTGCTTGAAGAATTATACTTGAAATATTCTTTGTTCTCTTAACAGAAAACCCAAAGAATGTATAGTGAAATTTTCCTCTTTCAGTTTGGCAAATTCTCAGATTTTTCTTTTAGCCTACATTAATAAGATTTGGTAGAAAAACTGGCTCAGTTTTTAGTCTTCTTCAGACAGCATCATGATATTTTAAAAATATTTATGTGTGGCCAAATTATCTGTTGGCCACAATAACTACCTCATTAATCAATGATTGCAAAGATGGTCAGATACGAATAAAATTTATTTCTAACCACAAATTGTAGCCTACCATAAGTGCTTTCCTAGTTAGTACAAAATGTAGAAAAAAACTGCCTTCAGTTCTGCACAATGCATTAACTACGTAACATACCAAAATGGTTCCAAAGAATAGGAAAAAATACTGGTAATGAAAGAAATTGTTGATTGTGAACAGCTTGCTTTGATATAACAACATCTGTATGGCTGATTGCGGAGAAGAACTTGATAGTGGCCTATGAATATCTGAAGGATGTTAACAGGAAGAAAAAGGAGTATCTGTGTTTCACAGGTAACAAACTGAAACAGGAACTAGCAGGTACGATTAAAGCTATGGACATTGGGATCAAAGAAAAATAAGAATAAGATTAAAGAAAACTTTAAAAAATGGACTAAACAGCTGAATGTTGAAAGGGTGTCCTTTTATAGACTCTCAGATATTTTAAGGGAACGGGAAAAGGTCATCATTCCGACCTGAAAATTAGGCAATAATTTAACCCCCTGAAACTATGCTGTAGGGATCACTTGTAGATTAACAGCTGGATAATCTGATAGGATATTTAAATTTTTGACGTGTGTTGTTCTGAAGCTACAAGATAAATCTTGGAAGGTACTAGAATGTGGTTTTGAGCATGTTATTACTCTTAACTCCTATTAATTTCAATACTGAAATTCACTCACTGAGTTACACTGGTTTACCTTATGGCAAAAAAGCAATTAGAATTTTCTTCTGGACTGAGGCAATCTATAGTGTCACTTTCCCTACCTACTGAAAAAGGGATCAACAGAGAACTGTAAGATCTGTACTGAACTCCCCCCCTCATAAGTAGTCATAATTATATTTTCATCTCAAAGAAAGGCAAAAGGTGGCATCACATCTGCAATTAGATCCATGTGTGATGAGAGATGCAATACTGAAAATGCTGTTTGCATGTTCTCCACTCTTATTCTTGGAATGTCTGACTCCATGCTCATTTGCTTTATTCTTATTGTACTAGTAGCTAAGGGACTATTAATGAATAAAGAAAAAACACAGTAAGTACACAAGAATCACTGCATCAGCGATGCTGAAATCTAGACAGAAGATAAAAAATACTGTGTTCCTCTGAAGTCATTGCTGCTACTGGAGCTGCTTGCCCAT
Organism: Lagopus leucura; assembly: GCF_019238085.1. NCBI lineage: Eukaryota > Metazoa > Chordata > Aves > Galliformes > Phasianidae > Lagopus > Lagopus leucura. Next base: position 15,191,886 of record NW_024962250.1, on the reverse strand, counting down.
ATTTCTGTAGAATGACCAGAGAGTTAAAGCTGCAGAAACTTCTTAAAATCATTGTATCTACTCAATTACTTTTGTTCTTGATTTCCATTTGTTTTGCCCAATATACATTCTATAAATAACCTTGAAAAAACAGATTATTTGACTATGTAACTAGGTATATAGTTGTAAATGTCTGCATCTGTGATTTCTCAGACTCATAATTACACAGACTGCATATATAAAAGTGATATGTACATTTGTACATACATATACATAGCACCTTATATTGTCATTGATATCTTCCTTTGAATAAGTTTTCTTATTTGTTAAAAAATGAAATTCCTCATTCTTGTAAACTGGTAATCTCAGTAAGACAAGAAAGGTTGTGGTACTGCCTTGACAAATTCCTCAGAACACACTCTCAAATCTCAGAAGGCTCAGAAGTACTAATTCCTGGTGTTGTTTCCAACACCTTCACTAGAAATTACATCTTGTCTTCTTAATCTAGATTTGATGTTGCAACTGCTGTGATAATCAGGACATTAAAACTGCGTATATCAAGAAATATAGTTGGATTATGAATCTATTTTTTTTTTAATATGTCTGTCTGTAATTACCCATTAGTTGCTTGGCTTCACTACATGTTCCTTTAGGACAAACAAGAACATAAATATTGAACAATTAATTCAGCTTTACTTTTTTGCAAGATTAGTGCACATAGACATGTTGTTAAAAAATGTACCATTATCTGCCCCTGGTGCACTTCCACTTCTCCAAGATTTACACAGCAAAACTTATGTCTATCAATACTAGAAACCCCATACTTTGGAAAACATTTTCTGCGCAAGGATTCCTAGCTGAATCACAAGGGCTTCCGTTTCCAGAAGAAACAGTCCCATTTCAAGCAAGATTTTTTCCAGTCTGGTTGAACTCTACTTAATTCGCATTCTAATTATTTTTTTAAATTAAGTGTAGTATAGCTGAAGCTTGATAAACGTTTGAGTACAAACAGCCTTTTAGTTCTAAGCATTTACAAACTAGAGCCACATTTTAAACTGGTTACATATTCATTTTATTGCTGATACCAGACTGTATTTCTATTCCTGTTTGCTTTTGCGTTTTTATATTCTCCCTTCATTTTTTTCTGTAGTATTAAAAAGGGATTATGTAATATGATGTTCTGGTGAATGCAGAACCTTTTCTACTCCCTAATAAATATTCAAAAATATTTTGCATACATCTTGTGAACAAGGCTTGTGAAATCATAATGGGATGATTTATGAGCATTCAACTTCCCTATACTGAAGTATAATCTAGTCAAATGGATGGTATAGCAAATCATCCTGACACATTTATATTAATGCATATTTAAATGAGAACAAGAAAGAAATAGTCAAATTTATGTTAAAGACTTCTAAAGGCTTAACAGCATCTTACTAAATACGTATGTCAGCTTAATCTAATCCTCCTACTTCTGTGCGTTCTGCAGTCTCAGCATGGTGTCCATAATGCTCTCATATGTTAGCAGGGATTGCTTCTCAGAAGTTCGCCATCAATACTACACTTAGTTCAATAAAACTTTACATCTGGTCTTTGGATGACAGAAAGCTGTCTGTCTCAAATTTGCATCACAAACCTTTAGCTTCTTTTGACATCAGTAACACTTGCTATAGCAATTTCCAATGATCTGTTACAGTAGAGTGTATATAGATATACATACATATATGTACATACACACATTCTTTGTTCTCATCTTACTGTGTCAGGTACAAACAGGCTTCTCTAATTTATTTGGACTGTTCCTAATAAATGTTCAATTTCTTTGCATCAGAAAAAGCATTAGTCTCATCAGAAACTTATTTGAGATTATCTGTGGCAGCATTCTTTCACTCAAGTGGTTTTAAGTTTTACTCTAAGAAAAAAAAGGTAATTATTTCATTTTCATGCTTTTGCTAGAAGAGATAATACACTATAATTCAACCTCTTTCAAGAATTCTTCTAGGTTATTTACCAATCTTATGACATGATGGAATTCCACCTGAACTTCAGCAAGACTGGAGGAATAGTTATTTCCTCATCCTTATCTTTAATAATTTCTATCTATTCCATTACAGGTACATCTGTCTGATGTGCTTTGCATTAAAAATATTTGAAAAGCAGTGTCTAGCATCCCCTGTTAGGTTATTAATATTATCATTCCCCAGCAGACAATGGATCTGATTGTAGTTGAAAACTCCAAAAGGACAGGTCTACTTGTGGGACTAGCAATGTCTAACACATGTTGAAGATCAAACATGTCAGTAATGGATCATCATACAGATGGTTAGCAACCAGCGCTACCTGAGATGAATTAATAATTGGAACTGAAAAACTGCTCTCTCATTATCATTTGTGTTCTGGCAGCCATATCAAGAGAAGAACATTTTTAAAACTCCATGCATTAGGTTTCAGATTTTCATGATCAGAACATTCCTGCTTTATTCAGTTTCTTAGTAGAACACTTCTCTTTTTGAAAAACAGCTTTACCTACCATTGATCAGTAGTGCAAATAATTTGTGGCAGCCAACTGGGCACAGAAACTAACCTTTGGAAGTAATAGATATTATTACAAAGACATCTACACACTCAATATCTTAGAAAAGCCTATAAAGGCAGGCATAAGCAAATTTCAGCTATCTTCAGAATTGTGAAGACGCATAATAGTTCTACCTTGTATATCAGGACTGTTTCCTCTTGTGACTTGCCTGTCTCATTCTGATTCATGCATCCATGAGCACTCCAGAAGCAGAAGTTGTTTATTTGAACTTGCCTAGGTGTTTTAAATGTAAGCATCTAAATTTATTAATGAATAATAAGGTAATGAATTAAACTTCTGGGTAATAAAATCATCACTTTTCCTGTCATGGTGCTGAATCCAGATTTAGGAATAAGGCTGAAAAGTTAATGGCTATTTGTAAATGAAACTTGAGGGCCACTTTAAAGCGGAAAAAGGACATAAAAATATACTACAATAAACTGAAAGAAAGTATGGCCATGGGAGCTTAGCAATCTCTGAACAGTTAAAATACTGTAAGAATCAAAAGGAAGGTCTGATTCAGGTATACAGCCTATAGGGACTCTAGAGTTAAACCAAACTATTTTATCTTGCTTATGGACACTGTCTAGGATATAAAGAAATGACTCTTGGAGTCCTTATAAAGTGCTTGTTTAACTGAGTGTTAATATATATTTGAGTACATTTTCAATTATGAGAAATGTAATTACAAATATAGTATAAAAGACAGTCAATGATATATTTCATTAATAGGCTTAATCCTTTTGAAAGGCAAGAAGGTTTCACTGTAGCCTATATGCCTTTCAAGGCACCAAGAACTGGACACTTAAAATATTGCTGTGTCTTAATAATATATTAAAAATTACCCTTCTGGTTCAAAATCATGTTATGTATATACGTAGCAGTCTTGAAACTAACAGTAAAAGACAACTTTTAATATGAGAAATTATGTTCAAATAGCATATTCTTCCCATCACACAAACTTTCTGGAAATTTTTCCTAAGTAGACAAAAGTTATTTCTGAAGTCTTTGTCAATGAATTAGTGCTACTTGTACGTTTAATGTATTCTATATATTCTACAGATTGGAAGAATGTATTTCTTATCCATGAAGATAATGATAAAATTGCTATAATGACAGGAATTATTATGACAGTATAGAGATCTGAACACAACTAGAATGAATATACGAATATCAAAACAACTTTCTATATCTGGGCCATTAGTAGTGTAACATGAATAAAATTGAATTTTCATGCACACAATTTACACATCATATTGTGCAATATATTTAATAAAGCAAATTAAATTTATTTGGAAGTAATTATTTTATGGCCTGAGAAATATAAAAAAGAGAGCAGGCAAAATGATAATGTTAATCCCATGCCAGAAACATGTTTTATCAGGTTTCCTTTTAGCTCTTAAACAAGATGTAGTAAAAACAACAACATTCTGTCAGACTATATGTTCATTTCTTGCTTCCTGGATTAAATATGCTTATGCTATGCCACATTTTTATAGCTTTCAATTCCTGTACTTTAAACCTATTAAACAATGTCAAGTTGAATTTTCTTCAAAAACTGCTGCAGGTTAAGAAAAAAAATAGGACAGTAGAATATTTGAGCACTAACATTTATGTCAGCTAATTAATATGGATCAGTTGTGGTTTGCAAAGATTTTAAAGTGCATGCATATTTGAGACAAATATAGATGAAGGATCTGTTTTAGCTCCTTCTCAGATTGATAGAAAGCTCTTACTGATTTCAATACAAGTATGATCTACCAGTTTTGTATGCCTGACAAATAAAAGAAGCTTTTGTGCTCTTGCATAATATTAGTTTTTCCAAATTGAGTACAGCCAAAAATACAGATGTACCACATAAGAAATAAATCATAGCTGCAACATTGTATTGTTTGTTCTTTATTCTTTTTACTTGATAATGGAATGTGATTTTGAAAAAACTAAAACTGGGAAAAACATTAAACTTCTTCACGTAAAAAAATCTGTCTAATTAACCTGCTAAGAAATTAGCCTATTTCAAAAACTGGCACCCTCTTATCTTGGGATGCAATGGCATTTTTTGTTTCAGAATATTAATATTCCATTATTTAGTCTCCAAAAAGTTCTTGTTAACACAAGACATTTTGTTGTTTGAACATACTTCTATGACAAAAATGGACTACTGCTCAATAATGTTTGAGCAAAAGATTCATGGTCCCTATGTTTGACCCTAAGGCTGCTAGATTTCTTGGCAATTTCTTCTTTATAGAATCACAGAAGAAATCAGATAGAAAGGAAATCATTTAGTCCAATCTCCTGCTGAAAGTCAGGATCAGAAAAAGCAAACTAGAGCTTCAATTTGGACTTGAATGTCTCCAAGAATGGAACCTTTCTATTTGAGAAGTATGCGTCAAAAGAACAAACATATCTTAATTGGGCTTTTCCTTGAAAGGCACTTTTAACTTTTTTTTTCCTTGTAATCAAACCTTACGTAGAGGTAAAACAAATTACATTATGCTTAGTATTAAGACTTGTTTTCTATCCAAAGTCTTACCTGATTGTAACATTCCCATATCAAAGACATCCTTCTTGAAGAAAGCTCTAAACGACAAAGGACTTGCACTGCAATCTTCTGAAAGTTTCTCAACAGCTTGTCCAAACATAGAAACTAAGTCATGAAGAGGTCCATCTAAATCAAGCTGAGAAGTAGGAGGTAAAATCAAGCTCAGGCGTACAGAGACTGATGCACAAGATGCAGAACTGGACTTCACAGACTCACAATCAATTTGGAAGCCCTCTGATAACATCTTCTTTGCAAAATGTTTTCTGTGGAGTGGGTCATCAACTACTGCAGTAACATGCCATTCAATGGCAGCATCTCTAGGTAAGTTAGTTACAACGACCACAGCAAGCATCCCACACTCTGCAGCTACTTCACTATATGCTTCTGGATCGTCAACCTAAAAGATAAACAAAATATTTTGCATATTACATAACTGCTAGAAATTAATGTTGCTCCTATTCAGATGATATATTCCAAAAAAGTATCTACAGTACAGCTATTTCATGGTGGCTGGGTTTTGTTTTTGTTTTTGTTTTTTTTCCCTGTAAAATTTCCTTCATATTTAAGTCATCGAGGAGCCATGAATTTATCTGGCAGTTAATATCTGCTCATTTTTTCTATTTAGACTACCACTATGCCTTTATCATGTAAGGAAATTCTGTTCTTAACATATTTAACAATTAAAAATTTTTTTTTTTTTTTTTGTATATGGCAATTTCTGTCAATTTCAATGAACAAAATTTACATTCTTTAAGGAATAGAAATAGTAGTAAGTAATGAAGCTACAGCAGTGGATTAATAAAATATACGTATTTAGTTCAAAATTTGGAATACTAAAGATACAGCTTAGATATAGCAAAGATTCCTTTCAGACAACTGCGAACAGCAGAATGGTCTAAGTATTGTGTCCAGTTTTGGAACTCCCAACACAAGAACTACACGGAGTTGTTGGAGCAGGTCCAGAGGACGGCCACAAAGATAATCAGAGGGCTGGAGCACCTATGATGTGATGACAGACAGAGAGCTGGGGCTCTTCAGCCTGGAGAAGAGAAGGCTCTGAGGAGACCTTATAGTGGCCTTCCAGTACCTGAAGGGGGCCTACAAGAAAGCTGGGGCAGGACTGTTTATAAGGGCAGGTAGCAACAGGACAAGGGGAAGTGATTTTAAACTGGAAGAGGGTAGATTTAGACTAGATATTGGGAAGAAATTCTTTACTGTAATGGTGGTGAAACACTAGAACAAGTTGTCTAGTGAGGTTGCGAATGCCCCCACCATGGAAGCATTCAAGGCCAGGTTGAATGGGGCTTTGAGCAACCTGGTCGAGAGGGAGGTGTCCCTGCCTATAGCAGGGGGGTTGGAACTAGATGATCTTAAAGGTCCTTTCCAACCCAAATCATTCTATGATTCTATTTTTCTAAATGAACCCTTTTAAAGACAAGAGCATCTTCTCAATAGTGGAATTATTTTGAAAGTTTACTCAGTAAGCTAACTCTGAGAAACTGACCTCCTTTTTCTCTAGTGGTATTAATGAAGCGGGAGAGGTTTTCTTCTTACTTCCTTGTAAGAATCTTAGGATAAATCACATTGGAACATGTTGTTAAGGTATTGGAAGTGAATATAATGTTTCAAAACACTTAAGTGCTATGCCATGAGCCAGAGGAAGAAATTGTCAATTTGCAGTCATGTCAACACAAATCAACTGTACTTAAGTACACTATATAGCATTACCTGTAAAACCTAAAATGAGTTCATAAAAGTATTATCTTGTCCCCATATTCTTGCAAAGTATTCTATTATTTATTTTACAAGAATACACAGAGTAGAGGCCTCAGAATGCAGCTGAGGAATCACCTTGCAGTGGGCTGAAGCCCAGCAGGCAATGAAGCTTTATAGCTACTTGCTTGCTCCTCCCACCCCAATGGCATAAATGCAGAAACTCAGGAACTGACATAAAAGCAGTTTGATAAGTGACGTAAAGAGGAGGAAAAAAGGAAAAAATACAAAACAGTTCATGCAAAGACAATCCCTTAACACCTGTCACAAGCAGACCTATGTCCATCCAGTCTCTGAGCAATGGGTACCTTTCCAAAACCCATCTCCTCATTGTTTTAATCACTGTATAAGGTGTCATATGGCATGGGATATCCCTTTGAACTGTTCAGGTCACCTATCTTGCCTGTGCCTTCCTCAGCTTCTTGTGCACCCCCACCCTATTTGCTGTGTGGGTAGTGTGAGGAGCAGAGAAGTCCTTGATGCAGCTCAGACACTGCTTAGATGTACCTAAAGCATGTCATGCACACTATTTTGTCCAATACACAGCACTGTAAGGGCTGCTATGAAGAAATTCAGCTCCATCCAGGCCAGACACACACTTAGGCGTTCTGTAACCTTGTAGTTAAATTCATATACTCATACACCTATTATACGACAATGTCTACTTATGGAAAACAACTCAATTTTATGATATATGCTCTCAAAAAGGATTAATGTACCTTATCTTTATCTGCTTTTTGAATAAATACATTCTAATTTGAAGAATTATAGGTATTTATAGGTATTTATTCTGTTCAGAAGATATTGTTTGTCTTATTTTTTCCTCCATTTTTAGGAGAGACAATATATATATTAAGTGCTTTTGAGATTAGGGATTTATATTATCTTTGTGTACACAGATAATAACTTTTTTATATATACCAATTTGCTTACCCTGCAGTATATATTGTTTATACTGTCCATTGTCTGATCTCTAAAGGAAAAACAATAACAAGGCAAAACTGTCATTTTACCTGAAGTTGATAAGGCCATATAACTCTCAGTACCTTCAATTCACAAGCTCAATTTTCATCCGCTTGCTCTCAACTTCAAGAGGAAGAAATAATGACACGTTACAGGCATTCACAAGGTTATTGACAAGCATTTTCCACAGAATATCTTTGATGCTTGACCCTTGTGAGCTGTTTACATGAAAAATGCACTTACTTCTATATTAACGATAGTGGAGTCTAATTCTATACCAAACATCTAGCAATTGCTTTAGCATTTCTGTTTTTGATATGGGAACAAAAATAGGGATAATTTGTCTCAAATTGCAGTCACTTCAGTTATAAGAAAATCTCACTGAGTACTGTTTGCTTTCAGTACTTTCATTAGGCAAGCTGGGGCTGTTATTAAGGTACCAACACATAAATGTTATATTAGCACTTAACAGGAGGAGCACACAGTATTCTCCTCTAGGAGATGAATTCTAACCTTGTCAATATAATTCTGCTCTGAGTGCTGTAAAACAGTTTGAAAAGACGAAACACTGGAGTTTTGCACTGAGGGAAAAAAAAAAAAGAAAAAAAAGGTATGTTCATTCAGGCTTAAAGGCCACTTTGCTGGCCCAAGGTGCTGTGGCAGTTTAGAAAAAAAGTCTGGAGAAGCTCTCTCAGGTCACATCAAGCACTAAGACAAACTTTTCTACTTCCCTGTACTTGTCTTAGGTTGTTAAATCAATTACTCACTATTTCTGCTTGCCTTCAGCTGCCATTTAGAATATGAAGAAATACATGAAAATTAAGGCCAGGAGAAAGCACATTTCCAAGTTTAACAAACGAGAATCATTCTGAGTGAAAGACTGTTCATGGTGCACCTGTGCAGTACCATAGCACTCATAACCTTTAGCTTTAGAATTTGCACAAAGCACAAATGATAGAGCTACTGGGGACTAACAATCTTTCATCAGCTGCCAAAAATCATACATAAATACTACTAACAGTGACCTCTCCTGACTTATTTTCAAGAAATCACTGACATTTGTGTTGTACATGGATGCTGCATTTGAGTTACCTGTCAGAAATTTACAACTGTCTTAAACAGCTGAATATCGTTGTGATAGCTTCCCTTGTACATGGGGATGAATATTTATGGGTCTGATAAGAAATTCTAATCATATAATGCTGGAACAATATAAGTTTGTATTAAGAGTGAAAATAAGTTACTCTGTACAATTGATTCTACATTGTCATCAGTGAGACAGCACTTTTTGGCAGATACCTACGGTAATAGGAAGAAAAACATGGATTCAAGGTTATTGCACAAGGATACTGCTGTAGATCATTCTACAAACGAGCACGAGTTTCAGCCTAGTCCTTCTCCCACAGCTTCACAGTCTTGAAAAAGAGCAAGCACAAATTGAGGTAGAGGAAGCAGCTTGGCTTGGCCTATTATTCTTGAAAAAGAAGTGTCAAATAATTCTTGGAAACCTCTGTGAAAATCTTATTAATGAGGTGATAAAACAAGGCCAGACAAAGTTGAAAGCAGTGATTCCTTAAAGTATGTACAACCTGAACTTTACAAATCTCTACAAATTTCATTATGCTGTAAGCGTAGCTGCTATTTAAAGGCATTTGCTCTTAAATAACTATTTCCTGGCTAAGAATTAACAGTACTCAAGTGATTTTCAAATTCATGTAAGAGGGTATGCCTGTAAAAGATCCTCATGTCCTGCTATGAGCATTTCCACAGGCAATTTAAACATTTAAACCAAAAACCAACACTGCAAAGTAAATTTGCACTAGGAATAGTTTGTCCGTCAACAGGAAAAATAAACAGAGTTAAAGATTCAGTGGCAGACTGCTGAGGTCCTATGGAGACGGATATTCTATATCATATATATTTACATGCTCGCATTTCACAGAATCACAGAATTGTAGGGGTTGGAAGGGACCTCCTGAGATCATTGAGTCCAACCCCCCTGCCAAAGCAGGTTCCCTACACCAGGTAGCACAGGTAGGCATCCAGGCAGATCTTGAACATCTCCAGAGAAGGAGACTCCACCACCTCCCTGGGCAGCCTGTTCCAGTGCTCCGTCACCCTCACTGTAAAGAAGTTCTTGCGCATGTTTGTGCGGAACTTCCTATGCTCCAGTTTCTGGCCATTTCCCCTTGTCCTATCTCCACTCAAATTAATTATCATTTAAAGAAGGTTCAAGCAGGAAGTCAGCATACTTCCACTGTGAAGGAGATAGCCTCTAAAAATTAATTAATCTGCAACAATGCCCTCTTCCAGGGATCGATGCAAACTGGATAATCTCAGAGACCAGACTATGACAGGATTCTGATTCTGTGTGAAGTGGTAAATCCCAGGACTTTGAAAAAAGACGTGATATGACAGTGATTTAAAGTGTGCGATTGTCTTATTTACCTGCAATTTTATGATAACAAATTTGACTGATACAATACTACAGTAAACACTGAAAAGGGTCCCATGCTATGTTAAGTAACATTGTGGAAAGCCTTCATGGACTGGTTAGTAGAGAATCACAGTAGATGACAGCAGTCAGAAAACCAAGTAAAACATGATGAATTGTTAACAAAAGAATAGAGATCACAGTGGGCTATGTTACGCCACTGTAGAAATTCACAGTTCATTCACATCTTATATAAAGATACACACCTCTTGATCTCTGATCAAGTTGAAAAAGGTCATACTAGATGCAAAATGTGTTCAGAGGAATACAACAAGGATGATCAAAAAGCTCTGGAAAATTTGAATGAAAATGTTATCCAGCTTCCTTAAGGAGAATCTGACCAGGATTTACAAAGTCATGCATGACATAAAAAGAGTAGATCGAGATAAGAACTGATTGTGCATGCTCGTCTTTCTGTAAAAGAGCTATGGATCATCAAATGACATTAGCAAGAGCATGGTTACAAAAATTACAATAGTGGATGACACTTAAGATTCCTTGACAGAGTTCATGGTTCCAAGAGCATTATATAGATACAAGGGGAACCTGAACAAACATTTAGAATTTAGAGTCAGTAGGGATTATAAAAGAGACATATTAAAAATTCTACTAAAGAATAACTTATAAAATAGTCAATAATTTATATAGTTATTAATGGTTTATACAAGTAATACAATAAATCTAATTAATTTAAATATGAACTGAAATAGTTTGAAGCTGAAAGAACATGAGAGTGGATATATACTTTTCATATTTTTACTGTTCACATCTGCTTAGGACTACTGTTAGGAGTTAGAATACCAAGCAGAATGTTCACCATTATTACTATTCTTATATTGTTACACGAGAATTTATGCAGTACTGTGTTCAGTGAAGAAAAATAACTGGGCTTTCTTGACAAGGCAGGATGAATTTACATAACTAGTCCCTTCCAACATTTCTGTAATTGTTAATATTTATCTGAGTACTCCAGATTGATTTAACAGATTAATAGTGAGCATACAGTCAAGTAAGAGAATACAGGTAACAGCTTTGAAAGGAAAAGTGCTTCTTCAGTCAGTTGAGCAGAGGTATTGGCATCATAGTGGAAGATGCAGAGCTTAATCTGCGTATTCTTGGCCTCCTTCTGAGGGAAGAAGAAATAAAAAGCCTCATCTTCTCCTTTTTCCTGAAGCAGAAGCACAGAGAGAACTGGAACACTGCTTTTGAGGAGCTAAACATATTTTAAATTCTTGCTTATACGGATATAGCATTAGCATAGACAAGCAAACTCTAACACACAGTGCCAACAGTGCCAAGCTTGAGGCTTGTCTGCTTGAGGCAACTGACACAGCAATGTAGATCTTGGGCCCCATTACCTCCAGAGCCACCAAGACTGTCAGCTGTGTTCTAACTCCTCTAACAGGTTCGTACTATGGATACTTACCTCAAATCTGCAAAAATATAAGGACAATTGGCTAGAAATATAAAGGGTCTAAAGGCATCACAGAACACCTACTGAAGTCCACAGTACTACAGCTAATAAGTGACATCACATTCAGTAAGCTATCTAATCTCAAGAAATGAGAATGGGAACTCAGTTTTCATTATATACATGCATAGACCAAAGCTGAGAAGATAGGTTGGTAGGGATATGTCTTAGCTAACACTTACGAAAATGTTTAATGCAGAAATATAAGCCTGTTTATAACACTGAATGGAAGGTTTACAACAGAGTGTGTCAATTCATTTTTAAATTTGTAATCAACCTATATCTCCACATTAAAGCAAAATAGCTAGCTGAAATGCTGTGTGCAGAATTCTTTCCTGAGATTTGCTCAGATACAAAGGTTATTGTGCTGGCTTACAGTATTACCACATTCTAGTGTTTTGTATGCCTTAGTTCTTAGTAACAAGTCACTCTATTTTCATTGTACAGAATACTCTTACACTAACATGTGCCTACTTCTTTAAAACAAAGCTCCAATGCTATGACCTTAGTTAAATGAAATACACTGGACTGGAATGGATCTAAACTAAATTATCTAGAGTGTGGTTTTAAAAGTGCTAAACTTAAAAGAGCATTTCTGTCTTATAGTGCATTTTTTCAAAATCAAGTCAGAACTATTCAAACTCCTAGGGAAAGAAGAATACTAAATATGACACAAACCTATATTGGAACAATTTTATAAGCATTTAATTCTTTTATTTAGTTTAATAGAAAAAGGTACAAACTTCAGTAATTAATATTAATTATGCAATTTTTTTTTTTTTTAATTTTGACTAGTTTCCGTTTGTTCCAAATCAGAAATATTCTTTTTGTTGTGTGAGTAAGGTCTATCTACAGACTACCTACTTCACAGCTGAATGTGGAATCTAGCTATAAGAGAGATGAATGTGTAATTGCTATCCCTACAAAGAAATGACTCAGAGAACAAAAAGAAAGATACCCTGATGTTACTTTTAGAAGCTGAGAATATGAAAAACTTCTATGGTATGCATTATTACACCATTATAGTGGCATGATTAATGTGCCTGTAAATAATACATTTAAAATGTCTCTTACACTGCCTGCATAAAACAGAGTGCATCAAACTCCTGAGATCCAGTTTAGGCTTGCTAGAGAGTCTCTCACAACAATAGGTTTATGACTTTAAAAAGTAAAGATTCCACTAGGAAAACTGAAGAAGAATAAAAATGTCAGTTCCTGAAGAAAGTAGGATAGAAACAATCCTTTTCAACATCCTAGTTCATCTAATAAATAGGACACATACATTCCTGGTCTAACAGTCCTGAATTCAAAGAATGAAAACCACTGTGTTTTATAACAATACAACTGTTAAGACTTTTTGCAAAGCTTACAAAAATAAAGTCTGACATTTATTATTCTTTCCTGAAATAAAACAGATGCCAAAAATATACAAACACTAAACTGGAAGGCTAAAAATGAGGTCTTGTGAATCTGAATATTCACTTTGGAATAAACACTGATAATATAAAAAAGAAACATGTTCTTCAGATCACAGAATCACAGAATTGTAGGGGTTGGAAGGGACCTCCAGAGATCATCGAGTCCAACCCCCCTGCCAAAGCAGGTTCCCTACAGCAGGTCGCACAGGTAGGCATCCAGGCAGGTCTTGAACATCTCCAGAGAAGGAGACTCCACCACCTCCCTGGGCAGCCTGTTCCAGTGCTCCGTCACCCTCACTGTAAAGAAGTTCTTGCACACATTTGTGCGGAACTTCCTATGCTGCAGTTTCCAGCCGTTTCCCCTTGTCCTGTCTCCACTCACCACTGAAAAGAGTCCGGCCTCGCCATTCTGCCCCCCACACCTTAGATATTTATAGACCTGGATCAGGTCCCCTCTCAGTCTCCTTTTCTCAAGGCTGAACAGACCCAGTTCACTCAGCCTTTCCTCATAGGGGAGATGCTCCAGGCCCTTCACCATCTTCGTGGCCCTCCGCTGGACTCTTTCCAAGAGATCCCTGTCTTTTTTGTACTGGGGAGCCCAGAACTGGATGCAGTACTCCAGATGAGGTCTTACCAGGGCAGAGTAGAGGGGGAGGATCACCTCCTTTGATCTGCTGGCCACGCTCTTTTTAATGCACCCCAGTAAGCCAGATATCTTAGATATCTTAGTTCTTTCCACTACATAACGTGCTGGACAAAGCTGACAGTAGTTTGTATCATATATAAACTATTTTGCACAATGTCAGCAAGAACACCAAGAATGTACTTAGTTGATGTCACCCAATAAGGAGAATAGGGAGAAAAGAAGGTTCTACAACACCTGCTCCAAAAGTAATGCCTCCTATTTTATGAGTTTGGACTGCTATGTCAGATGCAGATGGCAGTTGAAGCTAAACCTTCCCACCAGTATTCTATCACATTTTGTTGCCATGCAGCAGATGACAGCTGAATGGCAGTCTGACAAAATGGCGCCTGACACAGAAGTGCATATGGAGCAATGGTGTGCCATTGAATTCCTCCTTGTGGAACAAATGACACCCACTGACATTCACCAGTGCTTGCTGAATGTTTATGGAGACTTAACAGCGGATGTGAGCACAGTGAGGTGAATTTCTGTAGTGGCAACAACTTTGTCTGGTGCAGATTTTTAGGGGTGCAGCATGCAGGCTCTTGTTCATTGCTAGCAAAAATGCATACCTGATGGTAGCAATTATGTTGATTACCATGCTTTGTAGCTGAGAATTTGCTCTATCAAATTACTGTTGTTGTGCTGTTTGTATCTATTGTAGTTTCCATGAAGTATCTAGGAGGCATTACTTTCAAAGTGACCTACATTTGTTTAGGCATCTGATAAAGCATTTTGCAGATTTGTGTGTGTGTGTGTAGTCTTTATCTGCTTTTCAGAAATAGGAAAGTAGACACAGGAAAACAAATATGGATTTAGAAATACGGGAGCAATACTATTTCTGAGGGTACTTCTAATCAAGTTTTCTTATTCTAGTAGACTTCAAATTAATGTGTTCTCTCCATATAACATTTCCACAAGTTGGCATTTGAAAAAAAATTAGGAGTAAATAAAGTTAATTTGAATTTAAGTAAGAAGTAAATAAAGTAAGAAAAATGCTTTCTTGAAAATAATTGTATCTTAGTGATGCAAATTTAATTATTAGATATGAATTGGTCAGCAATTAATATGCCAAACATAGCTGCTGAGCTTTTGCCAAAGGCACTTTGTGGGTAAAAAAAAGATCTTACTTTAAACTGTTTTATCAATTACGTATAAAATCTCCACAATATATCTCTGCCTATTAGAATTTTTCAAGACTAAAATCTTCTTACATGGTAGTCAACCAAATATATAAGAAGAAACTACCACAAAAATTAACTAACATAACATAACCACTACCACACCAGTGAGTACTCTTAGGGAGGAAGTTGCACAATAAATCTGATAAATTTGATTTCAGAAGTCAAGACAGGCTTTGAGGGACATGGATGTTATATTTACACCGATAGCCAAAACTTCCATGATGCACGGTCTCTGAATAGTACTACTGTAAGTATATCTAAGTTTTATATAATAAAAAAAGCAAATGTGGGAGCCTGTGAAAAAATAGCTTGTAAAAAAATCAGATCAATAACTATATAAAATCTATAGCTTACATCACTCAAACAGAATAATTTAGACACTTGATATTCTTTTACCTTAACCACCAACTTCAGTAAGTGGCTTCAGTAAGTGAAATACATTTTCTTCACTTCTGTGCGATAGACAAAAGGCTCAGCTGAAATTAAAGACATAACCATAAAAGCTCTCTTTTGATTATATTTAGTATATAAAAATATCATTTGCGTGTTAATTTTGCTTCTCTTTTCTATTATTGGATATGTGTTTTAAATCCTTTCACTTAGGACAATAAGAAGGCACAGAGCAAGCCCTGTGACATATCAAAATAAAAGCAATCAGTTTCACATTTCTATTAAGACATACTCAGCTTTGAACAAGTTTCTAGAAGAAATAAACAACTAAAAGCCTCAACAAAGACAGTATAAAAAGTCTGTAATAACTAGGTTAACACTTCTGCTTTCTGGGCTTACCAACGTAAGCCCAAAAGTTTCCTTAAAAAGTAATTATTTTAGCTTTTCAAGGTCATTTGAAAGAAAAAATAAAACATAAATTGGCATCAGACCCTCTATTCTCTCAGCCTGAGCACGAACATCTCGTGTTGAAGGGCACTAGGACACATGTGAAGTTGGTTTTAACCAAGAAAGTGGCTCCAGTCAAACTGCAGGCTGAAGCCGAAGGCATCCGAGATCACAGTCAGTACAGCAGCTAGCCCTAGTGACAAGCACCACATTGAGCTCTACACCAATCTCGTCAGAAATGATAAGGCAGAGACAAATGGGCACGTCTGTACTAAGTCAGAAAAAAGCAGAAAAGGATTACAGATCTCTCTTTGGAGCATGGATGTGGCCACCAGCTCAGAAGATGGATGGTCCTCTGCATTTAAGTCAGTGCATAGTACTGATAGAGGGATGGAGCTATAGACAGCAGTCAAGAGAGCTGGCGTCCAGACACTGCACCACCATCCAGGCTTGGTCTTGTGCTGAAGATGGTCTGCCCCATTCTATATCTCTTAGAGCCACATACATATATTTCTTAAAATACATCTAGGAATGGGTACTGCCCACTTTACTGGGTGGGGTGGCCCATTCCAATGCCTAACCACCACCAAGATTAAGAAAATCTTCCTAATATCCAATTTAAACCTCTCTTGGCACAACATGAGGCTGTTTTCTCATGTCCCATCACTTGTTACCTGAGAAAAGAGACCAAAACCATCCTCCTTGCTGTAACCTCCTTTTAGGTAGCTGTATTTTAGTCTAAGTACACTCAAAATAGGAATACCTAGGTGAAACGTAATGGCCTGTGATATACAGGTCAGACTAAATGATCTGAAGGTGCCTTCCAGCCATAAAAGCTTCTAAAGCTAAGAAATCTGCTTTACCCATTATTTACAGTCTACAAGGCTGCTTTGCCTTTACTCTACCCACAATGAGAAGGCAACCTTCTTGTTCACTATGGTCTTTAATATCCCTTGCTGATGGTTTTAAAGTTTTAAACAGCCTTACCTGTTGTGCTGCCTTTTATGTGTTCTCACACTTACAGATATAATTTTGGAAGCAAAATATCTAAACATTAAGCATAATAAAAATGAAACAGATTAAAGCTTCTCAGCAGTAGGGTGCAGCTGTAGCAAAATCCCTCCAGTTCCCCTACATTTCCTCCACAGCAGGGACTTTCTGTCAAGCTGTGAGTTAGTTCTATACAATAATACTGGCTGCTGTTACTGCAATTGTACCTTCCTGTATCTCACCATTGTACTAAAAATTCACTTTGATTTTTGCTGTAGTCCTTGGTAATAATAATATTTAAATAAATTTCTGCAGAGCTAAACGCAAATTCCAGCACTGCATGCTAGATACTCAAAAGGGCAGGCAAATGTAAAATTGGTAAGAAAATAATTACACATTAAAAAGCTGTTTTATTTGCTTTAAAGATATTAACAACTTCTCAGCAAACTAAAGGATCCTGAGCCAAGAGAAAACCAGTTAACGACTGGAATTAAGATTCCTTGAAATACCTCTCAAACATACATCATTTAATATATCAGTTACACTGTGGAAAGAGAGATAACTACTTAAGGAACAAAGTCATAAATTGATAGCAATATAAACTGAAAGCAAATGAAGTCTGCCACATGAAACATGATCACAGACTGTCACTCTGAGGGTTTTATTCTTCATGTCTAGTGTCAAAAATAAGCACTTAGGAAAGAGATTCCACTTGAAAATTGAGAACGTGTACCCAAATGGGATGGAAAATAGGAAAAAGTTAATGATCAAAATCTGCATTAAGGATAGCTGTTTTTATGATTCAGAATTTAAATTTCAAATCTTGATTTTCTTTGAAAGAGAGCTAATTTTCAAATGAAGTTTCATCTTTTACTTCACATTCTAACTACAGTCATATGTTCTCCTGTAGACATACAGCATTTTTAGCAATTGTGGTTAAAACCTGTAATTAAATTTTGCATTATGCTTTGAACTGTGATGCTGTTAGAGCCAGAAGAAAAACAATTTGGAAATTCTGGTGATGCTACTAACCTCCTATGAACTGCAATGCTTTAACTCACTGAGACAGCCACCTTAAAAGTAATATGATATATGGATTTGGGTCAGCAGCCCTGGCTGTGCCCACACCCACTGAATATGGAAATTAATTACATGCCAGCCAGACATCGCATATTCACTTGTGACAAGAATTTCAGGATAACTAATTTCAGGCACCTAAAAATTATAAGCCAAGCTTGAGATATGCATAACTTTTCAACAGTTACTGGAATGGCTCAAACGGAAAGCACAGTTCTCCTGATGGTGAGGATACTTACTACTGACATATTTAATGGGATATCAACTCTTACATTCAGGTGAACCCATGTACGGGAGCATGGAAATTTTTTAATAAATGGTTTTTGTTCAACAGATTTTAATATAAATGCTAATTAAAAGTTGAAAAATTACAAATCCATATTCATGGATATGTTTTGTACTTTTTCATATATTTAACTATATGCATATATATGTATATGGGAAGGATGGGACAATGAATACGAAAATGAACTGAAAATACATATATATATATATACATATATATATATATATATATATGCATACATCTTCCCTACATAATTATCTGTGCAGAACATGCATAGAGATATCATGCACCATGGAACGCATATCTAGAATTCCATGCAAATATACATTTGACAAATTATGACAAAACTTTACTGAAGTTATTGAATTAACTAGAAATTATAAAAAATTAGTATTTTCATCAATAAATGTATACGTTTTTACTCTTTTAGACTTCTTCACTGATTCATTTATTAAAAATAACTATACTAATAACTTCATTAATAGCTTCTTTATAAGTAACTTAATAATTAAATAAAACAAAAAATTAATAAATTAAAATAAATTAAAATAAATATAGCCTGCATAAATAAAGTAACTAGCTAAAACAAAGTTAAATGAATAAAATAAAATAATAAATAAATAACATTATTGATTGTTTCTTTGTTGTGAACTGTGCAGAAGTAACTACTTTGTCGACAGCAGGTCAGGTGGTCAGGTTTTGTTCTCACAAAGTTGGTTATAAATGAGATGCATAAAGACCTACATAATATTACCACTGAGTACTGTCTAAAAATGTTAGATTTCAAGTGTTACCAGTTGTGATCATTGTGTTACACCTAAAGGATCAACAAGGCTATACACATACATCACATCAACTGATAATGGTTTTATTTTTCATCCCAGAAGATGCATAAATACAGAGAAAGTTGAATGCTGAACTGGCATGCATGTTACTGAGTATGGACCAATTAGCATTGCTTGTTTTTGATACAGAAAGATTTAAATTTGATTTCAGAATAACGCTAGTTCACTTTTAGGCTCCTGACACACTTGTTTGGAAGTGGAGTACAAAAAAGGATAAATATTTTTTGTTTTGGCATTTATAAGTAGTCACACAGCAACAAAATTGAATTGAATATTAGCAGGAAGGTTCAAACTCTATTGCCATACCATCAACATCCACCTCCAGCATTGTAGGCCAACATGACAAAATAGGAGGCGTTACTTTTGGAGCATACCTCATATTATATAATAATAAGGAAGTATTTCCACTAGAAGATGGTAAAGATTTAGGGCAGACCAGTCGTTAGTGAAAATGTCACTGAAAGTTGGGGTGGTGAACTTGCTGCTCTTTTGGTCCTAATCAACAGGATTACCTCGCCCAGAGAAGGACAGAAAAAGACCCCGATGAATCTCCTGAGGTTTCTTACTTTGTTAGGGGAATTTAAAATGCCCTACCTGGAATTAGGAATACAGTGTCCTGAGTGAAAGTAGGGCCTTGAACACTTTTCAACCAGAATGGCATCCTACCCACTCTACAGAGGCACTGACAACAGGTACCAGCCTTGAAGCAGCAATCCTGTTAATGGCTTTCACAGCCATCACATGTAAGACTTTGGACAAGAAGCCCTGCATAATACTAGATGTGTATATGCCCTCCTGCTTAGCACAAAAGTGACAGGCTCAAAGCAGAATTAATATTTTCAGCAAAGGAGATGAAGAATCACTCAAAAAAAAAAAACCCAAAACCAACTCATATAAAGAGACTGCTGCAGGGGAAAATCAGTCAACCTAGATGAACTAGGCTCTTTAGCACCCTCAATAACTAGATGTATTTCTTCACTGTGTCTAACTGAAAAACAAAGTTCATATGCATGTATATATTACCTATAAATGGCAAATAAGCTAGTGTAAATCATTTCATGGAAATCAGAGAGTTACCGTGACTTTTACCAGCTGAGGATTTGATTGTATCTCTCTCTATCTATTTACTAAAACATTCACACGATAAAACCTCCCTTTTCTTATCTTACATTGTTATATTTTATGTTTATGTTCTACAACAGGTTGGATGTTTAGAACATTGGCAATCATATGCTTATATATATGTATTCAATGTATAATGAATGCTTTAGGAAAAACGTGCACTCTCCATTGTTCTTTGTGTCGCCTAAATCCCTTTTTAAAATTCATCAACATTTCACTATTATTACAAATAATCTTTTTTTTTATATATAAAAGAAAAGGGTAATACTTTCACCTCCCACTGTGGCCCAGTGTCAAAAGGCAGAATATTTTCAAGGACCTCCAGAGTTCCAATGTCTGCATCTGACCCGTGTTAAAGATTCTCATTACAGTTGCTTCAAATGAATACAAAAGCTTTGTTTAATCCTAACTCAGGGGAAATGAAATACACTAGGTACGAGATGAAAGATCCAGTACCAGAGTGCTGTTTGAATGCACTGTGTGTTCTTAACATGGGCCATAAAAGAAGGCCATTTTAATATATCAAACTGTAGAATGCTCGAAATAGCGTAGTGGCAAAATAAATGTTATAAACTTGATGAGACAAAAAAAAAGGAAAACAGAAACATATTTTCTTTCTACTGGAATTTTGATAGGCAATCCTTTCCAAAAACGGTCAGTTTTCTTTTGCCAAAACGATCGATGACATTAATTCATCCAAGAAAGATATTTATGCAGTGCAAATTTAGCTGGGTTTTAATCTACCATTTATACCTTCATAAAATTCATTTACTTCTTAAATTATTACTATTCTGTTCAAGAAGCAGGTAACAGAAGGAGACCATTTAAACTAGTATTACCTACACTACTGTCTATAGGGCACATAATTTACAGAACTATTTGGAAATGTAACACTTGCATTCAACAGAAATACTAACTCATATATATGATAAAACATGCAAAAACATGTACCTGAATATTACAGTACATACCTGCTCACTGAAATCTGTTTGGTTTGTTTGTTTTCCATATTCCTTTTAAGTTACATGTAATTTTATCCATAGGTAAAGGGAATCTTAAACCTCTATCCAATCTATTGGAGTGCTAACAAACTTTGAATTCCATGATTTGAGCATAATCTATGTTCTACTTAGGATAGGGAATGCATCAATTTTACTTAAACTCATGCTCCCTATACTCCAAATGTTACGTGCACATCTCTACAACGCAACGCATTGCTGTTTCAAGACCCATGACACCATTCTGTATGACTACACTGCAGATGTAATTGCTCCAGAAACAGCCACACATAGCTAGACAGCTTTTAGATCTGGAGTTAACTTGTTTTTAACTAACTTAAGACTCTAAGTTTTCTGTAGGCAAAGCAGAAAGACACAGGGTAGTAGGAATGCTATTTACAGGAGTGTCAAGGGAGACACAGTGCAGGAGATGCAAAGGCCCTTAGATGACTGCTCTATTTTTTAAAAGTTCTAGTTCAGGTTAATTTACATCTTTCGGTATCAGAACACTTTATATATATCTGGCAAAAAAGGGTTTAAATTTAGATATTTAAAGCTGGTATCAAGATGCACAGTGTGAAATAAGCAAGGAACCCATTCATAACATATATATCAGATAAAATACCACAAATCTTTCTGCCATCACTTCTGCATTGTGAGCCACCAAGACGCATATTGTCATCAATCTGACTGACACTCCTCACAGAAAGAAAATCAATTATAGCACTCTTTGCTGGATTTGAAACTACCACGGAACCACCTCTCATACCAAATGCTTACTAAAAAAAGAGAAAGCTACACAGGAAAATTTTTTAAGTTTGTCTCATCTTTGATCAAGAATTTACTGGAAAGAGGATGAAAAAAATAGATGAGGACAGAAAATAAGTGGGAGCAGACTACTGAAATAATTCAGAATGGAAAATGGAATTAATCTACAATATTACCACCTGAAAAAAGAAAAAGAATGTATAAAATGAATCACTGAAGTAAAAGGTACATTTTATGGTCCTAGAGCTATTAATAAGTGCTGCAATAACATGAAATATTACATTCCTATGTAATTCTTTCTTCAATTGTTAACAAAAAATATTGTTTTCACTGTTTCATCAAAATTTTCCAAATCTCCCTTCGCCATTTCAGTTCACTTACAAATACAGGCAAACTAAAACTTCAAGGTGGTAACAAAACTTTATGTACTGAATATGTTAAATATTTCCCTATACATCTTTCTTTTCATAGAAATCAGAGATAACTTCAGATAGTTCTGGAAAATATTTCCCAGATTTTTGTGTATAATATCAAATCAAAATGAGAGCTGAAACTCACTTTTGTCATTCAGTCATGATAATCAAGAACTGTATTTCAAAAGCAGGAAATGGCCTCTGAGTTATTCTGTGATTAAAGTCATGTGCTCTTATCTCAGAGACAATACTAAATTACTACTACTTTGTCACGGAATGTAAATTTGATCAAGAACAGCCAAAACAAATACCTATTACACCAATTACCAAAACTGAAAAATGTTACTGGCCTAGTTATACTCATTCTTGCTGGGCTTTAGCAAGATGTAAGAATAATCAAACACAGCAGTTAAACAAGGTGAACGCCTGAAATCTTAATACATTACAGCATGTTTCTTCCTCATATAATTAAGAATGACAAAAGTAGATATTGTGAGGCATAAAAAATGTAGTTATGATCTTATTTATCTCAGCTAATCTAGTGGAGTCTGCGGCACAGACAGATGTGCAATGCACCACTTCCGGCACAGACAGATGTGCAATGCACCACTTCAAATACACCAACAAAGTACTACAGGAATGATTCTCCACAGAAAGCCCATGGGAAGTGGTACAAGTAGGTAGGGGCTGGACTCAGATTTGAACTAAATATAGTGAGAGCTCTATCCAAACAGCACAACTCAATCTCTATTGA
Source organism: Lagopus leucura (assembly GCF_019238085.1). Classification (NCBI taxonomy): domain Eukaryota; kingdom Metazoa; phylum Chordata; class Aves; order Galliformes; family Phasianidae; genus Lagopus; species Lagopus leucura. The sequence goes on along the minus strand of NW_024962250.1, from coordinate 15,168,712 downwards.
ATCTAGTGTGTACACAAAGTAAATTAGTAAAATTTTGCAGGCACACTCACTGTTATATCATTATACAATAATTATTTGGAATATTTCCATATATCAATAATGCCATCTGTCCCATCCAATACAAATGGACTACAACCCATCTGGCTTATTTTTTCTATTGATTACTCTGCTGAATGAGTTAGCAAAACTGCTTTTAAAATTATCATATTACATGACACTGTCATTAAAAGATGTGAAGTAAAAAAAAAAACACATGATAAGACTTAATTGGGAGTCTGTCAGCTCTTCTTCCAGAAAGTTTTAGCAATGCTAAATTTTTTTTTTTTTTTTTTCTTGCCTTTTTTTTTTTTTAGACGGGGGCTACTTAAAATGCAAACTACTGGATTGGGCAGAACTGTTCCTCCACAGTACCACACAATTGTTACTATCTCTGACTAACAAAGCTTCTTGAAGGTATCAAGAAGGTGTCAAAAGGTGTCTAAAGCATGCTGGTGAGAGCTTACTATTTATTAGAACTCCTAAGGAGACTGTGGAAGGAGAGTAGCTTAAAAATGGAGTGCTGGAAGCTGTTGATGGCTGGCACTTGTATTTGTTAATTCCAATTATTTTCCCTAGGTTTTGGCTTTGATTATATGTTTGTATAACCGTCTTTATTCTGCTTTATTCTGTTTTTACAGCACTGTTTTATCTTTTGATTTTAATTACTGCTTTCCTTAACTTTAATTTCTACAATGAACACTACTTAATAATAATGTAAACTTTCCTGTCTATCTGAGTTTCAGCTGGTAAGGAATTGCTTTCTTCTGAGTGTCTGATATGGTGCTATGTTTTTGTTCTAGAAGAAATACAATATTGATAACAAATCAATGTTCATACTTGCTGCTGAGCAGTGTTGTACAGGGCCAAAGCTATTCTCAGTGAAGGGCCTGAGGAGTTGAGACAGAATTAGGACTGCTGACTTAAAGTGGCCAAAGGGATATTCTATACCATATGACATCACAGGGAAGGAGTTTTTTAGGGGATGGGAGTTCATCTGGATCTTCTTCACTGCTCAGGGCTGACTGAGCATTGTTTGGGGGAGATGGTGACCAATTATTTGTGCATCACATGTTATATATATTCACATATATTTATATTTATATAGTCTATTATTCTCCTTTTCTCTGTTTTAATAAGTAATTTTATCTCAATCCATGAGTTCTACTTTGTGGGTTTTTTTTCTCAATTCTCTCCCTCCTCCATCCCATTGGGAAGGGGGAAGAGGCAGAGGAGGATTGTGTGGTGCTTAGCCATTTGCTGGGTTAAGCCACAAAGCCATCCACAGAACTTAAATTCGTACCTAGGTTCCCTTAATCTAGTTTCAGTTTCTACAATGCCCTGTTAGTTTTAACAAGGGAATCCTCTCTTGTGTATACTTAAAATGCTGAGCCTAAGATTTTTTGCCAGCCCAGTGATTTAATGTTTCTTTGGTGTAAGTCCTTACTGGGGTTGCTTTCTTATTCCCTTGCTGCTCATTTTTTCTTTCTCAACGGTGGATTCTTACTACAACCTTCCATCCCTCCACTAGACTTCTTATTTCTCTGCCCCTGAATAGTTATTCCAACAACACTGCAACTCCAACTGATGTAGGAAGAAGACAGAAGGAGAGGCAGGGTCTGTATTCCAGCTCTGTGGATATCATCCTTAATGGCTGGGCTTAGAGAGGCAATATTTGAGGCAATACTGGAGCAGTCAGGCTGCAGGGAACAGTGACTGGAGAAAAGACACTGAGTTCCCTCCTGGAGTGAGGGAAAGCGGGATGGCAGCAATGGATAGGAGCTGTGCAAGTAGCAAGGAATTACGTGGAAGTACATAGTCAGAGACTGATTGAAGAAAGCAAGTAAATAGTTACTAGAAAGTCCAGCCTAGTTACTGTTGCTGTTGTCTCCCTCTTCCCATCCTTAACACTATAAGATATATAATATATATCTTTATAATAGATTATATATATAATAGATTATATATCTAATATAATATATATATATAATATAATGTATTATATGCATATATATATATATATATATATAATAACTCAACTGAAATTGTGGACTGGTATTATTTATGTAGAGGATATTTACCAGACATCACTATGTCACAGAATAATAATAATTTTTGATGCTCCAAAAAAAACCTTTGACAGTTGTGATGTCTGTGCTCTAGTCACTTTGTTAAATACAATTACTTCAATCATAATACATGATAATTTCACTATTAAACACAGAATATTTAGCAAGCAGAAATGCAAAGTCTAAAATCTCTACTAAAATACAATTAAAACTATGGTTTATAATGTCTACAAGTTTACAAGAAGTGAGTTATGATATTCATTGTCTTGTTTTCCCTAATAAAATCTTTTTTCCATGGCTGACAGAAGAGCAATTTCAATTGAGATATCATTTGTTCCTATTAAGCAATCTGTAGGTTGTTATTGATTCATGCCTTTGACCACTGCTTTGAATAAAGTTCAAGAATAACAAAATACTTTTATGTTTGTCTGACTTAATTTACTTGCAGAAAACAGACTATTATTTCATTCCTATGATTCTATGATTCAGGCCACTGTATGTCCTAGAACTCTCTGTAGTACTATTGGCATAAAACAAACAAACAAAAAACTAAGATAAATAAGGGATGTGCTACTGATATTTTTAAACATAGATGCCTTCAGAATAAAGCTACTGTGCTCTGGCTTCCAGAAAGCGAGTATCTTACAGGCTCCTTCAAATAAAACATTAAGAGGTATGAAAAGTACATTTCCTGTTTTTATTGATTCTATGGAGGCAAGGAGAAGTGTAATATATTTTAACAGTAAGCTCTACTGTTTTCCCCTGTTCCCAGGGTAGAATCAGCCAAAAAGAACATTTCTCCTAATAATATGGCAGCTAGTACTTCTGCAAAACAAAAGCTCATTGATGAATATCTATTTAAATTAAATTAACAATTGCATGATCAGTTATATTTTCAGGAAATGATAGTTCCCTCTGGTTCTTTGCGATAGAAGTGTTTGAAACATCTTTTTCTGCGCTTTGCTGTTTACATAACCAATTCCTAATCATAAAAGCATGCATAGCATGAAAAAAATGCAACCATATCCATTGATAAAATGATAGGGAAATTGGAATATTCAGCTGATAATCCATCTTGTTCCCACTGATATTTTAAATTTTTCCAATTTTTAGATCCTGTTGTGGTACATATTACTCACCTCCTAATATTTTTGTACTATTTCTGATACTGTCATTAATGAATAAAACCTAATTAGCACAGAGCAAGATTCATAAGCACCCTACAGCAATGCTTTATACATAAATCCTCTAGGATGTTTTCTTTTAAACATTCCCAAAGCCTGTTAGGCAGCTAACTCTTCACAGGAGTATGTGTAGGCAGCAATCCATTCTTTAAGCTATGACTTGAGCAATCAGAAAGTGACACGAGTCAGATACTATTAATAACCCAAAAGCAAGCAATCTCATGAGGTGTTTCTCAAGTAGCTAAGAAGAAACTGTCTAGTTATGTCATTAAGTGTAAGACCTAGAAGACTATATAAAGAGCAGCTGGAATGTACAATAATTACAGAGTATTTATAAGATTCTACATGGAAAAAGGAAAATTTTCAAAGAACAGCAAAACATTACCAATCTGCCCTCAAATCTGTGCCTGTATATATTACAAATAAGGAAGTATGTGGGCTTCATGGTCATGGTACATGTTACTTATTAGTCACAGAACAAAAAACAGTTTCAGCTTTTCAAAATGACCAAGCTTTACAGGATCAACTCTGACAATATTGTCTCTACCCTAAATTAGCTTAATGATGCTATGACTCCAAGCAACATCTCTAATTGCAGCCTCAAAGACATCATGAAATGGTAAATCTTATAAAAAATGACAGCTAAAGATAGTATACTGTTAAGATAATATTGAAAATGCACTGATGTCACACTTGCTGTTTCCATTTAAAGCTTGCAGCATTGATCTATAAAACCCATAAAGTTGGCAGACTCAACATCATCTTAAGAACTATGCTAATATCTCCATGGCAAGTCTGAGAACTGGGTATAAACATAATTAGTAAAAACAAAGGCTGAGATCTTTAATAAGACACAAACTTTGGAACAATGTCCTTTACAGAAAAAAAAACCTAAGACATGACTGAATTACAAAAGAATAAAATAGCTCTCTGTGTGATGGTCTTGTTTAGAGGAACGTATCTTTCTGAGTTCCTTAAGTGATTCCAAATCAAACCATAAAAAGTTATTACCATTTTTCAGCAGCAGTCATAAAGATGAGGTTATTTCTATACTCTGCAAGTTAGCTACTTCTGAGAGCTTTAAGTAAATAAGAACTTTAATAACTGACCTGTTTCAAATATACTGTAAAATTCAAGGCATTCACGAAAAATACTAGAACATAAAAAACACCTGACAGCATGCCCTAGAGTAGAAATTGCAAGGTGTAAAACAAACAGTACATTTTACAGTAAAAACAGAAATGAAAAATCAGATCTTAGCAGACCTGTAAGAGTGCTACAGAGAAGACTGGGAATCTTTCAAATTCAATACCCTTAGTCTTGGAGGAAGGTACTTAGGAGGATATCTTATTACAAAATCTATGTTAACTGTGTCAGCTTTCATGCAAGTCTACCTATTGCCTCAGAAAAACAAGTGCATAGCACAGACAGACTGAGCATGAATTCAAACAGAAAGAAAAGGTTTGGGAAGCATTGTCCCTTCTAACAGGGCAATATTAACTATTAATGTATGCTATGCTTCCAGGCCACATATCTCCCAAGAAACTATAACAAAAAAATTCTATTAAGTTCCATAGCAATTATGTAGTAACTACTCTTGTTTACTCATTTATAGAGTAGCTACATTTTGTTTACAAGATTTGCGGTCATTACCTTTTTAATGCCTGCAGAGTGATGCTGTGGCTATTTAAGCAAAATGGTACGTGCATAACGGAAATGATTATGATATTATAAATCACTGGGGAAATTATTGTACTGTTAGAGATTATCTAGAGTCAACCAGTAAACTGGCACGTCCCATCCTGTTATAAAAGTTCAGCTGAATAATAAATAATAATAAGCAGTGAAATGCTAAACTTAGTTGTCATGACAATATTGCTTGTAAGAAAGAATGGGAGAAAAAATCTCAACAGAACAACTAACAAAAAGTTAAAGTGCCCTGCTCCTACTCTACAAAAATATATGGGCAGAGCTAATTCAAATAAGGTATTGTTCACATTTTTACTAGAGGAACTGACTGCTTTTTAAGAGTTTTTTTCCATATTGCTTTGGGAATTAAGACAAAGTTAGTGATGAATATAACTTTCTATTAAGCAATTTTCTTTCTCAATTGTGCACAACCACTTATGAGCCAGAACATAACAGCTCAATCAAACCTTATTATATTAGCTTTACTTGAACCACTCTGAAATGTACTGAGAAAATTCTGATATTACTACAAGACATAGGGAGGAAAAAGACAACTTAGAATGAGGGAAGTGGATATCACAGCTACCTTTTTACAATCTCTTAATTTCTTCTTCCAAATAGAATGAGCAACAGGAATGTGTTTGCTGTCGGTTACATAGCAGATCACTGTGATCACATGGAGTAGCGTAGTCTTCTGGCTCATAGCCTGGAGGACTTTCTCAACATGACTAAGAGCAACTGTGGCCTCAGTCCACACACCACCACTAACAAGCTGCATAGTACACGGTACTAGGCCAATCTGTCCAGCACAGTAGAGAATATCTCCAACCTGGAGGAATAAAAAATAAATAAAATTATAGGATTACATAGGAAACAAAGGAAAAAAAAAAAATCAATTTTCCAAGTAATTTCTTTCAGCATTACTGTTCTTTGCGATCCTTTATCAGTCACTAAAAATGTAGCGAACGTCATTCTAAAGGTCAGTTTTCATAGGGCTTTATATACTTCACATGAATACAGCACCATAATAAACTTTAAACTAACAGTTAATATATGGATGTATGCATCACCTCAAAGTAATATCCGACGTAACTGATTGTTAGTTTGTGTTGATGCCCTAATATGATTAAATACATTCTTGCTTTCTTTTAAGTAAGCTTAATTAGGGATGGGTTTATCTTTTGAAAACTGAATTAAATGGGTGGTCAGATATGCCACAAATATATGTTAAACCAAACTGCAATGCAGTTACCTTGGGCTGATTTTCCTATATTTTCCCAGCAACGCTGAACACCTGTTTTCTTGAAAGGAGGCAGAAAAGGAAATTTTTATTCTTACGATTCAGACATCTCAGAGATTTATTATAAAACCTTAATGTAAATATCAGAACTTTTCATCCTCTTATTCTGTACTTCTCTACAAGGTCTATACATTCCCTGATCAGAGAAGCAATGAATATTGTTCCAAATCAGAAGAAAACTAAGCACAGAAGTGGGAAGTAAGGTGGGCGTAATCACCTTTGAAGACTGCACAGGAAGCAATTTGCTGTAGAGCGGGAAAATGGACTGAGCAAGATATCTTCAGAAATTTTTTTCCAGAACTTACTGTAAAAACTGTAAAAATTCTTTACAATTAAGAAAAATTTAAAAAGAAATCTGTGTCCTAGAAGACATGGCAATCAAACCATGTGACAGACCCATATGCAACTCCAAATCTGTCCTCATAACTGTCTGTGCCTCACAAAAGACTCACACATGTAACTATTGGAAGAGTATCTTACACAATTTGGCATACAAGTTCTATGATTAGCAGCTGAAGAGGGGGAGGAGGCAGAGAGGAAACATATCAACTGACACTCATCAACAATTTAAATTGTTTAAAATATCTGAAATATTGTTTTGATAATGCTATATATAATCCTGAATTTTGAAAAAAATATGCAAGTAATATTTTACTTTATAGGAACAAATGGTCTTTTTTTTTTTTTTTCTAGTGCTATTTTAAAATATGTGCCATTGAACGAGGGAGTCCAGCCAGCTATCAAGTGGCATACTGACAAGATGAGAAAAAAATTCAAGAAGATATGACTCAGAGAGGCACAGGTTTGTTTTAAAATTAAGCCATTTATTTCTACCTCTGCTAAGTGAAATCCATGTACTAGTCAAAAACTCTGATACAGGTAGTTAATAGTTTACAGAAAAAAATCACACTGGCAATATTTCTTCCTCTTTCTGTTGGGCTCCTGGTTTTCCATGCATTACCCATTTTAATTATTAGGTAGACAGAAGAGCTGTTCACCCAGTTCACTTCCTCTTTCTTGAACAGATTGTTTGAGACATAATATGAATACTAACTAATGATAAAATATCTGTCAGTGTTTTGAAATACGGACTAAGATAGCACTTTCTTAAAGTATCTTGGATAGTTCTGATACAATTAGCTACATTGATCATAAGCAAGGTCAAAAAATATCTCAGAAGGATTTGAGCAAAATTGGCACTGCTTTTGGCTCAGGTTCAGTGGGAATTTTGCAGAGTTCGTTAAAAAATAATTTAAAAAAAACCCTCTGTTCCTAACATACTTGTTTGTATCTTAAGCTGTAATTAATAGAAAAACAGAGTTCTCAACATGCTACTATGCTATGAAAGGGTGGATTCAAGGGGGAAGAAGGGGAAAAGGGTCAAAAGAGGCCACAGGTTTTGAGCAACTGTACTTCAGGGGGACATAATTGAGAGTAAAGAGGGGGGGAGGGATGTTCTCCTCATTCCCAGTGACTTGGTCATGAAAAGCAAATATAAATAAACAATCAGCAGGGGCAAAGTAGCAAACCAGTAAAAACACTGTTTTAGCAGATTTCAAGAGGTTGTCTCCAGAGTGTTTGAAGCATTATACAGAAAATTGTTAGCAGAGTAAAAAGTATTTAAAACAGGGAAGACTTTATAATATCTTTTTCACAGTGCTGAACAACAGGAGATGTCACAATGTATGGTGCCAGTCCTTGTGTTGTGAAAGTGTTCAGCAAAATGCTGCTAGAATGCTGCAACAGTTTATCCTTTTGGAGCATCTTCAAAGATAACACAAGATTTTTTCAGACTATAGATTCACAGTGTATCAACTCTAGAGGACTTCCATATTCAGTAAATTCAGCACCAAAACAAAACTACAATATAACGGATGTGTAATCATACACTGGAAGCTCCCATAAACTTGTAATTGCAGGATACCTCTAGATTTGCACTGAGTTGGTTCTTGTTTTGCTTGTTTTTGTTAACAAAGGCCAACAGCAACTACAGAAACTTTATAAAACTTTTCCTACTGGTATTATTAAAACTTGCTAGTGATTGACTAGCATAAATATAAAAGTGCAGAGATTTTTTAATAGAAACATTTCGACCATTCACCTATAGGTTTTTATGCCAATGTTAATATTTGCACTATATGAACCAATACACTTTTCTTTGAAAGGGTGAAGTCAATATGCAATTAACCAAACCTTTATTCTGAAGGCAGTATGGTGTCTGAGTGACTGCTGCCCTTTAACAGGTCAGGGTACACAAAAGATTCAGTGACCCTTTGACCTAACAGTGAAATAGCCTACCATTATGCTCAGTCAATGTAAATAAGCATAACTGACAATGTGCTAATAGGCTGCCTCTGGTCATCCATGTGTACCTCTGACCTTAATGAAGACCTAAATCAATTAATACTCCAGGCAATAAAGACCTCTGGCTGATTAAGTTAGCTAGAAATCATCTTTTCTAACAGGATTAGAGCTATAAGGTGGTGAACTTTTTATTTAATATATGATAATCCTTTCTTCCTAGGGCCCTTTTATTTTAGCTAATGATGGTAAAATTGCTTTTTGCAATGTGAAATCTTTTATTCAGCTACCCAATGTGAATAAAGTTTTAAAGGTACCATTTAGACAATGGTAACTGAAAGGCTCTGAGTTCATACTGTGAACACAAATTACATCTGATTAAAATGCTTCCAATACATCACAGTCTTCAATATGATGCGTGTGTTTTTTCTTAAACTATTTAGCCTACAAATGTGTAGGCTAAAAATTCAATAAATAAGTTGGTCATACATAGTTTAGTTTTATTCAGGTTCTCTTTGAGAAAATGAGTTTAACACCAGCAGCCAAAAGATGGAGGATATAAACCCAAATGAAAAATTAAAAAATTGTTTTTACTATCCTTAACTAAACAGAAATTGACTCACATAAAAATCTACTTATAACGTGAATAAGATGCTTGTATATTGCTCTCAAAAATGCAGAGCTTTCCTTTAATAAAATAACTGCTTCTCTTAGGTTCAAAACAGCATAAACTAATCAATGGTATCTGTTACTGCTTTCTTATTGAAATTTCTGTAACATTTCTGCAGCTTTCAGAGATTTGTAACTCAGTTCTCAAATGCTGTGACAGCAGCTAGCTAATTCTCAAGCTAAGTTGGACCTTTGTATGTTTCAAAATCTATTTGATTACCTAATCTGCATGACTACAGAATACTCATCTTCTTGTATTGTCCTTCACTATTACAATTTATATTATCAAAATGTGATACATTTTTTTCTGTTTGAACTTATATTTGTGCTTTCTAAGCCACAACAAACATCCACTGAGTATTTTTGTACCAAGAACTGACAAAAATACTGCACTTGTCTATACAGTTGTGTTTTCTTAACTGTAATTTAGCAAAATTAACATACACTGTCCAACACTCATATCTGACACTGAGCAAATTTGTGCATTTCTTAATTAGAAACTATAGAAAAGAGAAGCACTATTTCCCATATTATGTACAAAAATAAATAGTTTAAACGGACTACTAAATCAACAGTCCATCTGAAAAAGCCACAATATTCAGTGTTATAAATATCAAAGCAACTTTTAAAAGTTCTTCTAAATATCTCTCATTCCTACTCTGTGCTTCCCAACCATGAATACCTGCTATCCTCTAAAATCCAAATAATTAAATAATGCAAATTAAGCCTTTAAACTGCACTGGATTTAAAGCAAATCATCAAAGCAGATACTCCTGAAGATGTGTAGCCCCTTGAAGTTTATCGAAATGCTAAATGCACAGGCATGAGGGAGACAATCAGGTCACAAAGCATAAGAAAGATCAAAGACCAAAGTTTCAACTTCAAAATTATTATTTTTTTAACTGTTCTAGACCATCACAGAAAACTATCATTTGTATACGTTTTGTATATATGTATATGTGGCAAAGTGTTGGTTATATTCAAATTCTGACCCATGTTGAATCAATTTATTCAACTGATGGGAACAAAACCCACATATTTTTGATTTTTAGAAGGAAAAGATTCTGTAAGGATTAAAACTGAAATGTTCACATAAAAACATCTCAAAAGCTGTCATTCACTTTCCAGGGGAGTGTAAAACATAGAACAGAAACAAATTTAGCTTTTTAAGTCAGTAAATGTAGCCATGAACATTAGGAAATATCTCAATAAGGTGGATGAAAAAGCTTTGCCATATAATATATTCATGTGAGCATGACAGCAAGGCTGAAGTCTGCTCCCAAACACTCATTGTAGTCCACGTAGAATATCCAAAACATAGGGACGAAATGAAGAAAATGGAGGTAAAGTGTATTATATTATGTATTTATATATATTTTGGTCAATGTCCTGTAACGGTGCACAGATCATATATTGTTCCTTCATGGAAAATTACAATTGGACAGTTCAAACACTTAATTGCCATAGAGGATAAACTGTTCTTCATGTCCAAAAGGATGTTTTTTTCCACCCTCCAAAAACGAGCAGTCTTTGTATTGGAAAATGAGCAAGCTAATTAGAGTATTATTCTTTAATGCATTTCCTTCTTGGGACAGTGGAATTCTAGTATTCTCAACTATTAATCTGTCACCTTTTACAAAACCTACCATTTTCTCTGAAGCTTTGAAAAAAATCACAAGTTCTCACACAAGCACGTTAGCAAAATCTGGCAACTGTGAAAAACTGCAGAACATTCAGCTTTATGAACATACCTTATCTAAAAGATGAAGTAAAACTTCCAAACTGATTATCATTTACTCATTTCTTATTCATATCACTGTGGAAGAAGATGCCAAGCCAAACAAATGAGAAAAAGAAGAACTTAGATTAATCTACTGCACACTAATTGGGCTGGGATGGGGAAGGAGAGACTTCATAAAATCAATTAATCAAGAAAAATAAAGGTATACTCACAAGGTCCAGAAAAACAATGTGGAAAAGATTAGTGTTTAAAGTTGTAAAGTGACAAAAATGACAATGTGGACATGGAATATTGAGCAACGGATATAAAATTTTAGAAAATACATCTTATGTCCAATATCATTGACTGCATTTTTGAATTACAATTACATATGCATAGATAAGGAAATTTAATAGTTGTAATTCATTTGAATTCTTAAAATATCTGATTCAGCATCTTTGCAAATTATTTTTAACTCCGCTAATTAAAAATGCTGTTAAATAGCTGATAGGCTGTGAGGAGAGAGTAACGAAAATGCCAGTGTGCTGAACTGGGGTGCCGTAGGGATTGGTATCAGGCCTGACTTTATTTAACATCTTCATTAAGTCAATGGAAGAAGGCATTAACAGCATGGTAATGAAACTCATGAAGGATACTAAACTAGAATGTACACCAATAGAAATAATAAAAATGGACACAGATTTGAAATACAGGCAGAAAATAACAATATGAGACTTAGGAGAAATGAAAACATATACCAGAACATACGGCAAAAATATTTTGAATCACAGATATTTGTATCATGGAAGAAAACTTGACTGCAGCAGTGCTGAGCATTGTATCATAACTCTTCCTAACTAGTAACAAATTAATTATAATATTAAAGAAGATTGTTTCTGTCTCTGTTCTCATGAAACAGGTTAGACTTATCAGATCTACCAAATATTTGTTCTAGAACAAGTAACACTAATCCTTGGATAATGGAGTAAAATTTTCTAAAGAGTCAGTAACTGACATCATATTCTACGATTTTAAAAAGAATGTTGTAAGAGATGACGTCATATCAAAGTTTCAGATAACTGCTCAGTTTTTAAGTACTTTTTAAAAATTCCTAACAGTTAATCAATAACATCGATTTTCATCTAATAGGCTAGAACTGCTGAACTCAAAGTATGAAAAACATTTTAATCAGCTAGGGTAAGGATATAAAAAATAAAAATATATACTTTTTGTTTTCAAATAGTAAATATCTAAACCTTGCATGAGTTTAGAAACATCCATTTGATGTTCCAAGACAGTTCATTCATGATTTTGCTACTTATGACTATTATACTAAATTTACTCTGATGGGGATAGGTTCATAACGTCAGCATTCTTTCTTTCTCAGTTCTGCGTATGAAACAACAACAACAACAAACAGTATAATTGGAATGTTCTCTCTTTGATTTCTACATTTTTCTCTGTCTATACTTTGAAGGGAATGGCTCTAGAGGAACAGATAGCATATATAAGAGCGGGACAATAAGGTTCTTCTATCCATGCACAATATCTAAGGGAAGATAAAACAGAGAAAGTGATGCAACATCCTTATATATTTACTTGTGCTTATACTACAAGCCTTGTCTCTACCTTTTTTCCTTAAACAGTAACGTACAATACACTTAAGGGTCTCATCATATCTTGCTCACATTAATTGCTGCTGTTACTGGAAATGTCCACTTACAGTAAACTAAATCATCATGTAATCTACAACTGCAGTGATAAAGCAGTCCAATAAGCCACATTAGAAATTTCTGGGTTGAAGTTTCATAAGGTTTATTCATATTTCCAGTTAACTAGTGGAAACTTCTACCACCCTATCCTCCCTTATGGTTATAAGAGTGTTACTGCTCAAGGCTGTAACATTTTTCTGGAATTCAGGATCCAAGAAGAGTAAAGACTGTAGTCATAAAATACTATGAAGTTAGTATTTTCCCTTTCCTACCTGATGGATAACTAGGCAGAGAAAATACTCTGCACTGAAAGATAAAACCTGTTCATTCCACTACAATAATTCCCTACAAAATGCACACTGTATGAAACACACTAACACCATGATATTCCATTCTTGCAGAAAAGATTGCTTTCCCAGACAGCACTTGGCTTAAAATTCATACTGAAAACATGCCTTTCATGAATGTCATTGGATACTTAAGGTAATGGTTTGTGATAATTGGGAGAAAGGAAAGAAATAGTTTCAGAAAATCAAGAATTGGTTTGAAAACAGTTAATTATATTGACAGTATTACTAAGCTGGAAGTGATAATTCTTAGTTTAGCAATTTAGTGTGGCTTCACACTTCACCTATTCTCCGTGTATATGCAGTCTAACAGGAATTTTACTTATGTCTGTGACTATGTAATAAGCAAAATTAAATTTTGTGTCAAAATTAATTTCTGTCAAAGACTATTCAGTGCACAAGTCCAATTTATAATAGATATCCCCACCACCTCCAAGTGGGAAAGAGAAGTGACTTATTTGTCACAGCTATACACATATGTACAGTCTATGCTATAGCAACACAAATAGCATATACAAAATATATATTTCATTGCTATTTACAGTGATATTTTACCTACTTATTCGTATTGTGGTGATAAGACTTTATTCACTTTGGAGTACAATGTTTAAAACTTACTTAAGCACAAGAAATGATGACTTCGAAACAGTGTCAATGGTGTTATCATTGGAAAATCTTTGAACTTGTTATTTGAATTTCATAAATAACCAATGGAGCAACTCTTCCAAAACAGTCTGTATCAAAGCAAACTATTTAAATATATAATTTTTCTTTGAAACTTAGGAAAATTATAGGCATTTCACAGAAAATATGACCCAGTATGTCAAGACAAATGTCTAATACTTTTTTCTTCCAGTCTAACAGAAAAAGCTTCTAATTATCAATGAAACAGTATTTTAAAATTATTCAAACTGCCAAAAATAATAATGGAAACTGTCCTGTATAAAACTTATAGACTATTTATCCGACATACAACATTGAAATTGAATGACTTAAATGTACGTACAAGTGTTGTTTTGAGGTCTGAATTTTTTTTTTTTTTGTTTAAAAGATTGCTCTTCTCTTTTGTTTGTTTTTTTTTTTAGTCTAAATTCAGCCAGTAAGAATTATTTGCTAAGAAGTCTGGTTAAATACAGTTAACATGCAGTACCTTTCAATCTGTTATTCCAGAGTTTGCATTTGACAGTGTAAGTCTTCTCAACACTTAACCACAAGCCATACAGAACCTGCAACTTGGGCCAGGAGTTAAATTTTATAGTTCTTACAGGGAAAAATATTATGTTTTTGAAAAAAAAAAAAAAAAAATCACATGCTGATAGTGAATAATTAAGTGTTCAAAGCAAAGAAAAATGAACTTTTTCTGTGATGCATGTTTTGAACTTACAATAGCAAGTCCGAGTCTTCAGAATAGCTGTTAGAATTAGGAAGGATGCTAATAGGGAATGAAAATGGGTAGGAAAGAATTATAGATGTAATAAGAAAAAAGGTGGAGAACCAGAGTAGTTCCAACTAAATTTTTTAATTGTAATGTCAATCCACAGTATCACAGATGTTAAAGAAATGCAATTCACTGTACAACATGACTTTGTAAAAATGATGTCATTCTTTGATTTCATGCAAAACTTAGTAGAAGCAGCGAGCTGCTTACTGCAGGACTAGGCCATGGATGTAGATAAAGATAATTATGAGATTCATATGCCATAAGCCCTTTAAATAACAATTAGAGAATAGTAGATCTTTACAGCTCAACACCTTCCCAATACAGGAAACAGGGAGTTAACCAGTGTACCTAATTAAAAAAAAAAAAATTTAAAGGAGGAATAAATCTGCTATAGGGAGCTGGCTTGATAGACCTTTGAAGGTCTTCAAAACTCTCACTAATATGTTATTCCCTCAAAAATATTCCCATAATTCTGCTGTCTCCCACCATTCCTTGCCTCGAGATTCATCTGTCAACTTTGATGCATCTTTTAAAGTACCCCTCCAAGCCTAAAAACCGTGACTACAGACCACAGAAGAGAACTCTTTGCTTTGAAACTAGCTGATCAATCAGAAGATCATTTACCTGCAAGCATTATTTGGTGAAGCTAAAGCGGCACATCAACCAGCAGCATCTGAAGGCTGAGGCAGCAAAACGTCAACAACAAATTGTCATTGGCATTCCATTTATGAGCCTTCAAACAGCATCAGATCTTTTCCATGAGAAACCAGATCAGGTCAGACTGGAGCTGAATATTTCTTAACAAGCTAACCATCAAAAGAACTTACGTTTTGAATAAAAAGGCTATCATTTGTTGATTTGAATATCAAAGGGATCCACTGCAAACTCCCAGTCTAGAAAAACCTCCCTAAGCTACACCAGACAGGTGTTTAATAATCTATTATTAAGGCACTATTTTAGGTTACTCAGAATCATAAAAAATAGCTGTAACTGTGAAGCTGCAAATGGGACTGCACAAAGAAATGAATGCTATTAACATACTATTAACAATTCAAAAGAATGAGTTGACATACCAATCAAACTTGTTAATTGACTGTCAATGGCCTGTCCCTGAATATACAACATGACTGCATTATATATTTCAAACGCTGACAGGAAGACAGTTTCATTTGCATTAACTTCATAAACTGATCAACAACCAAACTGCCACATACATTTATAATGGGAAGCTGAATCATTTCAATATTCATGCAGCTCTGTAATTGTAAATTAGGTACTGGCAAACAATACAATACTGTACATACTCTAAAATATCCTAAATTTCTCTGACCTAGTTTATTAAAAGAAAAAAAAGAAAAAGAAAAAAAAAAAAGAGAGAGAACATGGAAAAAAGTTGTCTCTTACAAAGATGATTATTACTTTAATTTATGGTTCATGCCTTAGGCAAAATTTGCTTGCAGCCTATTTTGCAGCCATATTTTATAACGCTACTGTAGATGCATAACTGGTCTGCGATATATGAGGTGCACAAAGTGATGTAAAATTTTCCTTGCTTTCTTTCTGTGAAGTGTAAATGTCATTAAAATGGAGTAAATCTGTAAAAAAGTGAATGAAAATCTGTACTATTTCCCTGCTATGACAATAAGCAGATGTCAGCACTAAAACCATTGCAACTTTCTAATTAGATATCGAAACATGTAATTTAAAGTGGAAAGCATTGTTCTTGCACATCCTTCCTTGTGTCCTAGAATTTATTGCCCTCAAAGGTTCTGTCTATGTAAAGCATGTTGACCAAAAATATCTCATAATTACAGCCGTTCAGTTTCATTGGGATTGACAGTGATAGCAGCTGAAATGGCTGTAACAGCACTGCCATTTTAGCCAAATGGTTAGTCAGACATACTCTGACGAAAGTCACAAATCACAGTAGTTGTAAGAGCAGAAGTGTTTCTTATACTCCTACGTGCATTTATCAACACAGTAGAAGTGATCATAGGCTGACAGTAACAGGAAAGCTACAAAAAAGAAATCCGTAACAAAAGACAGAAATGAACACTTATCTCATTTAGGATCTCCCACTGCGATATTTAGGATATTGCAGTTATTCTTATTGAAAAATATAGCTAACAGTTAAGCCTTCTAATATTGTCATTACCAACTTTGTATATAACTATCTATTTATATGGTTTGATTGTATAGGGTAGATATGAAAAAAGAAATTTGTTTTTATTTGTTCATGAAGTGCTGTAGGCATATTTATCACAGTTTATACAGAAATAATAGCATTGCTTTGAGAACTGGAGAAATGAAGCTAAGTAGAAATGTCATAAATGAGGATTAAGTCATGAGGCTTTAAAAAGGTTCCACTGAAATCTAAGTAGTAATTGATCAAAAATTCTGAAGTTGTCAGGTCAAGAACATTCCATCTCTATCTGTATGACCTGGAGGGAACATAAGCAAGTTTTAAACACCTCAACAGTAAATGCATGTTGTCTTCTTTTGCTCTCTTTTATTACTACTACTTTTATCCTATCAATACAGCAGCCATTTCCCGGACTTTAAAGTTATTGCAAGAAGAACCATGCACTATACACCAGCATAACCATACAGATATCACATAAATGTCAAATAAATCTGCAGTCATGACAATCTTCTCCTGCATTTCTTTTCACATAAAGCATATCAGAGGACAATTTCTGTGAGCTACTATATTTTAGACTTTATTATTTGTACTACAGATGTAAGACTGAGAAGCAAAAAATATTCACATTTATTGTTCTAGCAATTGCAATTGAAGAGTAGAAAGATTAACAAATGGAAATATAAATCCATTTGAAAAGCTGGAATATAGAGGAGTCACTGTGGTGATAGCAGTCCCAAATCATCCTAACTGATAATCACAAAAGATTATTTATACTACAAAGTAGATATTAGCTTTGATATCTTCCCTGAAGTATAAACTGAGTAACTGTCACACTGAACAACATCTTATATGGGTACTGCTAAGTTCTTACACTGACAATATGGGCATCCTTACGGCTGCAACACTCCATCAGATAATCAGTTTAATATACACAGTATGTCATTAAAAGCTTTTTATTAAACCGTCAAGGTAAGAACATCTCATCACTAGAAGGATGTAGTATCTATAAAACCAACCATCATAGAAAGAGCTGGTCATTTATGTGCTAATAGTAACATACAGCTACAGTGAATTCAGCAATTCATGCTCCAAGATTTATGAATATTGATCATAAAATATATACACATACACAGCTAAAATACATACACACAAGCACATTACTGAAACACAAATTGTGAAGGATATTCAAATTTCAAAAAGGCACTTTATTCATTATAAGAAGCTGTAGTTTGACATAATTGCTTCAAGATTTACATTTTAAATGATCACTTGCTAATTTACTGAAATATACATACTCAATGAATTTTTCACTATCTTTGCTGAAATATTCCTGACTTTCAATTGCCTCTGACCAGCACAGATTATCAGGGTGGGGATAAAAATTGTGATGCATCACTCCTGTTCTTAAGAATGAAATTGTAATAGCAGTTCAGACCAGCAAAGTGAAACAAAACTATGCATGAGTTTAAACCATCAATAAATTTCTTGTTATTCTACTACTATAGTTTCTGAATAATTAATGTCAGAACTATATGTATAATACAAGACTAATGTCTAAATTTCATTTATAGAATTCAAATTTATTGCTGCCTTTTCAGAACTTAGGAAAAAATAATCTTGCAGATTTGTTATTGTTCAAAAGAAGAAACCTTAAACTTCACACATTGTAAGCCACAGACAACTTAACCAAGACTCTTCGGGCAATTCCTTAAATACAGAATAAGATCTGACAGATTGCTTCACAGGAGGGAAAAGCCCAGAAAGAAAATGTTCAGTGAATGTTTAGTAATCTATCCATCTAAGAAATATGCAAAGCCTTTCCATCCCACAAGGAGAAGACTGAAAGACTAAGCACCACATAAACTTATCATAATATAGATCTCTTTTTAACCTTATGTGCTCTTTGTCCAAGGGCTGTGATCCATGTAATAACTCCAGAAGATATACATATCCAACAACATTTGTAAAAGTTCTGTTTTGCATGATTAAAATTCACTTACTCATCAAGACAGTTAGAACAAAGTTGAACCATAAGGAAATAAAACCAGGTTTGTCTCATGTGTATTTTTGTCACAGAAAGAATTGCAATATTTGTAAGTCCCATCCCTAGCATGACAAAAAGTAAATAAGTTTCCTGTAACAGAGTTGCAGTTAGTGCTAATGTATTATTTACTACATTCATCTCAACTTTCACAACAACCCCATCCTGTTCAGTTGTCATTAATATAATTACCCCTTTTCCAAAGCAGTTGGGTGTTTGAGTTGGTTGAATTGGGACATATAAAAAAAAGTAAACACAAGCCTTGGCAGCTGGTGGCTAAACATTGCCAATCTTGTGTATTGGGTATTCAACCTTGATAGGGCAGTTCTCAGGTTGCTCCATATGAGACAAATGTCTCATCAACATTTTAAGGTTGTAATGCCCAATTTTTCATAGCAAGAATGTCATTGCAACTTATTCCTTTAAAACATTCATGACTTTTACTGTCATGAAATTAGACTATTGCAGAAGGCTTTTTTAGTCCCTAACAATGTAGGAGGGTTTCTTCCTATTATAGAGGCATTCAGTTTTGCTTTCCTACCTGGTAAAACATGAAAATGATTTTCAGATACATCAAATGCATGTTAAATATCAACAGAATTGAAGTCTGCTGTCTTTCTTCCGCAAAATCAAGTATGCGATGCAATTTACAGTATCTAAGTGATCCAACTCAAAATCTGGCAGTTATGAAGCCAAACTGCAGTATAACTTAAACTATACTATTATTATTGCTTAAGGCTAAACACATAGCTCAAAAGTCTACCACATTCCTAACAGGAATATCACTGATAAAACAGAAAAAAACAAAAAAAAAAAAAATAGCAGAAAACAGCTGTTGTTTCAATCTGAGATTACTATATGACAAAAACATGGTGCAACAATCCAATTTCCAGTTTGTATCATATATCCCATAACTCATGATGCTTAACAAGTATATGAATGTGCTATGTCATTTCCATAGACATTTCAAAGTACATTTAAAATTTTAGTGTTGAACAATTTAGTTTATGTATATCTTAATAATTCATACTTTATTTTCAAATGCCAAAACCTACCATATCAAGAGTAGTAAGCCCTAACATGAAACCATTACCATATACCAAAAACACTCCACTAATAAGGTTCCTAGGTTTGTTACTCAGCTACAAACGTTGCAGAATTTTGGCCTAACATTTCTCAAGTCTTCCTTATAGACACTGAATAGAAGATCCTTGAAGACTTATGGATGATGTCTGTTTAGGTTCTCAAAGACCATACTGAATTTTGGTTCTTGGAAAATGACAATTCAGAGTTCACCATGAGACATTAAAGGTCTGTCTTTCTGCAGTATGTGTTTTTGGGTACACATGCATAAATATATATATACATCTAAGAAATTAAACATAAGCATGCTATCAACACTATCTTTATATACTATGTATACTCATGCTACAGTCTTTCCATTCAGAAAATGCAGAATATAGAGACGATGGGAAGACTCTTAAGAGCTTCAGTGATCTCCATTGAATTTAAGCATGAGAAGATGATCATGCGTGATAAATCAAGATACAAAATTACTAAGTTACAGAAATCACAAATCAGTAGGAAAAATATGCAAATCTAGAAATCACCTGAAAAATTCAATTTTGCTGAATAGTCAAATGACGTTTCTGAAGCTCACTGCAATATAGCGGCAAGAAGAACCTCTATGATGAGTGCAGAAAAAGTAATTCAGGATGAAATATGTTAGGAACTGCTACTGATTTTTGTCTACAGGAGACATACGCTTCAACAAAACCATTTCACAACACCGAAGTTTGGAAGTTTACTCCAAGCTCAGATTGAGGAACACACTCTTAGAAGAATCAGACTACACATTCGTGAGTTAGAATTCTCCCTGAATTTTGTCACTTCAAATTCAAAAGTTAATCATTTCCACAACTCAGTCTGACTCCACAATCTTTATTTTAATCTTTTATATATCCAATATTAGATACTATTGCCCTGGTCAAATCCAAAACTCTCTCCTGTGCTAAAATGTAAGCCCACAAGCAGTTTCAGTTTCAATCCTTATCGATTTGACCCTCCTGGTTACTGAGTTTTAGAACCCATCAGCTAAATAATACATAATATTAACATCATTCATGGACATGCACCCAATATCAACATCAACTGTGTATTTCATGTGTGACATAAGTACAAATTGGATCTGCAACTGCAAGGCTATTACATCTGAAATTCATAGAATCATAGAATGGTTTGGATTGGAAGGGACCTTTAAGATCATCTAGTTCCAACTCCTCTGTTATAAAAGCAGGGACACCTCCCTCTAAAGCAAGTTGCTCAAAGCTCCATCCAACCTGGCCTTGAATGCCTCCAGGAAGGAGGGATTCAAAACCTCACTGGGCAACCTGTTCTAGTGTTTCACCACCGTCAAATAAAGAATTTCTTCCTAATATCTAGTCTAAATCTACCCTCTTCCAGTTTAAATCCATTTCCCCTTGTCCTGTTGCTACCTGCCCTTATAAACAGTCCTGCCCCAGCTTTCCTGTAGGCCTCCTTCAGATACTGCAAGGCCACTATAATGTCTGCTTGGAACCTTCTCTTCTCCAGGCTAGAGAGCCCCAGCTCTCTCAGTCTGTTGTCACAGCATAGGTGTTCCAGCCCTCTGATTATCTCTGTGGCCTTCCTCTGGACCTGCTCCAACAACTCCATGTCCTTCTTGTGTTGGGGGCTCCAGAACTGGACACAATACTTCAGTTGGGGTCTCACAAGAGCAGAATAGAGGAGCAGAATCACCTCCCTTGACCTGCTGGTCCATTTCTCTTGATGCAGCCTAGGATACTGGGCCTTCTGGGCTGCAGGTGCACATTGCCATTCCATGCTGAATCTCTCATGAACAAATACCCACAAATCCTTCTTCTCAGGGCTGCTCATAAGTCATTCTCCGCCCAACATGTATTTGTGATTGAGATTGCTCTGACTCAGATTGAGGACCTTGCACTTCATGAGGTTGGCATGGACCTATCTCTCAAGCCTGTCCAAGTCCCTCTGGATAGCATCCCTTCCATCTAGTATGTTGACTTCACCACTCAGCTTGGTATGGTCTGCAAAGTTGCTGAGGGTGCACTCAATCCCACTGTCCATGTCACCTACAGAGATGCTAATTAACACCAATCCCAGCACTGATCCCTGAGGAATGCCACTCGTCACCAGTCTCCACTTGGACACTAAGCCTTGACCACAACTCCAGCCAATTCCCTATCCATCCCTCATATCCATTTTTCTCCAACTTGGCCACCAGGATGTCATGCAGGACAGTGACAAATGCTTTGCACAAGTCCAATTTCTGCCCCAAGTCCTAATAGTGTAAGTTTTTACAACAAATTTACCTCAGTTCTTAAGTTTTGCTTATACATACACATCATATGCCCACACTAAATACTTCCATGCGCTTCCACATCTAACTAGCAACAGGACAGTGGCAACAGGATTGAAAAACAGAAGTTCTCACACTACATCTTCTGCAACAGGAAAGTCACAATACATAAATACATTGTTTTGTCTAACTTTAATAAATGTATTGTCTACTGGACTGCGAGAAAGAATTATATTTAAATTATATATACTCTCAACTCTCAGCCAACTCAACTTCACAGAGAAATATTGTCCGTGGTGTAGTTGTTTTTCAACAAAGTATGGGCCTAGTCAAATTTTTCAAGGTAGTTTCACCTGGAGCTATAAGCAAAATAGAAATTTAAGCTTTTCTTTTAAGATAAAACAAACAAACAAAAAACCCCACATTTATTTTAACTTAAGCATAGAAATTTTCAAAATTTTAATCTTTTATAATCATGGTTGGAATTGATGACCTTGAAAGTGTTTTCCAAACTAAATTATTCTATGATTCCAGATATATGCCATGAGGATTCTCTTTCAAAACACAGCAAAACCTTGTAATTTTTTTTTGCAAGACATACAGTTCTTGAGACTGTAACTATTAATGGTTAACTATTACACGAGTTAAAATAAAGATCTGAATCAAATAAATGAACATTACTCACATCTGTATGCTTGAGCTCTTATAATAAAGGACCCCATCTTTACAATATTTGAAATAGTTCAAAACTATCCCAAACTGTTCAGTATAATGTTGAAAAACAGAATGCAAAAGCAAAATTAATGCTTCCTAATACATAATTATCATATTTATATAAGCACTTGATATAGAAATGACTCAGATGGAGGACCTCACACTAAAGTCTAAATGGCAACTGTTTTCAACTGTTCTTTTGAGGTCCACAGTCGCATCAAGCCATGTTCATAACTAAAATCTTAAATCAAATAGAATGTGTGTGGCTATCAGGAAATCTATAACCACAACAGAAAATATTTTAATCCTTACTGTGAAGTCAAATTGTTAAGAAGAGACAGTTTCCTATGTGAAATTTCTCTATTGTTAAAAATGCTCTGGATACAATCTTACAGTGACTCATAAGCTGGTATAAATTTTAGAAGTCTGCACAAGTCACTGTAGACTAGAGGGATTTGGAAGAAGAGACTGTAATTTGCAGCTGTTATTTGTATGTGTCGTGTTTTAAAGAACAGTAAAGAGAAAGGAGAAATTACTTCCTCTTTCCAATTCTCAGTTTGGTTTCATATGCTTAAAATAAGCATGGATTCAGGATTTGGAGCTCTTGCTGGAAGATGCATGCAGGGTTTCTAAACAAAGTAAAGAATTAATACTATTAAACAACTATTAGCTACGATTAAACTCTTTGCACCTGCTATAGTTTCCATGGAAATAAATAGGAGGCATTACTTTTGAAGTAGTTTTTTGTTTTCTTCCCCCCCCCCCCCAAAACCTCAACAGCCTTACTATGTATGCATACTTCTGAATTTTGACTTTTACAGATGTCCATGTTGTCAATGTTGCTCAGCAGTTAGCAGCTCCCAGGGAGAAACTGAGAGCTCAGAAAAACTGAAAATGTTATATGCTGAAGAGTAATCTAATAATATATAATAACAATATAAAAATACAGTTGGTTAACTACCACTGTACTGACAACAAAGGATTTCTATTTTAAATAACTGTCATGCTGACACATCCGGAATACCAGTTAAATAATGAAGGTAGTTAATTTTTATTTTTATTTTTATTTTTTTTATTGAAGAAATCAATTTTCTATAATTGGAAGGAAAAAAAAACCAAACAACATAGTAATAAAAATTGTGTGTAAGGCCAGCAGACAAAATTTCTAAGCAACCCCTTTTCAGTATCACATAGAAACCAACTGAACTGTGAGCAGCCATATAGTATAAATCTAAAACAAAGAACAGAAAATGTGGTGAGTTGCCAAAGCAGAGTAGGAAGGATTCAGACTCACCTACATGATTCACATATATGGAGGTATCACTTATATTTTTTGTAAATTCTAATCATTAACTTTTTGTACTTTGAACTGGTGGAAAGTCTTAGGAAGTACAGAAATATAGAAGGGTATAGCTGTGAATGTAATAAACTGAATGAATAACTTGCACCTTGCTCATATTTAATCTGCTTTTAGAAGAGGAAACTCATAAGTCTCACTCAAAGCCTCTTGCTTCTTTGTCTTGCTCCTTTTCAATTTACAGTCTTCTGTGCCCTTTATTAAATACTTTTCAGAATAACACTTCTGAATCTTAATAAATGAGATGTCTGCAAGTACACTTGACATGTCAATATCTTTCAATACTTATCTGAAAAACAATCAATAACTATTTTATGGCCTATCAGTTTTATAAGAAAAAATTGAAAGGTCATTTTTTCAATTTTTTTCCCCAAATTTTTAAATTAAAAAAAAAAAAGATTTAAATGCTGAATCTTTATTAAAAAAATGGAGTCAAATTAAATCTTGGCAATAATTCTTGCTTTCCTCCAAGCTCTGAAACCATTTAGCCTGAGAAGATGGCTTAGTGCAGAATCTCGCCACTGTATATAAATACCTGAGGGGAGAGTGCAAAGAAGGAATAGCCAGGCTCTTCTCAGTGGTGTTCAGTCACAGAACAAGAGGCAATGGACCCAACGTGAAACACACTGTTAATCATCTTATGCTGAGTGAATGATGGAGCACTGGCACAGGCTCTGTAGCATATTATCTGTAGTGTTTTCTCACTGCTTTTCTAACTCTCCGTCTCAATGCTAGTCTTTTCTGCTTACTCTTTCCTCTAGTTTTCTCAGAACAGTGTAATATGGAAGTTGCTTTAAGCTGGCTAACTGAAATGCTTACAGTTTGAGTACAGTTTAGCTAGGTGAGGGCATAGAAAGGATTTGTTGTCTACACACAGTATCTTTCTACTCACAGATTCTCCATTAGCTTTACCATAATGTACTCAGAATACCAGGTTTACTCTGCGTCACACAAAAACAATCAAATCCATGCAGTTCTATTTCTTCTTCCCTCAGTTCTATTTCTTTTTCCCTCAATTGTTTCCTTCTTTTTGCAGATCAACTTAAAAGAATAAGTAGAGGACACAACATTTTGAGAAGAATCAGACTTCACAACACATTTGTTCTATGTCTATTAATATGGGAATGAGTTAAATTTCTAGAGAATTCACATACAGGAAGAGGAAGACCAGTGAAAGATGTACTTTCAGGTGAGTATCAAAGGACTTTTCCTGCCTATCTTATAATCTCTTGCCTTCCATTTTCTCTGCATTCTCCTGTGCTGGGTGAAAGGCACAGCTAAGGGTGTTGAAACCACAGACTGTTCCAATCTCTACTTTCAGAGTATGGCATTTAAATATTTTCAGATTAACTCTTCAGTCACAATTCAAAAACTACACAGGAAGCTCTAAATAATAAGGACAAAGGAATACATAAGTGTACACTACATACGCGCATTTTACATATGTCTAGAACTTAATCTGAAGAACCTTTTTAGTTAAGAACTCTATGAATAAAAAGAATGCAGATCAACTGGAAAGTTTTAGACTGAACTTGCTCCATGAAAAAAACCACGCTTTTTTTTTCCCCTACACGTGCTGATAAACTATGTTGGAAGTCACTGACAGTCAGTAGACAAAACCTCTTTAGAGCAAAGTAATATTCAAAGAATAATTAATATGTATGTATGAAGTACTGTCAAGACTAATTTATCTGAAGATTTCCAAATGCGAAAGATATGAAAGAAAAGCAACGAAAAAGGCAATGGAAACACATAAGGGAAGAACCACTTGGGATGTGTGTTCTTCTATCTGAAACCCTAATGAATCTAGAAAAATGTCCCTAGTTTTCCTCTTATGGACTCTCTCCTTCCCTTTGCATTAGTAGTTTTAGTAGAGCATGGTAGAGAAAAGAATTGGATTTTAAATATCTTCCTACAAAGTATATTAACTATTAGCTAGAAAACTTTGCTCTTCAGACACAGCAGACTTTATTTTGCTTTTTATTCATTCCAGAGTGTCCACTATATAAACCACAGTGAAACTGAACAACTTATCACTTACTGCCTTTTTTAAAGGAAGTAGAAAAAGGAAATATGTGAATTCTACTGAACATAATAAGTTGTTAAATTCTATACTAATATGGCAAGGATCCCAGAAAAGTGATAAATGAACACTCACGATTGAAAATGACAAATGTTGAGAAAACATTACATAAGAAGTTGTATTGCATCTTTCTCTCATACTCACAGAACCTGATCCTTCACTGGACATGTTCTTAACAAAATATTATTAATAGTACATAGTATAAATTAAGTATTTTATATGGATTCTGCTGTCAAAAAAGTGAATCCAATAGGCATGCTTTAAATTCATCACCAAACACAAGAAAGAAAATATATTCAGAGGCCAAATGTAAAAATATTGTTTGAATATTCTTTATCAAGATTGTATTACAAATCATTAAACAATAATGGAAAGTTTCAAAGCTCTTATATTGTTTAGTCACTTCTGTCATGTTTTTGTGCTCTGCTCTCATATATCCAAATGTTGTATTCTAAAATTAAGTTATACAGGAAAATACTATCAATCATTAAGTAATCACTGCAAACTCAAGGAATCATAATATAAAGTTGTTCACTCATCAACATTAGCCCTCAAAACTCAATTCAGTCTACGTAACCAAAATGAAATGGACTAGTAAACAGTACAAAACATTTTCTGAGAGACAACAGCAAAGAAAATCTGAACACTTGTTGCTTTCCACTCAAAAAGTACCAAAGTATATCTTAAGAATAAAATATTAACCAACCTTTAAATAGAGAGGCAAAGACTATTTATTCTGTCAGTTGAAAACATAATCATTATAGATCACCCAGCAAAGTAATAAAAATGCATGCTGTTTTTTACAGATTGTTTTGTTTCCCCTTGTACTGTACTAAATATTAAATAATGTAGTACAGAGTATTCCAATTCTATAACAGATAAAGTTCTTTTCTCATTATTTATTTATTTAGTAATATATAAACCAGAATGTAGGAACCTTTTTTGTTACAGAAATAATGTTTTTCTTCATTGATTCCACACATTCGTTATGATCTCTGTCAAGCACAGTGATTTGAAAACTTAATCAAAGCTGTAAATTATTGAAAAGATAATTAAGAACTCAAAAAATCTACACAGCACTAGCAGCATTTTGTTTTTTTTCGGGGGTGGAGGAGGTTAACAATATCAAAATACATTTCTTATGCTGAGCTCCATAAACAAAAAATCCTTGCTAAAAAACTTGATCAAATTACAATTATGCAGTAATGTTAGTGTCACATGTATCTTGACCCAAGTGCCTGAGATTTTGTTTATATTGAGTTGTACCCTAAGGAAATTATTTTCAAAAATCTGAATTCTACTGTATTAACCATCTGACTATCAACCTGAGGTAGGAAGAAATATTTGAATACCATGGACAGTAAAACAGGTCCTTAGAAGTGACAATTTTCTTTTCATTTCCCCCTCTTTTTATTTTGATTTTATTATTAGACCCTCAACTCACAAATGCTCAACTGTCACAAAAGATCAGTGTTACTGCACCAATGGCATTAATCTGTTGTTTGAAATGTATAACAAAAGACAAATAAAGGAGACACTGCAAAATGTCTTCCTCAAGTAGAACCAGATACTGAAATGATAAATAACATAACCTATGAGCACTAGTTATAATGTTCTTGGGCAGAAGAGATTTCTAAATATCAAAGACTGTTGCTTCGTTGTCAGATGTTCCATAAATAAACTGTGGTCAATTCATGACATTGGACCTTTTCTTCTTGCTATGCTACTGTAAATAAGTATGTTCCCCTTGCCTGTCTGAATTCTACATGCCTATTTCAAGAAATGCCGCAGCATATAAGTAACACTGTCATGTCCGTTTTGTCAACTACATGCTGATTATCCTTTTCTATCTGCAGTTTGGGAACATTATCAAGGTCAGAAGCAATCGCTCAGAAAACTGATTCTGAAGCACTTGTGTCCGATAATTTCTCTAAGGAATTTTCATAAATAAACCTCATACTGCAGTTATCTGAAATATTTATCTTTCTTATGTACTGTGAAAACAGAAATTGTACCAGTAACTCATCAGGTGCCTAGTCAAGGTGTGCATTTATTGCATATAATTGTGTCTTACTCAAAAATGATATGTCTAATTTACCATTATCATA
Organism: Lagopus leucura; assembly: GCF_019238085.1. Lineage (NCBI taxonomy): Eukaryota > Metazoa > Chordata > Aves > Galliformes > Phasianidae > Lagopus > Lagopus leucura. The sequence continues at coordinate 15,140,440 of NW_024962250.1, read as the reverse complement.
TCTAACTTCTACATGCACTTGGGAAAATGTCCACCTCCTTCAACTCTCCTGACCTCCACTTTTCTTGTTTTTTTTTTTTTTTTTTTTTTTTTTTTTTTTTTTTT
>NW_024962250.1:15074894-15140236 GCF_019238085.1 Lagopus leucura | reverse complement strand
TTTTTTTTTTTTTTTTTTTTTTTTTTTTTTTTTTTTTTTGACAAATTGGTTATGAGGCATTTACAACTGATGCACATATCACAAAATTATTTCTGCCAAGCTTCCTCCATGACCTGCCCGTGGGACATGACATGCTCTGAGATGCATCGCTCTATCAAACCGAATCTTTCCAGGACAATGCAAATTATGACAAATTCCATCATCCTCCATTATGCGCTTCATGCTAATCTTCCTAATTCGAGAAAATCAGAAGGGCTTGCTGTTCTGCTGAAGGGCACGTTGTCTAAATGAATGATAGTGAAGGAACATTTGCAATCCCCTTCATCTTCTAATCCCAGCTGTGGCCACCCCTGCCCTAAAACCACTGAGCAACCTTTCCTCCGATGTAACACTTGCATCAGAATTAATTCCTGATTAGTCCTTTGACAGAGTATAGAGAAAACAGTGTGCTCTTTTGGTTCTGGAATTAAATGAATATATTATTGTAAAACTTTGGAAAAGCATTTTTAACAAAATTTTACCTGCAGACTTTTTCAGCCTATTTCTTCTAGCCTAACAGTCCTTCACAGGAGGAGTACAATCTTTATGAAAATCTAAATTACCTCCAACAGATTCTGAAACCACAATGTCAACAAGTTTCAGGCAATTTCTGGTCTTGAGCACTTTTGACTTTGGGATGTTATGCTGCTGGCTCAAAGAAAACAACCAACCTGCAATGCATTCTTCAGAAACTCCCTAGAATAGGAAACTACATCTCTGAGTCATTCTTCTCTAGCTCAGAAGGTGGCAGTATTACTACATGGAAGAAATGTGCTAAATACCTAGTATTACACATCCACATCGCTGAAATAAACATGTTTAATTCCCAAAGAAGCATATATATTATCCTGTGGCATAATTTACTTATAACATTAAAACTCAAACATGGAGCAATTTGTAGCAATAACTATGATTATGCTGTTAGTGGCCCAAATGTCACTGTCTAGATTAGGCTAAATGATACCTAGCACCAAAGAGCTTCTGTGATTTATATTTTATTATCACTGGTAGAACTTGCACGCTTAAAAGGCTCCCCATTCAAATTATTCAGTTTTCTCAATGACTGAAGTAATCACAGAAATAATAATATTACGATGAATTATATAAGTTTAAAATCATAGCAATGCTTAAAACTTACAAACATTTTGGACAGGCAAATGTTACATTTAAAAATAAAACTTCACAGTAAAAATACAATGTGTATTAAAATGCATCACAGTTTTTGCAGTCTGCAAGACTGAAATTAAAAGATTTTCGACTCAAGAAAAAATATACCGCTTTATAAAATGAAACGCGCGCTTTAAGAATGTTTTCAGAAATATCAATAAATACATTTATGATGCTGTCTCATTAAAAAAGAGAGAATATTGAAATAGATTAAATAGATTTTATTTTAATTTGCATACTGAATAATAGGAAATTTATATTTATATAGTTTTTATACAGTTATTTATATATACATATATATACGTATTTGTATAGTTAGATCCTTTCAATCTAAGGCAATGGTATCATGTCAACATTGTGGATAATATTTCTCCTATACCTTTACTTTAGATGAGAAAACAATTTTTATTTATGAAAAATAAAGTAACCCATACTTTCTAGTTCAAAAAGTTTTTCAGAATCAATAAACAAATACTTACATAGGAACCAAAATACAGACAAGTTTTATTTTGCATTTACTGTCTATGCCTCAATGGAATCTTGTATAATTGACTTGAGGCTTTACTGAGCCTTCATACATGCCTAATAAGTACACAGCACAGATCTGCATTACAGAATTACTAGGAAGAGACAAGAAGATCTTTAGCTTTATACTTCATTCCCAGTGAGACCCAAACCCTCAGAGGTAAACGACTATGTGAGCATCATTTCAGCAAAAGGCACCGGGCACACCCTGTGCATGCTGTGGCTTGTTGACATGAACCAGGGCAGGCAGACACCAATAATACATGAAGTGCGGTTCAGAGGCAATTAGGATCAGTTGTCAAGGCCAGGCCATTAATGAAAGAACATGTCAGAGAAGCCGGAGACTTCAATGGTTGAGGGCAAGAAGGCGATTTAGTGTGACAGATCGAGTCCTTCCAATGTCCTCAGTGGTACATGCTAATACCAGCCTTAACAACCTTTTGTGGCAGTGTATAATGCGACTAACATGGACTTTGATTCAGCAAAATGACTGCTGCCACTGTTAGTCTGTTTCATTCCAACAACAGTAAAAGCACTGCTACAAATAATTACCCACTTCCTTCTCCCCCCTGCTCCATTTAATGCAGCACTGCTTTATGCATGCCATACTGTTTCTCACTAGAAGGTCACAACGTTTATCCTGCTGCTTTCTTTTTTTTTTTTTTTTTACTTGGTGATGCCTTTTCTATTTGTTAATATAATCTGAAATTTTCCCATAAAATAACTAGGTTGAAAAAATGGAAATTAACTACAAATACAGTATTGCCTCATTTGACTAACAATAAATAAAAAAAAAAGAGCAAACCAAACTGGTCTAAAGGATTCACTTATGCAAGAGCTGTTATGTGTGATAATTATTAACATAATCTACTGGATTAAAAGCATATAGCAATTTGAGTATTCAGTACCACTTCTAATACTAATTTTCTTCTAAGGGTCTCAGTAATCAGGTCCCACGTGAATATGCAATACCATGCATTTAGGAGTGAAAAGTTTGTGACAACACAAAATGAAGGAAAAAAATGAATAGTCATATTCACTAAAACTCCCCACTCATTTCAAGGGTGAATTCATAGATTTGTCAAACTAAACACTGTTCTATCGGTGATAAAAATTACAACTTGAGACCTATTATACTCCTCTTACATCAGGTGATGCGGTTCTCCCCTATCACTTCTGTCATTTGGCAATTCCTGAACTGACCTTTCTAGAGACAACACTTATCTCAGAGTGACGGCAGAAACCATCTCTGCAGGATGAATTTCCTTCTTTCTCTTTATTTCTGTCCACTTTGCCTACTTTCTGTCTGACATTTTAGCTTCTCTCATATTTTTCATCTTTTCTTGTTGTATTAACTCTACAGCTAACCTCTTAACCAAACTTAGCCAGCATTTCATTTTCAACCCAAAGCTTTGAACATTGAATATCTACTTTGTTAGATTTGGAATAGTTTACTGAAGTATTTGTTTGTTCCTTTGCAACATTCTTAGTCTCAATTTGATTCATTGTTATTTTCCTTTTCTTTCTCTTCTTTCCCCTTTCCCTATATTCAGCTCCTGAACGCACTAGCTGAGACAAAAATCCCACTGACTGCAATATAAACATGCTTTCATGAAAGTACATATTACTACCAACATTTATGGCATTTAACTGACAAGATTTTTGGCATTTAACAAGTTCTGGTAATTTTTGATACTGTAATGTACAATGCTATGTTCAGTGGGTGCAATACAGAAAACACTGAGCAGAAACATAACTGAAAGAACAGTGATCTGTTTTAATGACATCTCTTCATTACTTTGGTTTGCAATAATCATGACCAAAGGAAAGTTATATCTAACTCTTGGAAAATATATTAGGAATTAACATTAACTTAAAAATTAAGCATGTGGCTAACCCAAGCAAGTCTTAAGATTTCAATTAGCTTCAATATTCTATCTACAGATATATCAATGATTACTCTACCCTTTCTTAATGAGTTTGGTTTAGAAAAATAGAGCATTAACAAATAGCGCTAAAAAACCCACAAACATTATGCTGCAATATTTGATAAAGAGCAGCAGAATCACTAAGCAACTTCAGGACATATGTTTGAAGGATATTTTAATTTCTCTGTGCTTTCTTGTAATAATTTAATTCTTGCATCTGTAATCTACAGATACATAAATTTTGAAAATTAAAGAAAACACTTGAAAACAGTTGCTTGAATATCATTAGTTTCTTCTAGAAAGAGATAAAAATATAGAGAGATAAAAAAAATTCTGCACAGTTAAAACTTTTGTTCACTAACTCAAGTTTTATTTGATAGTTTGCTAATACTGTAATAAACACAGGATATTTGTATCATAATAAATAACTAGATACATAGATGACAGTTAGCAAACACAATCCTCATCACAAGGATTTAATGTTATAAAGCTCTGAAATATTCCTGAAACTTTAAGTATAGTAGATAAGGGATATTTTTGCGCAATTGTAATAGAACCATTCACTAAAATGAAAATCCTAGTAGGTTTTAAGAGCAAATAGGAATATTTTTAAAGTAAATTGAAGAATTGAACATAAATATATTATTAGTATATTAGAACCTGTAGTATTACACAATCAAGATCTGTTCCTAAACTGGAACTATTTTTACTATCCACTCATACGTACAGATACTTACTTTCTATTTGCTACCATTTCCATTCATTTTGAATGCCCGGCAAACACATTCCAATTACAACAGATGCCTTACCATACAAATCTTGTGACTCTAACAAAGCATTATTTCTTCTTAAAAACAACTCTTTCCTTCTCAAATTACTAAATAAAGGGAATAAAAAAAGGCAAATAAAAAGAATGAAAGAAAATAAATATGTATCATACCAGCAAAAAATCTCCCCATGTAAGCACTAAGAATTGCAGCAAAAGAAACATAAAAAATAATTAGAAAATGAAATAACTTCTCTGCCTAATACTAAGAAATCATCTTACACAGTAATCTTCATCTCTATGGACTACAAAATATTTCACAATTTTTTTTTTTTTTATAATATTAAAAGAAAAATCAAGTCAACACTGATATTCAGCTCTACTCAAAAACAGAAGAAACAGGTCACACTGACACCATACCATAACTGGGAGAAAAACAGTGTTACCTTGTCAAAAGTGAATTGCAATTTTCTCTTATAAGATAACAAGACACAACATGAACTCTACCAGAACTTTGGAGCCAAAACATTTATTTTTGAACCCTCACTGGATGTTGACCTCAAGTTACAAAAGCCTCTCAGTTTGCTTGCTGAAAGAGATAAATGGTTCAGGGAAGCAACACATGTAAAAATGTTACCTATATGGTAAGTTTTCCTACATTAACATGCAAGAACTGGTAGGAATAATTTGCCACAAACTCAGAAAATAAACAAATACAACTATAAATTGGAGGTGTAGCAAAGGACAAACAACCAGAAATTACTCTCAAATGTCTATCAGCTATGGAGGAAGAACATCTAAACCTTTCAAAACACTCTATTAGCCTTGGAAACAATAAAAATGAGATGTCAAAAATTGCTCTCTGGTGCAGAAAAATCAAATCCTGGACTCTCTGAGCCTAAGACCAATGCATCCCTTGCCATAGACATGCAAGTAAGCTTCGCTTTTCCATTTTAAGCTGCTGTAAAATGCAACAGTCAGGTCAACTAATCTTGCTTTGAAAAATTGTCGTTTCATCACTAAAAGCTGCTAAGAGAATGTTCTCTGCAACAGAATTCTCTTAAAGGATTTCAAGGACGCTTTTTGTTCACAGAATTTGTGGTGAGAAACAGTACACTTGAACTCGGGGATAAAAATGTGTTCAACCCCTAAAACATTAACTGCAGTTTAAAGGAATGCTCTGCCTCTCTAGCACTTGAACTTGGGAATAGATAATAATTTTGCCTTGAAAATTTTTTTTTTTCAGGTTTTTAGAGACATAAGAGGAAGCTTAGTCAAAACAAATTGAAGAATAAAAATGATTTGCAGTCTCTCAAAATCAATAAGAAAGGATGGGAAAACAACCAATAATCTATCTCCTTAAAAGGTTGAAGATCTTAACAAGAGCCATGGACACAAACTGCTCTAGCTTTAAAGATGACTGCTATCTTTGCTAGTACTGCCTGAGGGTGATAGATCCCACACTTGCATTGAAAGAGCACAAGGAGGAAAAAGTTGGAACAACAGCAGAGTGCTTCAGATTGAATTCCTCAAGCCAACTGACTATAGTTTCAGCAATAAAAAAAAAACAGCTAAAAGCAAAGAGGTTTCACGCTTAAAATAGATGTCAGATCTGGAGTATCAAAAGCTATTTGGAAAAAAGAGAAATATTTCACATATTTTTGAAGTTCAGTACTATTTCAGTGCATAATGATATGGAGGGCATTGATTTATCACAGTAAGTTCTGCTTTAACTGGCTTTCAGTCCTATAGAAAAAATATGGCTACATTTATGAAGAGACATTAGTATCTCAGTAGAATACTTTTGCTAAGAATAACAACTGGAGAAATGTCTAACTTGATGTCTCGTAACATCTGAATACTTTCCCAAGGAAGTACAAAACTGGACTACAGAGGAAGGTGTGTATCATGAAAAAATACATGGATAGCTTTAGGAAACAAGTAAAGAGAAGTTTGGTCGATGTAAGTGTGTCAGTGGGCACACAAACACACACATTGAGTATCCCCCCAAGTGGAATTTTGCAAACCTAAAGTTGGGAGAAATACCAGCTACACAAAGAACTAATTTGTTATTTTTGTCTATTGTAGAGAATGTATAGGGATGAGTTATCTAGGGTACAGTATGGCTCACAAACAGTTAACCTAGTGAAAATTCAAAGAGAAAGCAGTTCATGAGCGCTTCAAACCTGTCACAATAATCACATAACTGAACCTCTAGAGAAAGAGACAATGTTTCTGTTCCTGAGCTCAACCCTCAGGCTCTCGCGCATCAAATTCACCACTGAAAACAAAGTGGGATTGGGGATGGAAAAATTTGAGGTGTCAAAATACCAAAATAATGTAGTGGACCCAAATAAATTTGCCAGTAGCAAATACATAATTCTGAAAAAGATGTCTGAACTCTGATTAGGATCCTTCTCAAAAAAACATTGAAGAAGAACATGGAGAAACAGAAAAATGTAGGAAAAAATGATCTTATTCCTAGGAAGTAATTTAGGTGACTGGTCTGAAAGCATTGCAATCGCTTTTGAAGCTAAACACAGGATGAGGAGAACTGCATGTGTATTAGTTTGCTATCTTTCTATGAAAAATGGAAACTGCAGATGAGATGTCAGAGAAAGAGGCAAAGGTAGAGAAAGAGAAGATACTGATTAAGTAGGAGAAACACAGACAAGCTTGTAGCTTCTGCTAACAGTGTTCCAACATTCAAGGAAGTTCACAGCGCACAGTAAGATCACTGCATGCTTTTAGCAGAATTTCACTTAAAAAAAAAAAACAACAAAAAACAATAGAAGTACAAATTCTAATTCTTATTTTCATCTTCTGAAGACATTTATGTGAATTTCCCTTAATGATCAGAACTAGGAGATTACACAGATTTTGTTTCGTTAGAAGCGCTTACGCTAGTACCAAAGGATAATTTTTGCACTTGAAAGATTTTCTGTACCATTCAATGGGAGGCATGCTAGTGGCTCATTTTCACTTGGAAATTACTGTAACAGTACATGAAATTTATTATGATTCTAGAAGTGTTGAAAGAGAATCTAAAGATGTTAAATAGAGTTTATTTACTTTAGAGAGTTTCCATTTCACCCGATACACACACTAGATCTGTCGAGTGTATTTTGTATCACACAGTGCTTGCTTCTAATGATAAGCTCAGCAAGGTTAAAGGGCTGTTTGAATACTAGGATAGGTGTTCCAAGAAAATTTTTCTTGGAAGATATTTTAAGACTAGGATATTCTTCTGTCACAGGCTGTAAGTATGCAATGCTGTTCTAAAAGTTCAGTTGATAAGATAGTACATGACAGGCAAGGATTTAGGATCAGCAGCAACTTTTTTTTATTAAGTTGATAAATCCCAACATCATTTTCAGGTGGCTTTTTTCACATTAGTGTTTTTTGTTGATTAAAAATCCTCTTTAGTTGACTAAGATAATTTCTGCTCAGACCATATGTCTTATCTAAGGGTGTAACTGCACACTGCATCTTTTAACAGGCTGCTGTAGATTTTTATTTTATGGAAATAGGTGGACTCATTTTCTCTGCATACTGGAGTTTTTACACTGCAGTGTTGATGATGATGATAGCATCTAGAAAAGCAATAGTGTATGAATGTTTCAAAGATGGCTTGGCAAAAAGTTGATAATTACTGAATTAGTGGCAGAAGTCCATACAGTAGTCTTAGGTTTACAGTTCAGGCAACCAACTTTTCATCTGTATATGTCAGATATACCATGACATTAATAACACAATTATTTTCAAGGCAGTCCATAAAGGCATTGGCCAAGTGCAAGGTTATTTTCATGTTCACTTCTTTATCCAGTCTGGTACAAACGGAATTAGTGAAACTAGCTGTTATTACAGTGAAATTGAGATGTTTATGCCAGTTTTTCAAATTTTGGTCATTTTCTGGTAAAGCTTCAACAGGCATTATAAACTGGCATGCTGGCATAGAGATGAGAAGTAACGCAGAAAGCTATGAGGCTGTTGGTCAAGAGGCTGGTTTTGTTATGGAATCAGTGGAGAAAGTTTCACTTCCGCCATGGAAAACTTTTTGTTGGCATAAAAAATGGACTGAGGTTTCAGTGAGGGTTTAATGGAGTACTAGCAGATGGTAGTAGGCATGCTAAGGTTCCCTTGTTTGTGAATCTGATACAGCTAGCAAAACAATCCAAAGGACAGTCAATGAAGAGGAATTGAGAGTCAGGCTTAACTTCTACTGAATCTCAAAAGCATCTCTTGGAACCCTCTCTAAGATTTACACAATAGTGTCAGCTTCATTTAAATAGTCCATGTAGTTTATGATCACTATAGTTATGTCTTTCATTATTTCTGGTTTAATTCAATTTGAATGTTGAATCTTAAGAATTCTGAAGTATTCCTTAGATTGACAGATTTTGATTGTGCTATTTACTGCTGATTATTGCAAAGCCAAATCTTTTTGCAGATGTTCAGTTGCTTGAGTTTTCAAGCCAAATTAAGGGAACAAATAGTTGCCTGGAATGAGCTGCTCATAGTAATCAAGCCAATTAGGGCACATCTTCATTACTAAATCCCAGTGCTGCAAGTTTTTCATCTGTATATTAAACTCCTATACATAAAATTTAAGTATATGAGCAGAAATCAAAGGGATTCCTTTCATACATAAATTCACACATAGCTCCTCATAGAATTAGTAGAATAATTACACAATATTTTCGTAAGAATGCTAAATATCAGGTCACAAACTTTAAGATGTATCATTAGCAGGAAGGTATTCTTATCTGCCATTGATCAAATTCCAATCATAGATTTAAAACATTGAAAAACAGTTGGGTTTATCAGTAAACATAACCTTACTTGTGGTGAGTATACAATATGTATTTAGAGACATCAAAAGAAGGTAGAAGTACAAACCACAAAAATATTAAGTCCTCTTTCTGAGGTACAGAAAAATGCTGTCTGCAAGTTATGTGGAGAGGAAAAGAAAGAGGAAGTAAAGAAAAACATACAAGATTACTTTCTATTAAGCAACTGGAAGAATTCTCACAAACCATTTTTTTGACTTTTCTTTTGGTGTTACGTTCACATTCCTAAATTAGAGACTTACCTGGTATTTACATCAGTCAGCACAGTGAACATACAGTTTACTAAACTAGCTACTTGGAAGCAATGAAAAACTCTGAGTCAAATTCTGGAAGGACTAAGTCTGAATGCCATAGTCTGGGACTGAAAAAATTTCATTGTCTGTATCATTTCTCCAAGGAAAATAAACAGAAGCAAAACCAGACAAAAAACAACTAACCACCACAACCAAAAACAAACAAAAACACAACATCAACAACAAACACAAAAAAACAACAACAAAAAAAAACCAGACAACTCCCTCTTATTAGAGATCCTGAGTATCCTCCAAAGGGTAAAGATGCTTCTAGTATCTCAGATCTAAACTCTCTAACCATACTGAAATTTGACACTTTGTTTATGGTTCCTCACCTTTGAATTGTGATTAAAAAACAGGAAAGTGAGAAGTACACTTCCAGTACACCCTGCAGACAAACATTTGGGTAGTGTGAGCTCTAGATTAAATGTTCAGCCTCTAGGGAACTGAAACTTAATTTCTGCATTTCCTAAGGAAGCACACTAAACCCTTCATCATACAAAACATGACAGTCATCCTTTTCACCTCCTCATATTTAGACTCTTCTGGGGACCATGGTTTACGTTTGCATATTCTTAAATCTGAAGAGATGAGACTGCAGAGACAAAACAGACAGATGTCTGTCTCCCTAGATGGCAGCAACAGCACCAATCAAAGTTTAGGCAGTTATAGATTTTTCAAGCAAACAGAGAATTACCTGGCAAATTTAAATTGATACAGAGTGAAGCAGAGTCTGGGGGAAGACACTATGAATGATTGCCCTAAGTAAGGCAGTTGAATCTGATAGCAGCGTCTTAATGCACTTTGTGTAAAATAGTGGCCACTGAAGCTATGACAGACAGATATCAAGCCAGTGTATACTTAATTTGTTTTAATGCACTAAGCATCTCAGTTCCACATTTGATTCCTGACAGTCACCTTAATATGAGTGGGAGCTGAGATGCTCTACAGAATGCATGCTCAGAATACCTAAAAGCAGAGACAACGTAATAGATGCCTTTTAGAAATTTCTACTGCTTTTAGAATTTTAATAAATGTATTTTATTTACCATACTGTCTACTTATATATATTCTTTAAGCATTACTAGTTTTATGCTACTAGTTTTCTTTGTGGTTTCCTGACTTCATCACTATTTGGATGCTGGAGGATGAAGAGTTCAATTTCATTAACAAAACTTAAAATGTAAGGTTGAAAACTCAGACTCTCTCATACAAATGTAGTGAAAGGAAAGGCAAAATACTTTATCTAATGAATCAAATCCTCTATGTTTAATCCTTCCTTAACTGGGGAATTATAATTAATCCAAAGGAACTATAAGCACTTTTGAAGTGTTTCACTTGGAGGCTTTTAGTTTGTACATCCTTCCAAACACCTCTTTCACAAATGTGTATTTCTTTAAGAACCACATGTATTTCCATTTCTAGGAGTTCACAGCAAGTATTTAAAAATTGTGCCACGTACATCAGAATCAAAGGGGAAAGGTTTGGAAAATGTAAATACATGCTTGGAGATGTTTGTTTTTTCCAATCAGTTACCATTTTCAAAATATGCTGTATTTTCCATGTAACCCATTTTTCATCTGCCCAATTACCAGCAATCTTTTTTTCCTGCTATCAAAAATGATCATTTGTTTCTTTATTGCAGTAGATAAAACATCCTTTCATTGTTTCAGCTCACAAGCTGCGCAGATACTACCCACTGTTCTTGCCTCCAGCACTTCACATTATTGGTGTATTATTTCATGCATGCCCTACTCTTTTATCAATTGCTTTTGAAGTAATGTTAATAGACTAGAAAATTGAGACATTTATGAAGTATAGGCAGTGTTTATGAAAAAATCCATAAAATATGACACAGGCAAGACAAGATAAAAGCAGCATTTTAATAGATTACGGCAAAGAGATCCTGTCAGAAGTTGACAACTGACTCCTCCGAGATCACTAATTTTTATGGGATTAATTCTTTAGTATTAAAAATGAAGTTAAATGTCCTAATTAATCTGTAAATAGCACACCCAGAATTAAACCTTGTGGCCCCTTCCTTGGCAGAGCAATACTTTTGAGTAATAATTTTGAGTAATTACCTCAAACTGATAAACTGGGTAAGATGATGTTATTAGCTAAATAGCCATTTGAATCAGACTTTATTGTATCAATGATGTATGAAATCAGCACTATTTGATACAGATGTTTGTATAGTAACTTCTGACTCTCAGGAAACTACAGATCACTTGGATTCAACTACACCAGATGTGTCCAGCCCGTGGTCCATGAGTTTTGTGCAACACTGAACAGTTAGAAATGACAGGTCCACAAAAAAAAAGCAAATAAGTGATTTACTGAAACGTGAATAAACAGGAAACAGAATCCAAATTAGTTGTAGGGACCTTGACACTAGAATTGAGAGAAACTAAGAGTTTATGCTACTAGGTTCAAACAGCGTAGAAGAGAACATTGAGAATAAGATGCCTGAAGGATGGTAGAAACTAGAATTTGGCAGCTGTCAGAGAAAGTATTGAGGTCACAAGGAAAATCTAGAAGTGTCATCTAGAAGTGACATAATTAAGTCATAGATAATTGTATATCATTATATCTATAAAATAGGTAATGTCAGCATCAAAAATTATTGTGGAATGACAGTACAATAGATTCTACTGTTCCAGTTTATTTGCTCATTTCCAGATAGCAAAACAAGGAACTTTTTCAAAACAAAGTTCAAATAGACTTTTAAATTACTTATGTGTTTAGTGTTTCAATTGAGATAGACTTTTGAAAAAAAAATTTTTAATGAAGGCTTATGACTGCATGTTATGAAACAGAATGTAGCCTAGATACTCTATTGTATTTGTATTAGAAAGGTATAATTGTAATACTTTGGAAGTCTGCCTAAAAGGAACATCCCCAAACATGAGGGCAAAAGGACCATATAATTCTCTTTCAGTATCAACTTAAGCTTTCCACAGATGTACTGAAAGCATGATGAGGACAAAGATAAACTAAGTGATTTCATTCTGCCTGTTATAGTCTCCCAGTAATATCAGAAATAAAAAAAACCCTGAAAATATGCAAACGCCTTAATTCTTTTTAAAATATGGCTAGAATTCACTACTACACGTTTCTCACACAGGATTGAAAGACGGTAAATAAAATTTATAAAACCAGCATGACCATGCTTTGATCTCTCATTACCCTATGAGATTAGGCTTACAGAAAGGCATAACTTTTATTACATCAGCTAATATAATTAGAAAATAACTATAGTGAAAATAATTATCACTGCAAGTCCTAGACATTTGTGATACAATACCATAACTCTAATGTAGCTTACATTCCAGTAGCTGAAATAGACAGTGTTCTATACTATTAAAACAAGCGGACCAAGAAAAATGATCTCTGCTTTTTTTCTTACAAGTCAGCCTTATTTTATCTTAAAACAGTTTACATCTATTTGGAAACACTGAGGTCATCTTTAAAGAACATTCTCAAAAGAGAAAAGAACCTTTATATAAATATTTTGAGTGGAATTTAAATCCTAGTATCATTCTGCCACTGTTCTGCTACAGATGAGAAGGATATTGGCATGATAAATTTCAAATTTTTACCTTTTGTTCTCATAGTACTGTTGGGCTAGACTTGGTTTATAAGAAAAACACTAGTAAAGAAATACAGAGTTTTTGCAGTATAAAAGGTGACATACTCCATCAGCTCAGCTGGCGCAAGCTGGACAAGAGGACTTTTGTTTCATTGCAAAAAGTTTTCATTCAAATTTTCAGTCTACTTATCGATATTTTGCTGCCTCATTTTCATGCTTTCTATATGAGATGCAATATTCTATTTACTTTGTTATTTATTGGAAACAAAGTACAACCTCTGTGTACTTTTAAATTGTTGAACAATATCAAGAGCAATTTCATTGCTTAGGCATTTTACAATTGACTGATCCATGGAAGAAGTCTGGATTTGCTCACTTTAAACAAATTTCAAATATCTTGGCTGTTCCTAAAGTGCATTTGTAATCTAAGCAGATTATAAAAATGAGAACGTGACAGCAATATGACAAAAGGAAATGACTACAAACTGAAGCATAGGAAGTTCTGCACATATGTGCATAAGAACTTCTTCACAGTAAGGGTGATGGAACACTGAAACAGGCTGCCCAGGGAGGTTGTGGGCATTCAAGACCTGCCTGGACACCTGCCCTGCAACCTGGTCTAGAGGGCCTGCTTTGCAGGGAGGCTGGACTCAATGATCTCCAACCTGAACAATTCTGTGATTCAGTGATTTTCTTTTTTTTTTTTCTTTCTGTTTTTTACACTAGAAAATATTTTCCTTAAACTTTAATACCTTCTTTCTTTCTCTTGTACGCTCATTTGGACAGGAGGGAGTCTTTCAAACTGTACCCACTTCAGTAATCTGACATATAGTTCACATGAAATAACAAAGATTCCTTACCTTGATGGATTGACTGTAAGGTCCTATGCTAGCAGGTGCCCAGTGGGAAATACTCTGTACATGCATGACCAGTTTTTCCTCACTTAATACGTCATCTGTTGCAATGTCACAGCTATGTGCAAGGCAATCAATGCAAAACAATACTCCATCAGGCAACAGGGTTTCCACACACACTCTGAAAGCAGAAGAAAATTATCTTTTATCAAATAAAGTTTGCATGCACTATCAGCATTTATTTTCCATGTTGATTTCTTTTAATTTGGATACTATATAATGAAATTTTACCAGGAACATAAAAACAAACACTACAGTATTGCAGTAACCTGCTGGTATTTACACTCTTATCTCCTCTCCAAATGATAATCAGCTTCACAATTCCAGCAAGGCAATCTTCACTAACAAGAAGAAACTAGTACCACAGCCTATGGCTCATTTACCTTTGTTTATTTTTACGGTGTATATCATTATTTTAAGAATACATGAATTCTTTCACCAAGAAAATTTTGACCATGCAACTTTGGAAATAAGTTATGCTAAAGCAGCTTTTGGATAGGGAGCACCTGGCCGTATCATCATTTTTCACTGACTCACCTTGCATATGTTGGACTAAATGCTCAATTTTCTAAACATGAGCAACCGCTCATTGTTGCTTTGCACCATCCTCACATGCTATAATGCAATACCAAGCATACTTTTCTGTTTTACTTTTAGTTGTTTGACAAACGCACAGAAAACCTACTTAAGCATTCATTAAGAAAGTTCATTTTTGTTTGCTCCAAACTTAAAAATTTCAAAACTGTGTGCCTGAATGAGAGACAAAGTATATTGCAAATGGCTAGTGAAAATTGTGTGTGTGTGTGAAGGGTGGGGGGAAAAGGGGGGGAGAGCGGGGCAGAGAGGGAAATAAATAAAAAGAATAAAAAATGAAAAAAACAATGATGTTTCAAAGCCAGAAACATAATTATATTTGCAGTGTATGCATTAAAATGTCATTTATCTCCCAGCAGGTATCCAACAAAAAATTACTTGTTCTCTTTATGTATCATGTAACAGAACCTTACAAAATTCTTATCGTCTTGCGTTATTTCTTCCAAGAATCTTTCTCCCCTCCTTTCCCACACAAATACACTGTTTTTTCCTCACTATCATCATCATAAGCATGGATGAATGGATTTTCTGCTTGGGATGGTGAATTTTCAAGACAATTTTGCAAATTTAGTGCAGATATAGACTCCTGAGTCTATGCTTCTAGCATATTGCTTGTGAGAACTCCCACAAACAGGCTTCTGTGCATAATGCAACAATGCAGACATGCAAACTGCTGCTTAATTTTTCTTTTGGCTAAAATGCAACATCTGTACGTCCTATAAAATAATCAATGTCATTTCCTCCTGCAACTTCCTAGTCTTTCTACCAGTTATACTATGACCTTTCCAAGAAGTAATGGAAAACTATGTGCAGCTGTGCAAACGTGAAGGCTTAAGACATGCAGCAGCATGAGAAATGAAGGACACTAGATCGGGGAAAAAGTGCCATAAAGAGAACTTAAGATACAGAGCAGTAGATATACATTTTTGCGTAGTTTACAGCAGAGTCTAAATCCTTCCTCTTCTGGCACACACAACCACTACTCCATTCCTCCACTGTTTGGTAACTCTGGACTACAATTAGGATCTCAAAAAAGCCTCTTCCTGCTGTCTTTATTCTCCTCTGACACTCAGACTATAGATAATTTGGAGAATGTAAATATACCATCTTAACGATGGTAAATAATAAAACAAATATCTTCTAGCTATTTTCACATTATACTTAAAATTCATGTGACTAAACTTCATTCTCTGTAATAAAAAGTATGTAATATTTTACATTAGAAAATGCTGAACAACTGATTTAAAAAATATCAAGATACAAGCTTTGTTGCCTGTTTTGAGAAGTGGGTTGGACTAGGTAACTTCCAGAGGATCCACCCAAGTTATTTTTCAAACTAAAGTAATTCTGTATACTGAACACAGTATCTCAGAAGCTTAAAAACATGAACTACTTTTATAAGAAATATGCTCTTCTGACAAATGCAAGAAAGAATTTACAAGGGGAAAATTATGTTTAACAATTTAAAAAAGCAGAGCAAAATTTTCATGGGCTAGGTGTTTGTAGTCCAATTTCCAGTGACGTCAACAAAAAAACTAATAATAAACAAACTAAAATCAAATAACATCAGGATCAAATTCTCAATATTAACAAATTGTTTCATTATGTCAGAGCTTGACAAGGACCCAATGTTAACAGTTCTGTATGATGGATATTAAATAGTTATGATTTGAAGCTCTATGAGTGAAAATATTAGACTCAGCGCATTCTGAAGTAATTTCTTATTCATATTTGCATATTTACTGAATAAGCAAGTATAGCTATGCAACTCATGAGATGATGGAAACATACAAGAAAAGATCATATTGGGTCACGCCAAAGATACATTTAGTGCAACCCTGCGAAATCTTCATCGGACATCTCAATTATAGGGCAAAGCATACCCTCAACAAGTTTTATACAAAACTAAGAGCAGTGATTGTTACAATAGAGGGTGATGCTGTCATTCAGAAAAACCTGGAAAGGCTGGAGAAATGGGCTGACAGGAACCTTATACAACAAGTGCAAAAATCCTGCAATAAGATAAAACCCCAGGCACCTGTGCATGCTGGGAATTGTCCAGCTGGAAAGCAGCTTCGTAGAAATGGACCTGGTGGGTCCTAGTATACAGTGAAAGCAGCAACGTGCCCTTATCACCAGGTTTGATGTTATCCTGGGCTGCGTTAGGAGGAGAATTGCCAAGACCGAGAGACACACAAGCAAACAGAGCTCCATCAATACAAAAGACTTGTCATTTCACCTGAGTTAGGGAGAACTGAAACTTGCAAAAAATGTACTACTTTTCTGTAAAGTCATATTGAGGCATTTATAAACATTATGGAAAATACAAAGGCAAGAATTTCCAACTCCAGTGTTTCTGACTTGAGCACCCCTGACATGATTACTTCAAAAGGTAGCAAAAGTCTGTTTCCAAGTCTGTGAGACATAAATATTTGTAGAAAAGCTTCATAAATGTGATAACAATAATACAGTACATTACAGTGCATTATAAATATACTATAGCAGTAGTCTAATCCTACCTTGCTGGTGGACACAAATCAAATTCTGTCACATAAACTGAATTTATAGCATTGAAATCTTTCATGCTCTTCATATACAGATGAACTAAAATAATATCCTTCAGTTTTAATCCCTCTGAAGTTATACTTGCTGCAAGATAAAAATAATGTAGCTGTTAAAGACAAAATATTTTAAACACAGGCATCCTGTATTTGTCCAACAAAACAAACTGGTAATAACTAGTTGTCTAAATATGACTGAAGGCTTTGCAACATACTTCTTATCC
The DNA here is from genome assembly GCF_019238085.1 of Lagopus leucura. NCBI lineage: Eukaryota > Metazoa > Chordata > Aves > Galliformes > Phasianidae > Lagopus > Lagopus leucura. The sequence continues at coordinate 15,122,783 of NW_024962250.1, read as the reverse complement.
CTACATAATGCCCAATTTTGCATGAAATTTTCTCATGAAAATGTCTCATTTTCTAAATAGACAGAAATAGAATGATAAATTCTATCCACACATTAATGAATCCTTTCCAAAAGAAAACGTATCATGCATTCATGCAAATAGATAAGTTACATTCCTAACTTTTTATATCACTAAGTTTTATCCTTTTTTTTTTTTTCCTGTTAACTTTTTGCTTTGTTTCAGATTATGACAGCTAGTAATCTATAAGATTTCGAATCAAAAATTAACAGATCTGTAAGGGACAATAAGAAATCCTTTAGTCCATAACTCTTCTCAAATAAAAAGATCAAACATTTATGTGCTATTCTGGAGGGACGTTTGTCTAAGCTGATTTTAAAAAAAAAGTTCAATAATGAGGAAAGAGTTATAAATGGCAAGACAGACGGTAGGAAACAGAAGTAGCCACAGGAGAAATGAAGACATGATGTGAGCACAGGAAAGCTCAAGCACAGAAAGTTAAAGAAAAGATACTGGGAAGTGGAAATAATGTGAATGTGTATGCATAGAAGATTTCAACCATAGCATTTAAGGAGAATGTATTACTCTTACATACATCAATACCATACAAGATATGTGGATCAGCTCTGCAGTGTGGACCTTTCACAACTCATAAACTGGAGAAATAAAATGAAGCAAGTCTTCTCTGAAAGCCGTGGAGAAATATAGAGCATATAATAGCATTTACCTAACTTAAATGTGATACATAAAGCTCTTCTCAATGTAGTTTTGGGGTTCTTGTCCTTTAGAATTACAGTTTCTATCTATACGTATCTATATATAGCCTTCCAGAGGAGTAGCATGAGAGTATAAATAGTCTTCACCCTTGCCTTAGTGAGAAATTTTGTGGAAAACATTTCTTTGCCTTTAAACATAGTAGAGGATCTGGCACACTTCCATGAAAGTCGATGTGGTCACACCAGCACTGGGTTTTATTCTAAATATCTCAGCTTTATTTAGTCATACTGCCACTAGTGATGGCAGTCTGAAGAGAGAAAGGGAAATTCTCACTGACAGAAAAAGACATTCCCTGTTAAGCGATACAAGAGATTATAAAATAATTGACATTGAACTTGCATGAAGTCAAGACAGATCTCCAGAAATGATCAGCTGAGAAATTAGTACACAATCATAATTCTGTCCAGAAATATAAATGTACTTTATAATGCCTGATAGTAATCACCAGGTCAATATCAGGTGCTATTTCATCACTCAAGGAGAAGATAATGACATTTTGTAAATTTCCAGCCAGAATTTTAGTCAAGTAGAGTTTGAGACTACAGTTAAAGGTTTTACAGCATTATGTGCAATGTCGGAGGAAAAAAAAAAAAATGTAAAAAAGGAAGTCTAAATTGCATAAACTGAGAAACAAATTCTAATTTGTGGACATGAAGTAGCATTATAGCAAGTCAAAGGCAAAGAGATTTGGATAAATTTATAACTTTTAACTTTTTAGAAATATGTTAAGTACAATTCCCTTTTTCTCTGCGTAAATGAGAGGAATGATGGGAAATAATATCTCCCTAGCTTGCAAACATAATAAAATTGATCTCCCAAGGTACTGTTGTTAGTAAAAACATAAAAAAGATGAACCAGTTACCAATTCATCACCTGGGTTCTTAACTACATGTTCTGCTTCCAAAGAGAAGACTATCACATAGCACATTCCCAGGATACACCTGGAAAGTCCTTCTGTTGAATTTCAAGCCATTCACTCTTACAAAATATTTGTAAAATACAGCCAGGTGAAAATCATTCTTTCTTATACAGAATTGCTTCTGACACACATTAAAAAGGACAGCTTTTTTTTTTTTTTTTTTTTTTTAATGAGTTATCTGGATCTTTAGACTGAGAGCTACAGAAGGCAACATCAAAACTGTCTACAGCAAGTAGTATTTTAGACTAATTTTTAATGCAATAAAAAACCATGTTGCTCCAGTGAAGCCTAGGAAGATATGCCATGGTAAATCTGGTCCAAAGCTGCTTTTTATGTAAAGCACTTCAATCTTTGTCATCTAAAGATATGCTTAAAAAAACAGTTTAAGAAAATAACAGTAAACGGCAACGTACTGAATTCCCTCTTGTACTTGGCTTTATGGAAGAAATCCAACCACTTCATGGAACAGTTGCATGTTTCATAATGCCCAACAATAATTTTCTATTTCTGAATCCTTTGAGAAGCACTTATCCTCTTTAGAGATCATTAAATCAGTTAATCCTGGAAAGTGAAGGTTAAAAGGACTGTGCCTATCCCATTTTTAAACCATAAAGGACTGAAATGCTATATAGATCAGAAGTATGACTACAGACAAAGCCTTGTGGATATCTGCCTATCAGTAAAGATCTCAAAAACATATCGCTTCTTTTTCCATGTCAGAAACTTAATTCATCTAGTCTTCCACAACCTCTTACAAAAATAATATAACCCCAAAGGAAATCTGAGAACTGTCATTTTTAACCAAAGATGAGAATATTGCTATTTTTCCTGATTATAATACAGATAATGAAAGAAATGTGCTAAAAGCAACAGGCTACTGAACTACACAGACACAATCAGTTCTCATCTATGCTGTAGCAAAAATATATAATATCAGTATTAACAGATATCCATTGAAATATGATAAGAACAAAATAAAATATTATGCAAACCTTTTGCTTTAATTAACATATTTTGTCCAGAAGATTTATACTAAATACTGTTGCCTTTTATTAAAAATTTAATCACATCTACCCTTCTGACATCCAAGCAATTAAAACCTAGCTTAAAGGCCTTTGACAATAAACTTCCTTATTTCAAAACAATTTCTATGGTTTCTTAATCGCCCTCTATTCAATCGCGAAATCAGACACATATGTTCAAGATTTTACACAGTAACATTTCACAAGAATTGTGAGTGAGCAAGAATTCAAGCCCATGAATTTACTTAATAAGACTTATTTCCATTTTTATGAATGAAAAGAAGACTGTACAAATGTGCTTAATCTAATGATTATAACAAAAAAAAAAAAATTGAACATTTTGTATTATATATCAATACCTTGTAAGGACAGGATAATAAGGAACTTGGATTTCACAATTCCCAAGAAAGCAGTTTCTCCTTTGCATTGAGAATATAAGTAAGATTTATGGCTACTGACCTAATCCTAGATGCCAAAATGTTCAACAGTTTTCCAGAAAACTTAATTTAAAATTATAGTAGCTATAATAGTGCTTTAGCAAGTAGACAGCATCAACAGCACACATGTACTCTCACACATGATAAGTACTATGGAAATAGCATCACACTGATATGAGCACTGTGCTAGCTTTCTAGGGCCTTCACTGGCAGCCAAATTACAGTGTGTTCAGTATTAAAGCCAATAACGACTCCAATCAAACACTAGATGAGGTGGCAAACTGACAACCACAACACCTGAAGTTACAAAATCACATTGCAATACAGACTCCTTTTTTTATACCGTATTTGAGAATGTATTATTAGGAGCTGATAATGGATTATCTGAAAAAAATCACCTTGGAGAGCCGAAAATGCTTCCCTTGCTGCCTCTTGAGCATTTTTGTCTTTTAATGGATGAAAGTGTGCAGTGATGCATGAAAACCACTGGTAACCAGTCACAGATTTCCCTGAACTTCCGAATGTCTTACCTATGGGAAATTAATAACAGCACTATGATTACAGAGATGAAAACAGTCACATTAACCAAGAATACATTTTAAATTGTTTAAGTAAGAAGAACCATGGAAAAAAAACAACATAATATAAATTGTTAAAAATTCTTCATAACTTATTTACAGAAATGTAGGTATAAATCAAATACTACAACTGTGCTGGTATCCAAGCTACCATTCAGTACTCATTAAACAAAGCAGTACTTCAACACTGCCTCCAGAAAATGTGCTTATAAGTAGTATTTAGCTGAGAATTTCAATTTTTCTCTCCTCCTTTACTTCTTTTCCCCTGACTTTTTACAGTTTTTCTACTTGTTCTTATAAAGACACATTAAAGAAGTGATACTGAAAAGTTACAATTTTCAAAACTATTCAGCCAACATAGAAACAGATTTTCAAAGTTACTTGTCAAATTTTAAAAGAATTTAATATGGTTCTAATAAGCAGCAAGTGCATAATCTGTTTAGGTGCTTTTGTTATTATTGTTTTGTTTGTTTTAAAAATCCCCAGAATTTATCCACATTAAAAGTGCCTATGCACCACTCCAAATCAAACACTGTTACACTATGAAACTTATTTTTCAGAGTTTACTAATCTTTGGGCTTAGAGTAAAAGTGATGTTGTGGTACTTCAGTAAGTCACCATTCTAAAAACACTAGTTTATTTTGTGTTAGTCATCTCACATTTGAGCCAATGCTATTATTAGGCATATGATTTGCTCTGCAGCTCACCTAAGGGACAGTAAATTGTTAGGGTGCTAAACTTGATCACGCACATGACACGGTGACATTTTTATTAATGGAATAGACACCAATCTGTCCAGGCAAGCAAGACAAGTCATGGCATTTTATTACCCATTTTAGAGTTTCCTTTTATACTTTCAGTTTAAAATGGAGTTAGGATACAGGTACTGGCATGATCTTCTAAATAACTAATTCCCTCCACTGTAATGACAGTAATATTAATTTAGTTCAGGCAAATTATAAACATTAATGTGTGAAAGAAAGAAACTAAAAATTGGGTTATGTTTCTTCTGCAAAATAACTTGAGTTTTATTACCACAGATTTATTGCTCCCTACCAAAAAACTTAATTGTAGTAGGAGACTTTTTTTTTTTTTTAAAAGAGGTGGCTATTAATGGGTACAAATTGTCTTATAGTCTTAACAGCTACACCCCTCCCCAGCAGTGCATAAAATATTCACTATTACTTTCCTAATGAAAGTTGCACAAAACTCACTGAAATCCAAAGAATTATGTTTCAAAGCCTTCCAGATGATTGGACTGATATTCTGTTGCTCATCCGGTTCTAAAGAAGATAAACTATCACTGTTGTTGCAGATTACTTCACAAGAGCAGCTACTGCCCATAAATGTATCTGAAGATTTCTCCTGCATGAGAAAAAAGAATTATAAAATAAACCAGTAAACACCATACCAAGCAATATGAAACCATATTTGATCATTCAAGCTTTCAGTTTTAATTACAAAAACCACTTGAGCTTGACAAGCACCTAAGCTTAGAAGAATTAATGGAAGAACAAACAGTAACAGTTTTTCCTACTGTTTAGATTGCAGAATTAACAGCATACAATATGTTCCCACTGATACATCATATGGGATCAAATTCCAGGTTTAGTAAGCAATAACAGATATGAGAAACAATGAAACTTGAGATAAGAGAGAGGATGATATTATAATGAAGAAACACTGTTCCACAATTTTGCAGGACAGCTATGTTTGCCAGAAAATACAATAACTAAGGGAAAAAAAGAACAGAAATGTTATAGTAGCAACTTGATCATTAACACTGTCAGTAAACACTTCAGACAGTGCAAAAGACTATAAGAAAAGTTTTAAAACCTTGTTAAATCTTGAGTAAATGCAGCCCCTGTAAGTCTCGTAATCTTGAGTAAATGCAGCCACTGTCTTGGTTCCATTCACCTCATGCAAAGGCTATCCCACTTAATCAAACTCAACAAGCTTTAGAATGCTCAGAATTTTGAGATAAATAAAACAGCATTTTACGAAATTTATACATCGAGTAATGTTTTGATAAGAAAGAAAAATAATGTGTGGTGTCTTTTTTTTTCCTAAATTCTATCCACACAGTGGACAATCTATCTAGTGGTAGTCCATGTAGACTTCAGCAAAGCCTTTGAGACTGTCTCCCATAGTATTCTCCTAGAGAAGCTGGCAATCCATGACTTAGACAAGCACACTCTTTTTTGGTTAAAGAAGTGGCTGGAGAGCTGGGCTCAGAGGGTGGTGTTGAATGGAATTAAACCCAACTGTTGACTGGCCACAAGAGGCATTCCCCACCAAGGGTCAGAATCAGCACTTGTGCTGTTCAGTATCTTTACTGAACAGGAACTTCCTCAGTAAGTTTGCAGATGACATCTAGTTGGGTTGAAACATCAATCTGCCAGGGGGTAGAAAGGGATCCAGACCGGCAGGATAGCTGGGCTGAGGCCAACAGGATGAAGTTCAACATAACCAAGTGCTGGGTCCTGCACTTTGGCCACAACAAACCCAGGCAATGCAACAGGTTTGTTTCCAATATTGGTGATTCTGTGCTTCTAAATGCTTTCCTGGGCCTAGGATAAGAAAACTACCCAGTGCACCTTTTAATGCAAAAAGCATACACTGATCAGCCTTCCAAAACACTGTGTTCACTGTTACCAGCAAGTTGTGTGATTACAGCATACACGTGTATCTATTTTTATGTTTAGATCAACAGTCAGAACCCAACTACTCTCTTTCATCTTAATTTCCAATGCAGCCTAATCTGCAAGAGATGCCGACTTTGGTATCACTAGCTTGGCAAACACTACTTGTCTTGATCTAAAAAGAAAATGAATTATGACTGAATTTGTCCATGAACCTCAAGCAAATGACACTGCATGCTGCAGCTCCAGATACTATTCAAAGATCTTTTCTTTTATACAGTATCTGAGCAATGTATTTTCTTTTTGCAAACTTCTGAAATAAATTCACAAAATCATGATAAAGCCTAATAGAGCAGGTCAAAAGGTGACAAAATATGAAGCCTTACATGAGGATTAAAAACTGCCGAACACTGTTTTAGCCCACAAATTAATTGTACTGAATATGAAACTTCTATGCAAAAAGAACATTAATATTATACAGCAAAGCACACAAGTGCATAAGTTATATGAAGTAAGGTCACCCAAAGCGTGACCCTCTGCATTCTCTGTTTTTCAAGAATTAGATCAAACCAAGCTGTCAAATAATGGGCTATATTAAAGGTTACTAATCAATTCCAAATATAAAAATTTTCAGACAATAAGTCATTTTATATTTTTTTTATTTCCTTTGGAAAACAAAACATATCTAGTAGTAACTTTAACAGCTCTCTTGATATTAAGCAAAAGTAATAAAAACAAAAAGGCACAAGCTCTGATAATACTTCTGATAATACTTATCAGAAGTCTGAGAGCTCAATATTTACATTGATGTTTCACAGTTAAGTGAAAAAGTTAAGTGAAAATAGGGTTTTGGAAATTTTTAGGAAAGCCCATATTACAAAAATGTCTTTACTCTGAGAGGAAACTCAGTTCTGCTGCCTCTAACAGGGCTCAAGGGGAATTTTTTAAGTGCTGCAAACTCTAAAACTATGCTGGTGGAAGGGCTGATGATCTTTCATTGGACCTCATTCTATTAATTCGTCCTAGAAAAGCATGAAAGTCAGGGGAATAATCTACCATATGTATATCACTGGTACATGAGAGGTCAAAAGAAGTCAACTAGAAGTAACATCGTAGCACAAAGATGAAAACTGCAACTTATCACAAATGCTATGTGATTACAAACATTACAATACACAAGTTTCTAACAGCATCTGCACCACTTCCCATTCACTGAATTACACCTTTGACTACTGCCACCAGTTAAAATATTTTGCCATCACCTAGGGAGCACCTGACAGCCAACTAGATATTCAGTTGTGACCTACAGAATAAAAATGAAGGAACGTAAATCTGTAATTGAATTAGATCTCAAGTTTGACTGTGCTCCAACAATCAAGATAAAGGAAATAATAAAATTTCCACAACACAGCTCTTCACAGAAATATACATATGCTAAGTTGCATCAAGTTCTAAAAGTGCTACCACATCCTTCTTGCAAATGGTACGTTTTTTTGAGTTAGTCACTTATGCTGGCAAAGTTGTAAAGACCAGCATGAAACAAACAACTAGAACTAGAGCATGGACATTCAGAGAGTACAAATGCAATATACACATCACTTGGTAATAGCCTTTCAGTATGCACAATTACATGAATGACCCTATGACAATGCTGTGCTGTTTTTTGTTTCCTCATTATTTGCTTCCTTTTTTAGATTTTTGGATTTTAACTTCAATAACATTATATTGAATTTAAATGGTTAACAAACCATTATTAGGATAAAAATATGCTGATAAGAAAGGGAGAAGTTCCAGCTTGCCAATGTCAGCCACTATGTTTCCTGATTTTGTTAAGCTTTACATAAATACCTTCTGAGAAATCTAGAGAGGAAGATATCTTGTACAAGTATTGTTAGATATCTGTAACTTCTGTTACCTAACCAGGTGGATTGAATTTATGACACAATGCAACAGAATGTTAAAAGAGCACCTATTCAATTTTCAAGCCACCTGTGAAGACTGTTCTTTCAACTATGTTTCTAAACATCTTTTCTGTAAATGTGCATCATAAAAAAATTCATGGACCTGTAGTAAGACTTACAAACTTTATTACAACTTATTACAATTATAACCTGTGTACACTCCTGTGTAGCACTGTAATAATAACAAATAACTCAAATGTGTGACATACTCAATTTTCAGATAATCCACTGCCAGATCCTTTTTTTCTAAACTTTTCAATATTTTGTAAGTGATCATATCAATATTGCTTCACAGATATAAATAAAATCATATATGTTTACACACACACACAAGCAGCCAGTCAGCTACAAAATTTTTTTAAATTGGGAAATTACCACATCCTAGAAATTCTACGAGGTTTCTTACATACATCAAAGACTATAAAAATAATTATAGGCTACCACTGATTTCAATATATCTACAATATATCACAATGATTCAATCAAGGATGACTTCCACAATGCTCCAAAAACATTGCTAATCCATCATATTCAACAGCAGTACAGGTGTAGGCTTCAGCAGAAGTATTAGGTGTGGAATCTGGCACAAGAACAACAGGCTCAATTCCAGCATAAGAAGAATTGCGAGACTATGTTGAGTAGTTATATTCAAATCTCATACAAATGTTGGTTTTCTACTGCTGTCAATAGAAAACATAACCTAAGGACATAAATCCCAAAAGTTACAGACTGCCACAAACAGATTTTCTTTGACTAACATTGTCATTATTAAAAAAAAAAAAAAAGAACAAGCTTGCTATAATGACATTTTAATTAAATCTTACAGAACCTATTTTACCACATAACATTTTCATTTTACTTCACAAAAGCAATATATTTTCCCATTTGTGTAGACTGTTTCTCCCTCACCCACTGTACATTGTGATACCAAACTAATTCTGGATCAGAGCCTGCATACATGCATATGGTTAACTATATTCACATAACTCTTGTCATTGATGTAAGCACACTCAGAATGAAGTTAAGCAAACGCACAAGTGTTCCAAGATCCAAATTCTCTGGTTGAAAAAGCCTTGGAACTAGGACTCTGACTGATACAGCTGAAATTCCATGTAGTGGTCTTTTATGAAAACAACAGATTGCCTTCTTAAAAAGCTTACATTTGCCACCATAGAAACTGGTATAAAAACCCATCACAACAAAATTCCAAAATTGAAGGTTTCTCACTAAGCAACAATGAAAATATAGGATCGTAGAGAGCTCATGAGACATAAGATGTACGAGGACTGTGATAATCTATTCTTTGCAGCTTACCTTGATAACATAACTCTTTGAAATAAATATAATGAGGGAGACCGTGTACACCTCCTTGCAGTATTTCAAGTATAGTATATAGACACACAGGAAAGAATGTCCTTTACTCTGAAAGATTTTAAAATAATAAAGAGACCTCTCAAAAAATCTTTTTTCAGAGAATTGGACTTAGTCTGCAACCAAATGAAGCATGAAGGAAAATCCTTGATTTATTATCCTACTGTTTGAAATAGATCAATGTACAATGAAAATATGTCTGCAATTATTTGTTATAAAGTTTGTGAAGTTGTTACAAACTGCAGTTTCCCATATTTTTATGATGTAGAAGGGAAATAAAAGGTTACCTAGGAGAAATATCACTAAGTGATGGCAAAGTATTGAAAAAAATGCAACTACCAATACAGTGAAATTCCCTCCTGTGCTCCTTAACACCAATTACAAAGTCTAATACCTAAAGTCTTAGGTGGAGATAGATTAAAATAATTCAGGTAGAAGAAACTGGACAGAAACAGGCCACAAAGTTAAATCAAAGCTAAGCTACAGGATTATGCTCCTTTAGTACAAGAGGCAGGTACATATCTACCAAACACCATTCCTGACTTTTACAAATATTTTAAAATTAATCTCTAAATTAGCTTGTGAAATTGATTTGCTGATGTTTAACAGAGGCACAACTGCTTGCATTTCAGCAGCATGTTCCACCCAGATACAGAAAAATGAATATCATTTCATGGTAGGTAAATACAATGCAATACTACGCGTCAAGGAAGTACAGCATCAAACATGTCACCTTTATCTGTTGCAGGTAATCAGATTCCATTTCTTCTGCTAAGTGTAGGTAGAAAGCTATGTGATTCTTTCTAATCCTGGACTAACTCTAACCTAAGGGACTGCAGTTTGACAGCTGGTATTGTTTTATGTATACGTATTCCTACACACTGGGACTCAGGGAACAGAGCACTCATTATTAAATGTGACAAAGAGCAAATCTTAAAGCATGACTGGTAGTTAATATATTCACTACAATTACCAGAAATATGCTCAGAAAGAATTATCACATAAAAAGCTTTCATTTCTGTTTCTGATCATTCAAAATCAAAATAGTTCAACATAGTAACAGAACAGTACGAAATGGGGCAAATAAAAAGGTTTTCAAAATTCAATTTGCTGTCAATTAAAAAAACTTGCAATTTTAAACAGTTATATTTTGCCCTAATTGAAAAATATTACAATTATATTTCTATTGCATAAAAAAATCTGATAAATTTGATTTAGAGGTACTAGAAAATGCTAGAGAAATTGCTTCCCCTCAGCAAAGAACATCTTACAATTTAAATATGCAAAGTCACAGAGTTACTGGAAAAGTAAAATAGCAATGAAGCTAGGTATCTGCTTTATGTACATCACAATAGTGACTTTTTTTTCCCCACAATGAAGTAAATGAAGCAATCATGAATTTTAAGCATGAGTGGTTTATTGGCATTATTTATTCCTAATGTCTTTGTAGAATACCTTTGAAAAAAAGTTTTAAGCTGTTTTTTTTTGCCAAACTTCTAACAGTGTTCTAGTAATAAAATCTAATTATCTCTTTATCTGTTTTGTTGTCACTGTTAATGAAAGAAAAAAAGGAGGTAAAAAGAAAAAAGTTTCAAATATTATACAAGAATGCATCTTGAGGTTTCACAGTAGCATATTAAATCAGAACAGTAAGCAAGATGTTATTTTCCCCCAGGCACGGGGGCTCATTTTGCTGACAGAAACAATCTAAAACAAATTTCTACCCAAGCTCTGTAGTTCCAAGCTCTGTAGTTAAACAAGAAGGGATTTATCTGAAGAAAATACATTCTAGAGAAGGAAAGACAGCAGAGGCTAAGGTACACTAGCATAATAAGTGCATAACAATAATAAGGTAAATTCAAAGAATGTAAAATTAACATCTGTGGCATATAACTAAGATAAATTGAATACAAAATAAAAATTAAAAATACACAGCTCAGCTGAAATGATAACAAAACGGATGTCATGATGCTTACTAGAACTACACATCACTGTGCAGTCTATTAACAGTTTCCAACTGTTCCAACTGCAAACAACGAGATTACATAAGTTATACACTGTTTATTCTCATTGTTGAGAATTTTTGCTCAAATTTCAGTAATCTTTGGAAAGTCTGTAACTAAAACCGTTTTTTTTTTCTCCTCTGCAATGATTTGTTATTGCAGGACTGGCTTTCAACCGCTGAACTACTAACTGATACTTAACATGTTTTGTAGGGCTTGTAAAGCATGAAGGAGTGAGAAAAAGTACAGTGCTACAGGCATATTAATCTTAAAGGCCTCTCTGTCATTACACAGTTGAACTGTGCCTAGTAACATGTTGTGCTCTGAAGGACTGACTGGCTCTTCATATTCATATCTTCTTGAAAACCCAGCTTATTTTAACATGACACAAAATTAAACTATAGCCAAAAGATTCTAATGCTCTTCCTCATGACACAGAGATGGCACAAAAAGACTATTTTTCTTTTAATTCTACAAGACATTAGTTCATATACCAAAATCCAGAATAAACCTTCCTTCTCTAGAAGTGTGACAGCTTTGTCTACAAGGAATGTGAAATAAGACTTATTACAATAGTGCCTGAAACTGTGAGGCTTTAATCAAATCTAAAACATAAATCAACAATAAGAAGGGGAAAAGAGCTTCCATTCAAATAAAAGAAAATATCTTGATTCCAATATAAAATATTATGCATTTTAATATAACTTTTTCCTGATTTATGTAAACCTTTGTGTTCTTCATTTTCCCTAGCCTGCCACTTTTTAGTGATATATGACGCATTTTAGCATTAAGTGTGCCATAAGCAAGAAAAGTCAGGACCCCCAAAGAAATATTAATGTCATAATGTAGACCCCACCACATGTGTCCAGATTTTCAATTATTCAGCCTATTTGGGTTTATTTCATGTAGTTAGCAGACATTCAGATTCTCCTCACATATACTTACCATTTTATATCTGAAAGAAGTCTCAAATTAGAAACAAGAAGGATAAAATTCAATTTACTTTTTATGGGAACAGTGAGGTTACCATACAAGAAAAAAAGTATAGATTTTATCTGCATGGAATGATAAGATTAGAAAAGGTATTGTGCATAGGAAAAAAAAAAAAGAAAAAGAAAAGAAACATCCCTTAAGAGAGATGAGATGTAAATGAAACTGTAATAATTGTAATAACATTCAATAACAATCCCTTCAACCGGAAGAAGTTCAGTGATTGGCAAAGCATAGAAAGAAATGGGAAGAACTAAAAAAAGATGACTGCAGTAGTGGCAGGAAGATCATCTTCAACAAAGTTGAAGCACTTAAAAATGTTAAGGAGTAAGAAAAACATATTTTACCTGCAAAATAATGAAGAGAAAAATAGAAAAGTGTATATAGATATGAATAGGTATATATAACAAAAACTAGAAAAAGTACTTTCTCATCTGATTTTCTTAGCTCACGTATAATTTTGCAACATCCAAATCACAGGAGTTCCTATTCTTGTTTTCCATATTCCATTGAATCAGGAACTATTGAAGGAATCCCTGTTAATTACTGACAATTCTTTCAAGCTCATTGATCAGGATATCTTCTCTACAACGCTTTAAAGTCAATCATTAGATGTAACTTCCATACAGAAAAGATTAAACAAGCAGCATGTTTAATACTTGAGCACTAGGGGCTCAGGTTTTAGCATCATCCGCTCCACAACAGAAACAGCATGAAGAGATCCAAGCAAATCAACACTCTTCTTACAGTTCCTAGTACAGATGCATTCTACTCTGTGGCTGGCTGTATGATGCGGGTTATGTATCTACTTGACTGCACCATGCTGTTTGAATATCTTAAGGTTTCAAAATGAAAAAAATGCTACACAGATATATTACCTTCATTCATTCCTTCATTCATTCATTCATTCATTCATTCAATAAGCAAGCTTTTATATTGAGTTTTTCATATACGATGTTCTGAAATTCAACTAAATATACACATCTTTATTTCAAAGAACACAAATAAGAAGATGTAACTTACCTTCAAACTATGACAATGCAACACAAAAAACCATGCATATAGCTTTAAAGGGAGATGACATTTGGAATTTACTTGCCTTATCCTCCAGGTGCATTTCCAGAAAATGAAGGTAGGCCACAGGTGCAAATGCATCAGCTGAATGCATAACCACTTTTGCAGAATCTCTGAAATGCAAAGTTATCAGAATCATATAAATGTACAAGATAACCAGTTGAGAATCTTTTTTTTTTTTTTTTTTAACAATGAAGAAAGTTTTTGCTATATAAAATCGTTCTGTTGAACATCACGCTATCTTCACTAATTTTCAAAAGGAATAATTTATAATTCCAGATCAGAATAAAGATATTTAGCTAGATAACGCCTATGCAATCATAACTGACATTACATTTTGCATTCCAGAGACTAATAAGTAATGCAATCTTTTCATTTTATCAATGTGAGATTTTTGAAAGTCTATTTTTCATCATTACGCTCCAGGGACTAGTTCTTGAAGTATTAACACCATGCAATATTTCATGCTGAGAAATTGACTGATTTGACCATCTTGCATCTTATACTGAAGACTACTAGACACAACTTTTTAATGCCAAATGTGTTGGTAGCAATGATAAACTTACTGTGTGCTGATTCAAATTAGTTAATTGTAGCTTTTATTTTTACAGACACAATCTGTCATGTTTTGATTCAAAAGAGGCTTTATCTGTTCTAGCCATCTGCATGGCTTTACTACTTAAGCAAAAGGTAACTCTAGGAAATAAACATCAGAAAGTGAGAATCTCAGATGCCTTACAAGAAAACCTGAAAATTCCTATAAGAAATGCTGAAGACATACAGATAATTTTCTTGAAGTCACAGTGCTGTTAAAACTTCACAGAATTCAATGAGTTTGGCCTGGGGATTCCAAACAAGATTTCTGGTAATGCTACATGCATACTGGAAACAGTTGAAGTTGCCTATATTCCACTGATTTAATGAAAGTGTAAAATTAACAGAAATATCTGCTTTCTAAAATGTGGCTTAGGATTTAAAATCAAAACTCCTTAATGCAATCACCATCACTATATTGTACAATGCACCTTTAGCATAAAAAAATTCTACTTCACTTTTAATAAGTTTTAATTTCTTTATGATCAAGTCTATAGCTTCATTCTTGAGAGTTACTACCAAGACTTTTAAGATTGAAATATCACATTCTTTTAGGACTTCTTAAAGATAGTCCCTTAAGATTAAAGTAATTTTTTTTCAAATGGTCACAGTGCCTACTAATTCAAATAGGAATTTTGTAAGTGGGTAGAATCTCACTTTGGAAATTTTTAGTATAGGAGCACGTTGATCATAAAAACATACTTTGATATAGCAATGATATCTGGTATCTGTGTATCTCCAGTGTCTGAAGATAATATCTTAATAACCACTGCTTGCTGTTGAAGGGAACAACAGCAATGGGGAAGTCCAGTACCACTGAGTGATGCAGTAGTTACTTGAAATTTCAGAAAAGCTTATGTTCAAAGTTAAAAATAATATTTTAGGGTTGTTCAGTGTACAATTTTGTACAATTTAAATGCCTAGTAACTTATAAAAAATACTTAAAAAATACTAAGAAGTATACTTCTAAAAAATATTACAAAGTAAAAGAAGCCATATCCCCACATGTACCAATTCAACAGCGCAGCATGCATGCTAACCAATGATGCTTGTGCTAGCAGTTCTACAACTGTGGAACTTTTTAGATTTGTTGCTCAAGAAGTAATATAAACAGTAACATTTCTACTAAGAATGAAATGCATTCCTGAAACAGACAGTTAACACATGCATGGCACCACAGCAGGTATTTGGTTTAAAGTGCTAATATTTCTCAATTGATGGCTCAAAATAGGTAGATTACGTGGTTCTGAAAGTAGTATTACAAGATATATAAAATATTCTTCTCCAATTAAATCATTTTTTGTCAGCCTCTCAGAACATACATATTTGTTTTAACTGATAAAATGTACTGTATTATTCAATACTAAACGTAACAAACGTGGAAACTGTAAGAGTTTTGTTATCAATAAGAAGTCATCATTCCAAAACACAGGAAGCCCTTAACTTGGACGTTATGTATAGCTTAGGAGATAGTAAAAGATGTAAGTAAATAATTAAACAATGTCAATAGCAGAGAGCTTAACATAAAAAAACAGTCACTTGAGAGGTTCTGAAAATCGTAAGAGAAGTCCATCTCATACTGAAAGTCATAGTTTTCCTTAGGAACATAACCACATTGTGACAGAAGAAGAGGAATTTTGTTAAGGAACATTTTCAGAAGACTTTAGAGAACAACAAAAATAATAGTTTGAAAAACTGTCCTAATTGTCTGATCCCTCAAATCACCTTGAATACCTGGGAAATTACTTTAAAACAGAATAATATTTTCACAAAATAAATACACATTAGGGCAAGTCTTCTTTGTCATTTTTTTTCTCAAGTTTACATATTTAGTTTTGAATCTAAACCTAATCACAGGGCTAATGACAAAGCAATCTGTAGAATTATACTTCCAAAACATTTTCAACATATCAATTTAACTTAGAAAGAAAACAAATTGAAGCATTCTGCATTCCATACATACTAATGGACCTTTATCATAACATTAGACAATAGATAGCCCTCACATAGACAAGAACTATATGATTTCTAGAGGTGTCAATCAATTGCACTACATATTTGAGTGTAATGCCAGATAGGAAATGCTTGGTATCTCTTAAATATTGAGCATAAGAAAGATGACAACAGACATTCTGGTAAAACCAGGTAAAACCCATCTGACTCCTGGTTGAGTATTTCTACTGGAAGATCTTTGTTTCTCCACTAAATATTGTTCATTTTCAAATATTTTAGTCAATTTGGCATTCTTGGTTTGCAAGGCGTGTCTTTAAATGAAAATTGAATGGTTTTGCAAGACTGAATTTAATATTCAAAAGCAAAATTAACCACATATTCGTACATTAAAACAACTCCCACTTCTCCATAACTGACATATAAAGGTTATTTTCTTCCTGATAGAGCAGATTTCCTTTTTCAAAGATGACAATGTGAAAACACAGTCACAAGTTTCGTGTGACAAAAGCAGTAATCAGTGAAAATGCTACCCAAAAGTAACATTGTAAATTATGGGCATATTAGATAAGGTTTTAATGTGAGAAGATGCAGGAATGCCTTTTGTGAGAACTGAACTGTCCCCAGTTCCAGCTGGCTCCAAAAGGGACCCTATTACTGGCCAAAGCTGAGCCCATTAGCTACACAAGTAGATCCTCTGAATAACTCATTTAAGAAAGGATAAAAAATACTGAACAGCAGCTGTGAGAGAGGAGTGAGAAAAGACATGTGAGAAAAACAGCCCTGCAGCCACCAAGATCAGCACAGAAGGAGGTCAGAAAGTGCTCCAGATGCAGAACAGAAGTACCCTGTAAACTCACAGTGGAGCAGGTTGCTCCCCTGCAGCTGCAGAGATAGCAGACAGAGCAAATCTCCACGTGCAGACCGTAGAGATGAGTCTGTGCAGGAGCAGTTGAATGTGGCCTGAGAAAGGCCATAGCTTGTGGAGAGCCAACGCAGGAGCGGGTTCCTGGCTGGAGCTGCAACCTATTAATTTTAATTGAGCAGCTCACTGGTGCAGTTCATTACCCTTTCCCAAATCAAGACCGTTTTGCCCATGATGGTCTCAACTAAGCCATCCTTCCACCCTTATTTTGACGCATAAGCTTTTGCACCTTATTTTTTTCCCCTGCAAAGTGAGAGGTACCTTGGTGAGCATTTGCCAGCCATCCAAAGTTAATACACTGTAACTGTTATACAGGAAAGAATAATCTCCAATGTCTTCCACAGAGACTTACACTAGCAAAATGTTTCTAAGGAATTTAGGAAGCTTGAAAAAATTTGTACAGGTTTTATTTAACCTCTAGCTTGTAATTCTTACAATGCCATTTAAGCTTAAAAATAATATCAGGATGTATATCACAACCATGGCTATTTAAACATCTGGAAACTACCAGCCTAACAACATGATTACATAGTCCGTTTTGATTCACCCAGTGAATATGAGAAACAAAAATAAAAACTAAGTAAAGTTGTAAAAACAACTCATAAATAACAAATGATTATCAGCAATGTTTAATGAAAAAGAAACTACAAATATTATTGTAAAAGCTTATAATAGATTTTTACATGAATGGCCCTTAAAAGGTATGCTTTTATGACAAAGTAGGAGAGAGCTAAGCAGTCCTAATTAAGCCTGAGAAACAAAATGTCAGTGTACCTATTCAGTTTGGACTATAGAAATGTACATTCAGAACTAGCTTGAGTAACTGTTTAATCTATTTCAGGTGTGCAAAAGGACACCTTTTCTAAGGATCTTTCTAAAGGAATACTGGGGAATTGTATATCCAATTCTAACGGAATACCCAGGTTTAATCGGAAACAAAATATAGTTAATAATGTAAACAATAAACTAAACAAATGTAAGCCAAAAACTTAAACAAGTGTATTTCATTTGTCAGTTATAACCTAGCCACCTTCTTCTAAAGTATACATTTTGTTGCAAGTGTTGCAATACAAATACTGAACAGGCCACAGCTGGTAATGGGTATTATTTCTCAAACAAAATGACAGTTTCTCAGAATTCTGTCTCTGATACCCACTGGAATTGATAAGACTTTATCACTTCAGTAGAAATCGTATGAGACGTTAAATGTAAAAATGAATATCTCCAGACTCAAATTATCTAGTTTTTTTAGTTGACTACGTAGGACATATCATGCAGTCAACCAATATTTCACCTCAGCATACTTTCACTATAGCAGCTTCTAAACCTTTCCACATTTTATCTATTGCTCTTCCTGTCCCTGCAATGAAAGTCGAACAGTTGCTGGTTCTCAGCTCTATACAGATACCAGTGGTATGGAAAAATGAAACAAATAGATCTTCACTGTGGAAGCTTTACCATATATGAACAATAATCATGACCTTCCATAAGACGACCATCATCAGTACGTGATTACTAATCTGTTTACTTGGCTAAGAAAAGGAACATCAGTCAAAACATCTCACTCAAAGCAAGCAAACTTAGCTATTTAACAGACTAAAAAGAAACTTACAACAAGAGTCAAACATTATTCATATCCCACTACACAGATTTCAGCAATTTATTTCAAAAGAATAAGCTACTCAGTAAATACTAGATGGATTCATCCTATGTTTATATTTAAAATATCCTCTAATAATGGAAGAAAAATGTTTTCGTTATCATTCTAAGCTGCTAAACTTACACACACTCACTTGCGCACACACACACGGAGTTAATGGAACCCACAGGCTACTGATGTGGCAGTTTATCAAATGTAGCTGTAATGAAAGATAAATATTACAGGCAATTCACACTTCATGAAAGGATAAAAGTGTCAGTGTGCAGGTACCAGTTTTACTGCAGGCCATAATCAGCAAGTAAACGAAAGTGCAAATGTCTAAGAAGTTTATAGCTTTCTATGAAGGCCTCGTCTTGTCAGGTATTGATTTAGGTTTTCAGAGGACTTGGCCAGTGTTAAACAAAGTGAGTATTTGTGAACTTAGAGGATGTGTTTTTCACTCTGCCAACAAAAGCTGCCTCAAGCTAAATGTGAAAATGCTCTCATTGCTTTAATATAAGGAAATGGAAGAAACTATTCCTTACACAACTATTTTCTTCTTAAATAGAGGGCAGTCCAGAGTGAATGTTTCATATTCTCCACCTTCTCCGCAAATGTGGACACCATATTTCTCAGAAACCTAACGCAAAAGAAAAATGTAAACATACAGGTATTACAGTAGAGCACTAAAAATAGATTTTGCTGATAAATTCAGTTTGTACCTTCTAAAAGGCCACTCATTAAAATAATAAAAAAGACCCTCAAATATCACACAAAAGATTCTTGATTTCTTTGTATCACAATGATCTATGAAATACCAATAAATATAATTTGTGATATATTTTAAGTAGAATTGGTACTGCAGTATTCAAATAAACAAATCAAATCCTGATTATTCTTCCACAAGAGACTAGAAAGTTTGTTCAGGCACACAAATCTGGTTCTCTCCCTTTGGCAGAGATAGTTCACTTCTGCGAGAAGCTTGTGCTGTAAATCAATACAAGATGTAGCACTTTACATAGCAGTGTACAACAAATAAAATTTCTGGCAATAGTTAACAACCACTTCCATACTCTTGTAAATAACTATCTTGTTCTCAAAAATTCTCATGAATTGAACTTTCCAAGTCAAAAGCAAAAAGGAAAAGCAAAAACTGAATTTGTTGCTTCCATTCCTTATCATACTAACTATGGTCTCTAAGTTGATATATTTGTAAATATTCCTGAAGCTCTGGGAATCACACTAAAACAGATAATTGCATAATTCAGTAAATTTCAAATAAGAGACATGATTAACATCAGTGACTGTAGAGCATGAACCAAAGTTCGTTTGTCTGAGTAAGAAGAATGCAATTGCTGAACAGTTCATTCTAATTCTACATTTACTGTGTCAGTAGGTAGTAATCAAGCAACTGCATCATGCTATAAGCACAGACCCCCCACCCCCATCTCCCTGCAGGAAAAATTCCGATCCTGGTTATAACGCATTTATTTAAATTCAGTTAGTTAAACAAAAGGCCTAAGTCCTCTTCAATTTTTTTATATTATTGAAGAAAAGGATAACAATCTGAGAAAACAATACCTTGATAATACTCTATGTGACCTTGTGGTTTAAGGGTTCTTGTAGTGGAAAATCTAAGTCTCCTTTGTAAGAAATGTTACATCATTTTTTTTAATATATTACTATTGGAGACATTTTTCATTTTCCCTTAAGTATTTTCTTAAAAAGAAAATGAACAGAAGAAAACCTTTAATCAAATGCTCTTTATAAATTACACCTCTGACACAAGAAAGAATGTATTCTGTCAACAACAGCAAAAAGATTTCTACAGGACAAATACATCAAGAATAATTAATGTTGATGCAATAAGAATGGACAATCTACAAAACACTTAGTCAAAACCTTTTATTCTTCTTCTTGGAGCTTCCATAAAATAAACAAATAAATGAAGCCCTCAAAACAAAATCGTAATATAAAATGAAAAAGAGAAACCTGGAGAAGATCTTTCTAACAGTAATTTTTTCCATTATGAAAAGTCGTCACTTTAAAAATTGGTAGTTCTGCTTGTGAATATTAGTACCTGTAATAATTAGAGGCAATACCAAATACTCAGAAAGTGAAAGACAGTTTATTGTATTTGTGATGGAAAATCCACTTTTTCAGTGTTACTGGCTTTAAGATCATGCTTGTCAGCAATTACACTGGGCGCTAAAGATTTTTGCAGTTCCCACTAATGTCAACAGGAATTGAGGACATTCGACAGCTCTTACAGAACAGACATTCAATGCATTTCACAAGTGAGTGGTATTTTAAAGATGTTATCAATGACAACAGAAACTTGTCTTCTGATCATTTAGAAAACTAACATTTTTTCAAGACTAATATATTTTGTTTTGCAAGCTGTAAGTTATATTCCTAACTAACAACATAGACTCTAATATAAATTTTGTGATTGCTAAGACTGGTCTCAAATGAGCCAGAAAATTAAAAATTGCACAACTAAACATACAAGTCCAATTCAAAATCTATAAGAAATATAATGAAGAAATTAACTTCCAGGCTATTCATCTTAACTCAAACACACAGTCAGACAAAGGGTGTATGGAAGAAGAATCCAAACTTTACCAAAGAATGGCCCCTTCTAACTTTGGGTACAACAGACAAAGAGAAAAGCTGACTTTTGTGACTGAAGTTGAGTGATATAAGATAGAATAAATGAATTCCAGTGCTTCCTGTCCAAGTGTAGACTTTTTTCCCAATTCAGAAATTCTACGTAACTATAGAAATGCTCTTTACATTCAGAATTACTCATCAAGTTATAAGGCAAGTACACAAATGACTAAAAAATTATTTCTATTAATAGGGACAGAAGTACAGACAAATATTACCATGATATACATTTAGCATTCTATTAATAAATTCCAAGGAGAGGGCGAACAGCCTCAGAGATTTGGCAGGTTGCCAAAAATACTTCAGTGTAAAAAGCTAGGGCTCTTGGTATGCAAGAAATAGTCATACAAAAAAAAAAAATAAAAAAAATTAGTAATTATGTAGCAACCATTCCTCAGTAACTAAGGTCTTATAATTTAGAAAAAAATTCAGGAACTTTTCTTGCCATTGTCCTGAACCAATACTCATGATAAAAACATAGATAGCAGATCATTATTGTACTTACAAACTCAACCTCCTGCATGGAATGAGAAAAATATTGCAAATCTAATTTAAAGTTCTTCCCACCTAATACTTCACTTTTTTTCCCCCACTCAATACAATCAGAAGACTGAAAATTTAGGCAGCAATTTATTTCTCCCCGAAGTTAAATAATTCCATGAATGAAATCAGAGCTCTTTTTCTCTTTTAATTAACATTGACACTGATCAGAACAATAAAATTTGTTTCTCCTCCTTCCTGTAAATTGTAAGCACCTCACTCTCACATTCTGTCTACCAGGATTTCTGATATTGAACACTTCATTGGGTTGCATAGCAATTTTTCAAATCAGAAACCTCTGCAGTTTATAGTTACTGATTTGTTTTTATCACTCCTTAAATCCAACAAAACATCCAGAAAAGGCAATTTACTTGTACTTTGACTTTCATAGCATGCAACACAGAGGAAACTGCACAGGGATCAGTTCTGCAGTCTCCCTGACAATGATCCAATAAACAGTTACAAATACTCAGCCCATGAGCTCTATGCTTTTCTTCCCAAAGCCCTCCCTCATTCCACTGGGAGTTGGCAGTGAGCAAAACTACATACTAAAAAGAGAAGGAAAAATAGTAATGACTAATTTTTTTTTCCCTCCCGAAAACAATTGATGCACCATGCAGTTTCTCAGCATTTGTTGACTGCTGGCCAGCCAGTACGCCTCAGCAGCTGCTGCCCCCTCAACTCTCCACACCTTTATTGTTCATCATGATGCCATATGGTATGGCACATTCCTTTGGTCAGTTTGAGTCACATGTCCTAGTTCTGTCCTCTCCCAGCTCCTTCTACTCCCCTTGCTGGCAAGGCAGGTGAGATTCAGATTGGGTATTAGGAGAAGGTACTTCACCAGAGGGTGCTCAGGCACTGAAAATGGTATCCTAGGCAGTGGGTTAGACACCAACCTGCCAGAGTTAAAGAAGCATTTGGAGAACACTCTCAGAAATAGGGTCTGGATTTTGGGTGGTCCTGTGTGGAGCCAGGAGTTAGACTTGATGATCCTCATGGGCCCTTCAAACTTGGAAAATTCTGTAACCCTCTGAGTCTTTGACTCTTTACAGCACCTGCTCAGCAATTACTAAAAGATCACTGTGTTATCAAACTTGTCTTTCTCCTGAAGTCAAAACAACATGGCCTCATACCAGACACTGAATAAAATCAACTCTGTCTCAGTTTAAACCTGGACAGGGTTGCCAATTTGCTTGAGGACAACAAAAGAGTAAGCTTATTTTGTCACAGACAACATACAAAACCACACTTCCAGGACAATTATTCACAGATTGCACATAGCTCAATACTTGATTTTTCTACTTCAAACTCAAAGATGATGTACAAAATCTGGTCTTCTTATTCTTAGTTATACACCTTTTCTTTAAGTAAATATACTAGCTCCATTTATAAGCATTTATATGCTGTGATGACTACATACCCCCATGGACAGAATTTAGTATATGCTCAAGTATATGCTCTTACTCAAATTTGAAAGGCACTTCTGTATGCATTCCGACTACATAAAATATGATATAAAATGTTCAGATGTTGACAGTTACAGAGAAATTTTATATCACATATGATCTTGTCACATCCATTACTTGCTGTTAATTTTTCTGACTTTCTAAAGCATCGCACTGAAATTACAACTTTGCCTATGAGTATTTTTTCAGTAAAACAGTAATACCTCCAAAAGATAAGGCTCCATTTGATCCAATGTTTTTCCAAGATGCTTATCTGGATCTAAACCTGAAAAAAAGAAAAAAAAAAGTTATAATATGTTTTATGAAGTAACAATATAGCTTGTCTACCGCAGAATTTGTCCCACTGTACCTAAAAAAAAAGTTCTATCCTAAAGAAATCCTACTTTGTCAGAATTCTTTCATCCCCATCAGGCAAAATGTTTTCATTTCATTCATCATGCTCATGATGAACAAGGCCAATTATTTTTGTACTGCATGCCAACTAGATAAGCTGTTGTTTTCCTTCCCTTTCAATAACCAGCAAAGTAAACACATGAATTCACAGTAATAGATAATCTACACAGAAATTACCTACTCACCCCAGAAGTTCAGTTGGAAACTAGAAAGTTTCCTTTCTACACATGTTAAAAATACAAGTTATCGTAGTTTCTACAAGAGATATGTTAAATTATTGGAAAAGACAAACTTTTCCTTAAAAAACAAAGCAAAACAAAACTTCTCATACATGTCTAACAAAAAAAGGCAAGAATTAGAAATGATGGAGATATAAAGAGAGTTCAGATTTACAGCATATCTGAAATGCTTTGCCTTCTGACTCATCACAAAATATTCTGTAAGATGTTTATGTATTGATTTACTTTTCCTAGACAAAAAAAAGTAATCTTTATTAGCATTTAATAGTACCAATACCTTGCCTCTCTAAATTTCTTTCTTGACTTTTTACCTTTATGAGTTTTGCCAGCTTAGGGCTGCTACATGGTCACTTCTAAGAATAAAACAAATAATTGGCAGTAATCAGCACTGGGATAAAAAAAACACCCAGGAACCCTATTTCAAGAGCTGACACACTCATCAATGAGTAACCAAATTAATATTCTAGTTAGATTTGAGTAAGTGGTCAAAAGGTCTTAACGTTCAAAGAAAGAAAAACAGAACGATGACTTCTAAAAGCAAAGGTACACTGGAAGGTTTTAAGTGATCACATTTCCTAGTACTCATCACAAACTCGTCTATTTCTTCCTAGGATACTACTTTATATAATAATGGTATAATCAAAGAGCTGCCAGCAGAATGTCTAAATTTAGAAGTAATTTCTAAAGCATGTTCCTTGCAAAGCACTTTAGCTCACTGATAATATAAGTTTTTATATAAATGTATGGTTTACTATTAAATAAAGTCTTTGCTGAGTTCAAATAGCTGATATGCCTTTTAATTTTTATAATGATGCTCTTGATATATTTAAATTTCAGTGAAACTAAATTAACAAGATAGAATGAATGAGATTTCAAAACAAAATTTTTTAAATATTTTATTAAAGTGCATTAAAAATTCCCTTACTATTTGAGGAGACACTTTACAAACTGTTTAATAATTAAAAGGAAGGAGGACAGTTTTTCCACCTCTGTTCTTATCTTGGGAGTCATCTACTGCTCTTCATTAACAGAACGAAAATGTTCATTGCTACATAAAAGAATGATTGTTTATGCTTGTGAAAATCAATTGAAGATTGATCAAATCAAATGAAGATAACTTCATTTGAATATACTTACTTTGCTCTGAAAAGCTTTTTTTTTTTTTTTTAAATACATTTCAAAATCCCATCATTGTCCATACTGTATAATCAGGCCAATAGAGCATATTTCTAGCAGGTTATATTTGTTAATCTGCCATATAAAAGATAATGGAGCAAAATGACAAATAAAAAATGTTCATTAAAAACTACCTTTATTCTCAAAATGTACACTACTTCTATGTGTACATACATGTCAGATGAGGCTATAAGCACCGATTAACCCCAAATTGGGTATTGTTTTGTCCCTAAGATTTGGGATGAATATTATTAAATGATTTACAAGATCAACAGCATACAGTCTCCAGTTTGAAAAATATCTTATATCTTCCTTTAATAGGTATGAGTTTGCTTGTCCACTGTTTTTAAACTCCTTACAATCATTTAGCTGGAGAACCTTTTCTCCAGAGCAAATTTACTCCTCAACTTAAATGATCATGAAGCACATGCAGATATCATGATTAATTAATTGTAGAACACATGCACTTATGGTATACACTGTGGTGAAAGCTGATGTGGCCTACAGTAAACAATTGCAATGACTCTGTTGATGTCTTCCAATGAATACTAGCTTAACATCATGTCCTTGAATTTAATGGAACAGGTGTGAGTAGCATATTATAATACTCTGCACAATACCAGATTAACATTCTCCATTAATATCACTACTTTTCCAAGATAGTTTTATTAAGGAGAGGGACTATTTGTTTAAATTTTAACTAAATTCTCATTACAAACAAGTCAGAAAGGAAAGTTGCTAAATCCAGACATACTAATATATTATTTCTCTCCTAATCTCTCTTTGATTTTCAGAAGAATACTCCTCTACTGTTTGCTCCCATTTAATAAATCGTAACAAGTAAAAAGAAACTATTATACAAATATCATAGAAAATGCAAATTAATTGCCTGTGTACAGTTTGTAAACTCTACAATAATTATTATCCCTACTTACATGAAAATCTATAGAAGTGCAATGTAACCTTTCTCTTTCTTAATAGTATTCTACTTTTTGGGTAGCTTGTCCTTCTTTTGAAAAGTATATTTTCCTTTAGTTTTTACTAAGTTTGCATTGTGAGAAAATAATCTGCTAAAGACATCAAGAACCAATATAACCAGTAGCTCACAGAATCAGTAATCCAAATTCAAATTGCAAATAACGGTGTACATACACAGTGTACACTTACTGCTAAAGTAAAATAAAGTATATTACCATACTTACAAACCATATTTAACAAGCAGTTAATAAACATTGGTCACTCTGAAGGTAATGCCTCCCATTTATTTCCATGGAAACTGTAACAGATACCAAGAGCACAAGAATACTATTTGATAGAGCAAATTCTCAGCTACAAAACATTATTTTTCAACACAATCACCACCACTAACTGCATTTTTGCCAGAGATGAACAAAAGCCTGCATGCCACACCCCTAAAATCTGCGGAAGTGATCCATTGCTGTGGTCACCACTGCAGAAGCGGCACCACTCACTGCCTCGTTGTGCTCACATCCACTGTTTGATCTCCATAAACATTCTGCAAGTGTTTATGAATGTAAATGGGTGATGTATGTTTCACATGTAGGAATTCAATGACACATCTTTGCTCCAGACACACTTCATCAATGTGATTTTATCAGACTGTTGCTTTGTTGCCATATTTTATGTGGCAAAAAAATATAGCAAAATATTGGTGGGAAGATTCAGCCTCTACTGTCATAGTACCAACATCTCCCTCTGGCACTGAAGGCCATCATAATAAAATAGGAGGTAATACTTTTGGAGCAGCCCTTGTAAATTCATTCTTCTATTTTGTATGGTTTTTTTTTTTGTTTGTTTGTTTGTTTTTGAAGAAGGAGTAGATTGATTGAGACACTTAAAACAACTTAGACTATAAAGGAAAAAAATACTGCAAATTCTTAGTATATTCAATTTAACCACATCCTCCAGACTTCTCCATAAAGCTAGCCAGGAAGAAAGCTGGATGGATGGATAAACCAACAAGGTTCGGATCTGGATGACTGTTGTAAAATGAATAAATTAGTTAGGAAGAGAACTGTAATTTGTAGCACTGACATCTATTTCACTTAACTTGCATGTATCAATGGGAAGCAATTACAATTCAATTAAAATATTCACTTTTATTACTTTACTGACTGACCTTGAAGTTAATGCCTGCTTTATTTAATTGCATCATCTATGAATAAATGTTAACCCTAGAATGTTATGCCCCATTATTTTCAAAGCATTTTAACTCCCCAACTGAATTACATCAGTCAATTTATAATATCTTGTCAAGAAAGTAAGTTGGGCTTTATTTCTCTGCGATAGATCAGTACATGACAACATAAACACTTTGCAAGATTTGCTATTTTTAGCAGTACCCAGTAAAACAAGTATTGTTTTCACCTCAACTTTTGTTTTAATATAAAATCAGTTCATGATAGTACAAACTGTGTAATCATTTCAAATTAATGTGTACTCCATCTGCAATTACTGACAAATCCACTGACAGGAACAGAATTCTTGAACCTATCAACATTTGCAGAACTCTGGTGCACAGTCACAAGACAAATGTTGTAGAGAATTGCAGCAACATAAACACCAGGGCAGAAATTCAGGGCTTTGTTTGGCAGTGAAAAAGATTTATAAAAAAATGTTACTAAAAGGCATTTTGTTGATGTTAAGTTACTACCAAGTGAGCATAGTGAAGGGGAACTACCTGGTGCCACTTGCCTTTTTCACAGCCATTAAAAACATATCAAGTTCCATTTTCACATTTTGAGTAAATAATGATTAAGTAATGATTAGTTTTAAGAAATAGTGGTGCAAAAATTATTTCTTACAGTTACACTGAACCAATCTGTAATTTTACTAGTTGGAACAGAGACTGTAGGACTATTGTTGAAGATAAAATCCTATACCTAGTGTTCATCAATTTTTTTCTAAACTACGTTAATCTGATATCATCAAATTTTAAAATTCAAGAGGTAAAAGCTCATAAAACTCTTCATACTAGCAATATTAATTTTATCTGTAATGTCTTGTGAGTTCTTAACAAAGTTATTTGTATTCTATTTACATTCAGGTTTCAAAGCAACTTAGCTCTACTGTTTCAGAAATAAAAATCTCAGTAATTCTGTCAAGAAATTTTGTATTAGTGGAATATTTTCACATGTACTTTTAAAAGTCTAAAAGGTTCATAGTTTAAGAAGACATTGTGGAAGAAGAAAGGATAAACCGTTGTTTTCAACTCCATTTTTCTTCTCTGATCTTTCAAAACAAGATGTTATATAGCAAATAGTTCAGCGTGCTGAAAACACTGCCCCAACTAACTTCCCTTCAGGAATCTCCATGAACTTCAGACACATTACAAACTCGTTTCGTACTTCTACTAATGTATGGTTTTCCTCATAGAAATCTGTTTTCAGAGTTTTTAAACTTTGGCATACTGAAATGTTTTGAGGAGAATTAGTTTAGAGCTGGTAGCTACAACATTTTTTTTTTTAATTTTATTACATTTTATTTCATTAAAAGAGCTAAACCGCCATAGTTGGGATTTTTTTTTTAAAAAAGTTCTTCTTTCCTTGATAAAAGATTCTGAAATTTCTGTGCTTTGAACATTTGTAGTGCTATTAAGCTTAGAAGAAAGGAATTAAAAATTGATTCTGTGGCATGAACAAGTGCTTGAATTTGTTTCACTGTCATTAAAGTCATCCCACACAGACAATTTATAAAATGTTTAAGATGCACAGCTCCCAGATAAATCAACAGGGACTTCTGGAAGAGCAAACTGATAGACTGCCTGCAAAAGGGCAAAAGCTAGAACAGAAATGAAGAATCAATTTAGACAAGAACACATAGAAACCTGGAAAGGAAAGTATCACTGGCTCTACACACATACGCATTTAAGGGTTTGAGCTTACGCTCTGTTTCAGCACCAAATCTGTGTTGCAGAAATGTACTGAAAACAAATATTCCTCTTAAAACATCAAGGAAAACTACAATTGTTGAGGACAAATTGCTCTAACTTCATGACATAAAATTAATTTCAACTGCACTAACAGAACTGAATTTTTGTATAAATGGCACTTAAGTTTTCGTGTCAATTCTTGTCTCTGCAAGAATTAGACATAGTTAAATTATTTAAGTAAATTAAAAATAGATAAAACTCTATTCTCAGTTTTTACTGAGGACCATACCGTGAAGAACCTTAAAATTCCTTCTAAATATAACCTTCCTCTTCCTCCTCCTCCTCTCACTTCAAGTTGAGTATTAGAGCTTTTGCTGCAGTGGAAGTTTTAGAACCTGGTATAGTTAGAAGCAGTACATAATGTTACCAAGAATAAAAATGGAATCTGTCACATGCAGATTCTACTAGCTAATTATTGTTTTAATCCACACAGCTTGTCCACAGAAGGATGTCAAAACTGCATCTTATGATTGTGGTATAGTACACTGTCTCACACAAGCAATGGATATTTCTGGAACTTCAAGTGCCCAAATACTCATTATTCTAACTAGTTTTATTTTAACTATTACTGAATGACCTCATTCTAACTTTCTGGGACTTCCACTGAAGGGAGATATATTTCAAATACAAAAATATCATGCATCACACAGGCAGCTTCAACAACAAAAAAGAGGCAGTGCAGACAGATATACAGAGCAATCCTTTTTTTTTTTTTTTTTTTTTTTTAATTGCTTAGGTTTGTGTGGAGTATTCTTCTCTCATCATTAGAGCATCCAAAACACACTCTAAAGGAAAACAAGCTAATGTACTTATAGATCTACAGGAGGCATGTGAAGAGGTCTTGCTGACAATACTCTTATTGCATGCAAGTGAGAGCAATTGGTATACCATCTGGAAAAGCACACTGTTTGAGATAGAAAACTCTTGCCACTGGCAAAGTTTATGGTATTAATTTGTAATGGTGGATTTAAGGAAACATACTAAACTAATATTCATTTACTTGCATAATTATGTGTTTTCTACATAAACCGACAGGCTTTACCTTGCCAATACTGGCACTGAGTTAATAGAAAACAGGACAAGGTGGGTGTACATGTATGCCAGCTCTGATGAATGTCAAGCTCAAGTTACTGATTTGCTTCTTGAATTAACATCTGTACAGTGTACAAGCTAATGCATTACCCTTCAGAGTATTAAATCTGCTACTTTTTAATATTTTCATTGCAGTTTAGCTTTGATTATTAATCTGAGAGGCAAAAAGTTAAACTGTATCTTAGCTTCTTTGCCACTTGATATATTAAACAGCCTTCATACCTTAAATTCACTTTAATAAGGCATGCAATTATTAAAGCATTACAGAATGGCCCCAGAGCACACAAGCTCCATTAAATTTGCTTACATCCAATTATGTTTGCCTGAGGCAGGTGAGAAATTGACTCTGATAAGATCTTTCTTTTACCTGTAGCCAAAAAAAAAAAAAAAAAGGAAAAAAAATTTCACAGTCATTTTCTATCTAATTGCTATCTACAAGTATTTATGGCATTTGCTCCTCAAACAAATAGTCAACAAAGGACTCATTGAGAACTAACAAGTCTGTTTTAAGTTTCTTTTTCTTTTAAAAGGCTGCAGAATACAAAGGAAAAGCTAATCTTGCTTCAGGGATGAGGCAATAATGTCTATTTGTGAAGCAGTTTTATCTCTTGTTTAAATCATCTGTTTTCTTTAACATATTTTAGATAAATTATAAACAGTACATACTTGTTCCATTTTGGGGCCATTGTTTGTTAGCTTATTTTTCCTAATTTGTTCCTTTTAATTATATAAAATAGCCTAAACTCCATGAAATATAATTTTGATCAGAAAAAGCACACTGCATATTCTTGCTGTCATACCTTTTTAATTCTTCAGATTAAGGAATGCAAGTTTTTTTTTTTTTTTTTTTTTTTTTTTTTTAATTTTAATTTTTTTTAAAATAAAAAAAAAAAAAAAAAAAAAGAAGTGTAATACAGTGGAAAACAAAGCATTTAACTCCGACGGTCTCCCACAAATTCAGGAAAATTCTATTAAACTGCATCACTTGCTATTTTTCTGTGAAGTAGGGAACATGGCATTGCTAAAATTTCTAATCTCACTAATAGATCCTATACGAGAATATCACAGTGATAAAGTAAAAAGTTGTTAAAAAACATTATCACCTAAAGAGAAATGAATAAGGAACAATAAAAAAAAAAAAAATCTTTAAAAAGTCATGGATTTTACCCAAAGTCTAAATGGATTATAATTCAATTCCTGGTTGATATTTCAGTAGAAACAACTTTGCTATAAATGAGTACTTTAAAGAAGATGGACAGACCTTAAGAATTTAAGGTGATAATAGTCCAAAAGAACAAGCCATCAGATTTCTAAGGCAAGCTTATGCAACTCTGTTTTTCAAACATATTGTATTGGCCACCAAAGCCATTGATGCTACTGAATTGTAATAGTAGCCATTCTTCGGTCCAGTGGACCACAGACCCTCAGTCAACTCAGAAAAGAAATGGTCCTTTGGTCATGTTACACATAAAACGTCACCTAATATTTTTAAATATTGCAATATTGCATAGAAGCCTGAAATGAATATAGTATACCATATTAATCATACTCCATATTTCTCAGCCATATTTTTATGTGGCACATAAAACATGTCATTCAATAAGACTTGCTATAAAACTTCACTTGAACTCTAAACAATAAACAAATAAACAATCTTTTGATTTGCTCTATTATACAAACCTCATATGACATATCTGACAATGCAAAGATATTAATATTCTGGAGCACTAAGAAACTATAGTGTAAAAGTTACTCAGACAGCATGACTGTTCTTCAGCTATACTGGTTTTGTTTTTTGTTGTGGGTTTTTTTTTTGTTTGTTTTTTAATTTCTTTATGCTCATAACAGCTTTTATCATCCTAAAAGGTAGAACAATTTCTGTTTTTTTTTTCTCTTATGTTGTGAATTTGTTCATTGAAGTTTTAGTAGACAACACTGTTCAGAGTCTGAATACATACCAAAAGCTGCCACTTTTATGATTATGGCTTCAATGTTAGATGATATCATTTCTTTAAGCAGTATTTCCTCCCTCCGACGCCAAAGGTAAGCTAAAGGTTGAAGATTAAGTCTTCTGCATCTAAAAAAAACCAATAACAACAAAAAATGAAAACCAAGCATTATATTTTTGTACAGAATAATTAATTTAAAATTAAAGAAAATGATAAAGTCCAATATTAAAAAAAAAAAGAATCTTGTTCTGACTACACTTTACCTACATAAGCTGCAACTCATTGATATCAATAAATTTGCAGGGGAACATAAGGAAAACTGAAAGAAAATGCATGACTTAACCTTTATAGATGCAAATCCATTAACATCTTAGGAAATTATAACTTTTTTATCAACACAACTAAGGCAAGAGTTACTATGAGATAACTGTTGCACACGTTAGCAAATAAAGTTTGTTGCTCTCAAAAAATCTGTGATTTGGATCAACAGCCAATGAAGAGAATCGCTAATGGGAATGTTTACAGCTTGAGTACAAAGTAGTAACTCGATAATGTAAATTTAATTATTTGTTTACATATATATATCATGCTGACATAGTATTTGATTATCATAGTAGAGAATCACTACTTTGCAGTATTGATGGTTAATCCTTCTGTTAGTTGTCAAGTACCATCAGTTGGTGATAAAGTGTATAAAGCCTATGTTCTGGAAAATTTAAAAACATGAAAATACAGGGACTATCTCAACGTGCAACAACAGAAGGAGATGACAGTGCCTTCTACTGGAATACAAGCACCATGGACCAATAAAAGATATTGAAAAAAATTAGCTCAATCCTTCCGACAACTGATGATGACTGAAGAGGAGCACAATCTCAGCTGCTAACCCTTAAATGAGGGCAAGGAGGGGCAGACCCAGAGTCCGCCCATTCTAGTCACTCACGTGCAGCTGAGCTCCCTGGGTTTGCCATGCCTCTTCACCTGATGCTCAATCATTGGTTCAGGCCATGACCTGCCAATTCCACTGCACTCAAGTAACTGAAAAGTTTTATTTATTTGTCACTTAACACTGTTTGATAAAAATATGGGATATCCCATCACTACTAGCATTGAGAATTTGTAGTTAAATGGATTTCTATGTTGATACCTACATTCATAGTTAACACCCATGTAAATCTGATTGGTTTTGTGATTGTTTTCAGATATTTTAATAGAGAACTCAGTTGTGAAATTACTAGAAATATTTAGCAACTCTGAATGTCAAGGAGTTCATTTAGGTGCTCAAATTCAGCTTATGAATTAGCTGAATTCAAGTAACTGGGATGATTTCTGTAAAAAACATTTGCAAAGAGTAAATCTTCAAATCAGTATTAATAAGATCTCTGAAATATAGTGATACTACATCAATCTTTCAGCTGTAATAAAAGATCTGAAACCCATAATCAACAGAAGCCATCCCTTCTAGAACATCTAGTAATATGACCAGGTCATTAAAACTGACTATTGTTCCTTTATATCAGTACTCACATTGAATGTTATGGAAAAGAAGAAGAAAGGAGCTATTTCTGACTGCAATTTACCTCTGTAAAGTGTAAAGAAAACATCTGTGCTAGGTAACTTGCTGATGTGAGCAGAGCTGGCATTAAATCAAATTCAGGTTCATAAAGTGTTTCACATATTTGCTTGTATCATCAACAAATAACTAATGGACTCAGGAAATCATAATTCATATTTAGTTTTTTTTTTTTTTTCCATTTCTGAAGCATAAATTTTTTTTCCATACCCAAATCAGTCTGAATAACACACAATTTTCAAGAATTCCCATTACATAATTCTTTTTTGTTTTCCATTTAGACTTTCTGAAGTATCACAATTTATTCAAGCTTAAAGAATGTGCACAGCAGAAATATTACTGAAAATTCCAGATTAACAATTATGGACTTCAGATTTCAAGCAAGTAATGGAAGATTGGTGAATAAGGACTGTCTTCCGTTTCATTCCTGATAACAAGTTACAAACTGCTCCCACTTTAAAATTTTGTTGAAAAATACATATACATCACCACTGGAATTGATATACACACACACACATACGTGTCTCTGTAATTGATTTCAGCTGAAGCTCACTCAAAGACCTGAACCTATTTCAACTTGGAGAGTAATCCCAAACTCTGGTATACTTTCTACTGGATTTTTACTAATGACATGTATTACATACAATGCTAATAAATATGAAACACATAGTTTCAGGGAAAAAAAGAAAAAAATATATTTCATATTAGCAAACTGAATGAATTAGGTATCACAAAACATGAGAAATAAAATCATCTGTTCCAGAATTTGAAGGAAAACAAATGAACAAAACACTTTCCAGTATATCTATATTAATAAAGATATAACGTGTTCTTACACATCTTCAACTCGAACTCTCTGGTAGTCAGAAAGAATAGCTCCTACAGACACACCCTCCACTGCTTCTTTGTCCTGAAAGAAGAAAAGGAATAATAATGATAAACATTGTACACTGGCCTGAAAAATAGAGTTTGAGTACTTCTATCAGAAGAATCAACCAAGACTAAATGATTTTTCTTGTGCCCAATAAATGGAACAAAGTGGGCTGCAATGCAGATTCTACATAGAAGAGAGCAATACAGCTGACCTGCATGATGGTTACGACTCCAGAGTAAGCAAGTATCATTCTGCAAGGAATAATCGCTGTAACTAAAAAATACCAGATTTAACAGCCTATTCTAATACTTTCCTGACATCCTGAAAATGACCCACAATTCTTTACTGTAACTGAAATGTCAGCTATCCTACCTACAAATAAATCAGTAATATATAATCATAAAGTATAATCAAAATGTTACCATTTGTCATAAGAAATAGCACAAGAATAAAATATGATAGAATATTTGCATGGAACTTAAAATCACCTACAAATTGTAATAAATAAATAAATCAAAGCTTTCCCAATACATTGTCTCTGCAGCCCTGTTTTATTTCAATTACTTAAGCAGTCCTTTATTTTTTTCTTGCAAACGCATTGAAAACATAACATTTGAAAACGTACATATGTAAAATATTTCATGAACTTTCACCTTCTTAAACTCCTTGGGTTCCAGTCAACATGTTGGACTCACTCCCTTTCTTTGACGTTACTCTAGACACAGTTGCTTTGTTCTTTCAACCAAGGTTAATTGTAACTATACAAGGTGAGTTATGTTCTGGAGCTGATCAGTTACACATCAACCCTTTGAAGCTTGCAGAAAGACTACCACAAAATTTTGAACTATATATCTATGTACAAATTTCAAAATCAAACCAGTCTATGAAATCCTGCCATAGTACTGAACTAAAATTCTCCAGAGTCTTAATAATTCTACTTTACATTTGTCTGGACACCTCTTCTTCATACTCTTTATATTAATTTTCGGAGGTGTCCAGTGCTACGATGAGAGGCAGTGGGCACAAACTGGAAAACAGGAGATTCCATCTGAAAATCAGGAAGTACTTCTGTGATTCATTGGTGACAGACAACTGGCACAGATTACCCAGAGAGACTGGGGAGTCTTTTGGAGATCCTCAAAAGCTATCCAGACATGGGATGAGGCAACCTGCTCTTGATGGCCCTGTTTACCCAGAGGTCACTTCCAAACTCATCCATTCCATAACTCAGTGATGATAAGTTGATTCTATTACTGAAAAACAATAAAATGCACCACTCCTAGAATCTCAATGGATTTCCTACTCATCAACTCCACCTGCAAAGAAAGACACAGAACATCTTTGCACTCAGATTTAATTAGGAAACAATTTTCAGATGGAGGAGTATGTACACTCTTTCTCCTATATGAAGCCTCTTTAGAGCCTTCAAATTAACCACCTACAATTCTCTACAGAGCTGTTTTAAAATAAAGGTGACATACGCAAAATCCAATAACCTTTCTTCAGAGTCAAGCAGAGTAAAAAATAATACATCAAATAAACATCTCAACACTCAACGTGAAGTTTACTTTCACAAAAAAAAAAAAAAAAAAAAAAGAAATCAAGATATTTTCTTTCTTTTTCAAACATATTTGAGTAATAGCACCCTCAGGAAAATTTATGCAAATTACTAATTAGGTTAATTTAAATTCACAGTTAACTTTTAAGTCAATTAAATATTAAGGCCAGTGAATAAAGTCATTCTGAATAAGGGTGTCCAAAAGAATATTTAATGCTGTTAAATAATCCCTTTTGGAATTATTGGATTAATTTACTTGATAATCTATGGAAGAAAAGCTCTTTTTCTATGTAGGTTTTCTGTATGACAGGAAAGAAGAATCACCACAGCAATGAAAAAGACTGCTAGTGTTCAGAATTATTCAACATGGAAATGCTTTATCAAGAGTTCCTTTTGCTGTTCTTTTTTTCCTTAAAAATTAGAAGAATACAAACACTAGGCTCTTGAACTTAATTTATAGCTAGCCCTATCTTGTGTTCTTTACAGATCTGAATGAATAATGAAAAAATGTCTGAAGTGCTATTATACTAAACAAGTTATATTTTCTAAATAAAGTGGAAAACTCAAAAAATGGAATCACAATGTCTTTCAAACCTACTTCTTCATACCTGACAAATGGTACTTTTTTATTATGTTGTAGAACATACAGGGCTCAGTGTAAACAAACATTGGCAAAGGCTGGGAAGAATTCGCTTATTCTACTTATTGAGATTACTGGATTATTTTTTTGTTTGTTCATTTCTATTAAATTAACAACAGTTTGCACACTACTAAACAGAGATGACTGTAATTCTACCTTTTTCAGAGTCTTTTACAATACAAACTTTGCCAGGTAATAAAAATCTTCATGGTCATGCAGTACACAACATTAACTCTACTAAACCATGAGAGTAATGCCTTCTAAGAATTTCCACAGACTATAACAGATACTAAGAGCACAATAACACTGTGTTCAAAAGTAGATTTTCAAAAGTTTTTTTATAAGACTGAGATGTATAATATCCATCATTAATAGAATGTTGTATAGAAAAAAAAAATCAGTTAAGAATTACAAGAACTACATTTTAAAAGTACTTTATAAAAAAAAAAAGAAACTTTCCCTCCTACAAATTCCAAGACTGAGATATAGTCAAACTTTTCAATAGAGAATGTAGTAATACAAATAACTCCTGCAAGCAGCCTATGTTTATGGCCTTAGAGTTCTTACTTTTACCCTTTGGAAAATGTTAGTCACTTCCATGGAACTAAACTCTGAATCTTATAATATCACAGAAAGCAAACAGACTTTTTCAATTTTCAAATTTTCAAAATTATTTATGTTTAAGAACTCAGAATAAAAGTATAAATTAAACAACTATTTTATGCACATATTTTTAAAGGTTTTTTTTTTTTTTTTTTTTGAGTATTAGCATCAGCAATAATTTTTAAAAGCAGAAGAGCTCGCCAATTAAGCAGATTCACTATGCTGCCAATGCTTATTGGTCCTGTTTTATTTCTATGCATGCCAGTTGTCTGTAGTAGCATTATGCTCTAAAGGAAACCACTTCATAATACAATTTAAAGTTACTCTGAACTCTTACTCTTATTGTAATTTTGAACAGAAACAGTTTGCCAACAACCTTTTATATTATACTGTCATCAATTTTTATAAACAATAAAATTGTAACTGTTATTTTAGTGTTGTTGATTTGCTAACAGGTTCAGTTGAAATATTCATGGCTTTCCTAAATGTTTCTTTCAGAAAGAAATTATTCACAAATGAAATGTTCAGTCATAGTGTCTGCGTAAACAATAGTAATTAGGAAACTATTTTTAGGATATATTTTCCACACAATTGAGGAAAGTTTTCATTAAAATTCTCACTGAATATACCATCATACTGTTTTTGTTTTTGTTTTTTTTGCATCTATTCATCCACTAAAACAAAAAAACAAGGAAACCATGTGTTCAGATATTCTGAAAAAAAAAGTCACTGCTTATCATTTAAGTAATAACTTCCACTGCTCAAGATACAAATGGCAAACTATCCCACAAACCAATGTTTTTGCATCTCATACATACACTGCATGTGTAGTCTCAAACTAGATTAACTTCCAAGGCTACATATGATAAATAAATATATCATATGTATTTTTCCATACACTTTTATAATACATATGCTTTTCTTTTCCTCATCAAAAAATATCATAAAAAAATAAAATGTTTATTATTACAACCATGATATTTATTGTAGTGCAGTGACAGCTCTTCAATTACACCTAGCTACATTTAACTTAATGAGTGGAGGTATATGTGTATGAATGCATATACACACATACACAAAAAAGTATATATTTTTACATATACATGTATGCAATACATATTGAAGTTAGTAATGAACAGAATACTGTCATAGCCTGCTTGCTTGCAAGCTATATTAATTCCTATTTAATATTCATAAACTATTTATTCTGTATTTATACTAGTTTATTTCTTTTAATAATGCATAAGTTTTTCACGATCTTTTGAAATGGCAGTACTTCATGCCATATTTCAGTTCTGGTTAGCATCTAAGTGTAAGGACTTCTAACAGGGAGCTATTCACCACCATCACTTTTAATTTAGTTTTTCTGCAAATACATAGTTCCATCACTATGCAGACAGCACAGTGCCACAAGGGGAAACAATTAACTACTGATAAACTTAATATAGTTAATAAATGCTTTGCAACAGAAGAGCTAGTTAATATAAATACATTTATCTCACAAAAGGGTATAAATTCAATTATCTTATTCTGTACATTTCAACAAATCAAGACTAAAGCAGAACAAATTCAAGAAAAAGTTACTGAAGTGTAACAATCTTCATAAATTCCTCAACTCGACCAAGTTTACAGCAAAACCTTGCTGTAATTGGTATTTAGCTCAGCACTTCAAGTACTGAAAGAAACCTAGTTCTTCAATAGATTCACTATGTGGCACTGGAAGAGTTACTGGACAATTTGCAAACAGAATTTATTCCGGAAAGAAATTCCAGATTTAATTGTGACATAGCTCAGATAGTACACTTTTTAATATGTAATCTAATCATGTTTGATATTATTAAAACATGTTTACAAAACTCAGCTTGTGTAAAGAAGCCTGAAATCTGTAGGGAGTATCAGGGATTAGCATTTAATTCAAAAGCCAAGGAAGCAACTTTGGGGAAGAAATATGTTAGTCTCTGTGCCATAGAAAGGGTTACAGACAACATGAAAATGTTGGATGAAAATTAATATTAACTTATTTTAATATCTCATTAGTACAATAAACCAGTTGGAAGTAAAAATACATTTTTGCTTCTCTGGAATTTCTGAGCAGTACAGAAAGTATTTATGTTCAGCACAATATTTTACAAAGTATTATATCACTACATAAGGTGATAAAGACAGGCACTAAATGCAAACAGAAATACAAATACATGCTAACAACTATTTATATTCTATTATTTAATATTGTAATTTCTCCCACAAAACTTCTAGCAATACTCATTTTAAAGGCAGATATGAAAATGAAG
Organism: Lagopus leucura; assembly: GCF_019238085.1. NCBI lineage: Eukaryota > Metazoa > Chordata > Aves > Galliformes > Phasianidae > Lagopus > Lagopus leucura. The sequence continues at coordinate 15,082,885 of NW_024962250.1, read as the reverse complement.
TTTAAAAAATTAGAATAAATTTTTGTTAGTTGGAGTATAGCTTGCTTTTATATACAAAAGATTACAAGCTTTACCTATAAGTGGAATTACATTACAACACTTGTTGTTATCACCAGACTATTCCTATTCATAGCATTCATGAATAATAATCTTCATAATCAATCATGTTAGAACAACAAATAGATCTTTTCAACTGTAACTGTATTAAAGTCCACAATTTCTGTTTAAAGCTTCTTAGTTTTGAAGATTTTATAAATAACTTGATTTGAAATTACTGCCTTTTTCATATTATAAAATACTTTCACCTTCCTTTTTCTTTTAGAATATATAATGAAAAATTAAACAGTTCTGTGAAAGCTCCAAAGCATAGCTGCCATGAGCATGCTTACTGTTAGGCTGCTGTTAACATGGCTATGTAGAACCCATGTATAAAATTGAAAAACTACTTCACAGCTGACATAGAATATAAAGAGAAATGTAAAATAATCTAAGCTAGCACACTGTGATTTCATTTCTGATCTTTTTATTCTTATTTCAGTAATTGAAATGCAATTAAGGATAGTGATAGTAATAAGTAACAACGTCTACATAAGTGTTGTAGTACACAATATCAGTAGAGGTATTCCACTAGTGAGTAAAATATTCATTGCAGTGGTATTAGTACTGAGGTTTTCTTTAATTTCACATTTTAATGTCTTTACCTGACCTTCTCAGACTTCAGCAAAATGAAAATTAGTGCTAATGTTTTCTATTTAATTAGTACATTACAAGCACTGTAATTATTAGTGGGAAATGTTATATTAATGAATGTAAAACTTAGCAGTAAATTACCTCAGAGTTATTATCAATTTCCCAAGTTACTGCTCCTTAAGATAACCCTCTCCCTATGGTCCTTCCAGTAATTTTTCTTTGCCTGATAAACATGATGATTAAACAGCACGCAGTGCAAACCTTTGATACTTTTTAAATTAAATCCATGCCCAGCCTAAGGGCTGTGTCTGATTTCAACTAAATGTGTCAGTTAATCAGATAAAAAATTATCAGCAACTAAAAGAAACAGCAGCCTTAGGCTTCATCAGTGCCAGAGAAAGCTGAACAAAATAAGACAGACAATATCACATTATGAGTAAAGGTTACTGCTGAGCATATAATGGCATAGAACTTTTCACCACATTAATGATGTCCATCTTAAACAAAACATTGCACACAGCAGTCAAAAAAGTACCAAAGAAAGAAAAAGTTCTAGATCTGTGCATACAGATGCCTGTTTATATGGATTGCAAGAAAGCTTGAAGACTCTCACTGACAAAAATGGGAGAATATTGTTAAAAATTTACTAACTAAAGGAGATCTATGTAACACAGTAAGTATATGAAAAATGGTTAAACTACTTAATCTTTAAGAAAACTGCTTCTTACCTTCATCAAAAGAGAGTTTATTTTATGGCCAAGATACACAATAGAGTATCTCAAAATAAAATTGCCTTTCCAATTAATATCCTCTTTGAAGCTTGCATTAGTAACAGAAATCGTTATAAGTGTTTAAGTTAAAGCGTAAGGTCATTTCTGTCTAGATTGCAACTATCTGTCATTTGGAAAATTTTCAATTAAAGCACAACATATTTGCAGGTACATGACACATAACTACACATTAGCAACAAGACTTTTACACTTCTGCAATTATTTGAATAGAAGATTCTTAAATACAAGATTTTACTTATAGTTTATAAAGCATTCTAAGATCACTGATTACACACATTTCAGAGTATGTGATATTTGTAAGCATTAATATGTATTTCAGAGGCAGCAATCTATTAAAGACAGTAAAGAAACATCCCTGTAACCATAAAATAAAGGTGACTGTGAGAAGCCTACTGGCTCCTAAGCTTCAAAACAGGCTTCTGTATCCACAAAGGGGATAAATTAAAAGCCTATTAATTAATCTGTTCCCTTGCATAATTAAATTATTTTGAAAACTGAAGGTCAAAATTTCATAAGCATTTTTAAGATAGTTCCTTAAGTGGAAAGCTACAATGGTAGCATTCAGAATTTTCGAGGAGAATGGGATATTACACTTTGGAAATAGCAAATTCAGTATTTTCATTGAGCGGAATTTAAGTAGCAGTGCATTATAACAGGAGCAGAGGTAGTAGATTGTGTGTGATGGTAGGTAGTAGATGCAGGAGAAAGTGATTATCCTCTTCCATTCAGGAAGAATACTGCACTCACTTTTTGAATCTCTCAAAACAAGAGAGAAACAAACTGAGGCAAGCAGTGGGCCACCCAAATGTGGAGGGACCTGGACTGCTTGCTCTGTGTGGAGAGGCTGAGGGAACTCGGTTTGCAGTTTGGAAATACAAAAGCATCAGGCAGAACATAATAGCAGCCTTGCAGAACTGATGAGAGATGAGAGTATTACCAAGACAGAGGTAGGCTCTTCACAATGTTGCAGAGTGAGAGGATGATGGATAAGAAGTGCAAGCTGGCACTAGAGGCTTAGATGGAATATTATGCAAAAAGTATTACAGCAGTAGTAAAAAAGGAAACCTACAGATGATACGCTGTCTCAATCTTTGGATAGCAAGCCCTGAGCAGCCATGTTGGACCTTACACCTGACCTAGCACCGGTCAGTAGTTTGGATTAGATTATCTCCTGAGGTTCCCAACCACTTGAATTTTTTAATGGTGCTCATTTTTTCTTTTCCTGTGGCAATGCTGTACTAATGAGAAAAGGAGGTAGAGAATTACAGTAACAGTGTTCCCTTTCTGAAAATTCCATGCTTTTTTTGAATTGCTACTTTATGAAAAATAAAAAAAAAAATCATATTTACTTTAATCTGATGAGACACTTCCCTAGTGTTTTCCATGAGCAAGTTTTTAACAGGTTTTAATAGCACAAAAAGAGACAAATCAGATATAAGACTGGACAAGACAGAAAGAGACTGAGAGAGGAGTAGCTTTGAGACAAGCAAATAAAAATGGAAATTTTCAAAAAAAAAAAAAAAAAAAAAAAAGAAAAAGAAACACAAATAGAACAAGTATCTTCAAAGCACAAAGACATTAAAAGTAATGACCTTCTCATTCACAAAATGAATCAACTCTCGGAGCCAAAACACAGTCCCAATTCACAATGAAAAAATAACATTTACTGCTAGCCAAAATACTGCAAATCTCTTCCCTACAGCATCCATACTGCACTCACACATACTGTTTACGGGCTGGTTCGGCCCAGTTCTGTGACTAGAGGGACGGAGGGATTTCACAAAATCTGCGGCTCTGGAAAAAGGGAACAGGGGACCCCAAAATAATTAAAACCAGCAGCAACGATCTGAGGAGAAACAAACTAATTTACTAAATATAGTATCAGAATGCAAGATAACACACCATAATACAATATAATCAGAATTGAAGCTAATAAATCTAATATATTCTAGTATAAGGTGGATAGGCCTCACCATAATGCTGAGGTGAGATGCGCAGTCCAGTTGAGCAGCAGCGAGACGAAAGAAGAGAGCCGACAAAGAAGAGCAGACAAAAAAAGAGCACATCAGGTGACCTTGCCGGAAGTTATATCTTCTCTCTATGACCACAAAGTCCCCTGGGGAGCGTAGTTCTTCTTTTCTTCCAGGCAGGTACCCAGAACTTGAGCATTAACAGTTAAACTCCCAGTGCCCCACACGATGTTATGATGTGGAATACCAAGAACCAAAAATCACAAAACCATGACAGAGATGCATGTGTAGTACTTTCAGCTTTACTATTTGTAATCAGTTTATGAGCTGGTTCAGCCCATAACTCCCAGTGTTTTACATGATGTTATGATGTCAAATACATATAACAAAAATCACAAAACCATTATACCATTTCAGCGTATGAAAAATGCTGTGAAGTCTTGGATATTGACCATACTGTATATGTCCAATATATAATGATATCATTAACAAAAAAAAAAAAGAAAAAAAATCAGCCTCTTGAAACTATGCTGTCAAAACATTCAGTCATCACCTCAGAAGACTCCATGAATATTAAGAGGTCTGCTTGCTGAAGCCAACAAAGTAATCAACCAGGGTGAAGATGGACAGTTCTGTAATCCAAAAATAATACCTGCTAATAAGTACACTAGTATACTTCACAGGAAAAAAAAAAAAAAAAACCAACAAAAAACAACCTACGCTTGTTTAAGGAAAGAAAACTTGTTTGCAAAATTATAAAGTAGTAGATTGAAAAATTACCTCCTTTAAGCCTTTTGGTTTTATTAAAATTAATTTTATATTTACAAACAGAAGTAAGCTGAAATGTAAATAGTTATTTAAGTTGTATGTTTAACGTCTCCTTCTCTGATTGGTTGATCCTAATTTTAAAGGATGTGGGATAGAATCCTCTTGCATTACTTTCTTAAGAAAGCTTATTAAGAGACGCAGAACCATCTCAAGAGTTGTAAAGAAATGTCACCACGTACTTGACTTAAACACGAGCAAAAATGCTGGGCTGTGTTTTACTGCAGAAAAAAAAAAAGCCTTTCAACTTCAAATTGAAAAACTACTGTATAGTAACATTCTGTAGATTGCTATAAACCTCAAGCACTTACAGATCACTACAAGTCATCTTGAACTTTTCCATCATCTGCTCAGAGACACGACACAGCATATATCTCATGGTTTTATTCCCTAGGAAGAAGTAATCCAAAAACAGGGGTGAAAATGAATTTAATGCAGGTCCATGTTAAATTCGTGTGAACACCTCCATGAAGAACTTTGTTAGTCTTCAGTGAGCTGAGCTTGACACGTGTACAAAGCAAATTAATTTTCAATAATAGTATCTATACAGAGAGAGATAATAGTGCATAACTGTGTAACTAATCCATCTTAAAAGCTAATTAGGATCATTTTTATGAACGCCCTACGTAGAGCACAGACACACAATAATACATTTACGCGTAACCATTGGCATAACTTCAAGAGTTTTACAGATGCAATTACTGAAATACTGCATGCATATACACACTAAACCTATTAACTGAGTATGTATTCATCAGCTCACAGTCACAGCTTTCAGTATCTAATGGCAATCTCCTAATAACGACATTTAATTACTGTATGGTCCTCTTCCTACCTGGAAGCTCCAAAGACTCAGTGAGTGCAGGGGTATGTTTGTACACACATTAACATATGCACATAACCGTAAATGCAAAAGGAAGCAGAATAAGGAAACAGAAATAACATTCTCCAAGTCTAATATCAACAGTAAATCTACTGAAATACTTTGGTTTGAAAGTGCTAAAATTAAGTTATGAATAGTAAATACATAAAATCAGGGCAATCTTCCACTATAGTCAACTCAGCACGCCATAACAGCAAGTTTTGCTGACATACTGTTTTTCATTTAGCAGCATATCCAAAGTGAATAATTATTCTTAGGAATTGCAACTCATTTATTTATGACTTTTTAAAAAAATGTTATATCATATACTAAACATTTTCATAGATTACAAGTACACATATGAAGAGGTTTTTTTTGAAAGCTATCATAATATTTCGCTTTTTTTCTAAAGTATTTAATTTAGAACAATGTTTAGATTCATTTTTTCTAATTAAAACGTAATGCTAAAAACAATGCATGTAACTGGCCTACCTGTTATGTAACTTCCCTGTTAATGGAATGTTTAATTAATAGCTTTCTTACAGAACTTGAAAATTTTTTGCTTTCTTTTGTTTTAGGTTAGAAATAAGGAAAAAGCCCTTTACAGTGAGGATGGTGAACGAGGTGAGGATGGAACAGGTTGCCTAGAGATACGCTGGGTGCCCCGCTCCACCAACATAAGCTACAAAATCTCTTTCAGGGAGACAACAGTCTGCACACACATGCAAACCAAAACAAACAAACAAACAAATTTCACATTTTGTGCAGAAATTTGTTTTCACATAAACATATGCTTCACCTTTGTGACTTTCATCTCCTAAATATTCAAATAATTACAGAGTAGACTTGCTTGCAGACCCTTCTTTCAGTAAATCTTATTTATAACATTACCTCAACAAAGACAAAGTACTTAACTTGATAACCAAATTTAGCATGGTCAATTCCAGATTAAATAAAAGACATTACACTATAACAATAGGTTGTCAGTGAACGTTTACAGAACAGTTAAAGTAATCATACATTTGTGTCTGTTCCCATGCTGGACTGGTAATCTTAGGTGTTGGTGACCATAAGTGCAATTATTTTGCAATCAAAGGCAATTATCTCAACAGTTATTATCATAAAAGGCTGACAATAAATTTTTAAACACTTCTTACACATTTAACTAGAATCAATAGCTTATGACTTTAAGTTGAAAAATTACAACAGCTAAAAATGCATGTGTCATCCTGAGAGTGAAAGAATAATAAAAGATTGGTCTTATGAAGGCAAGTACTTGCCTTCATATTATGCTCCAGATCAATGGATGGCCAAAGACAAACCTTTTTCTAAATTGAGGTAAAAGAATCATAAATCTGGATCTTTTCTTGACTAAAAGCACATGTTTGAGATACTGCTAATCAGCCCCTCTGCATCATACTCTGACTTCAGACAAGTCAGACTTTCTTACATTTATACTTTTAGTAGTATCTTTAGCAAACTGTATAAACAAGCATTCAAAAACCATGTTCTTAAATAGGCACACAAGTTTCTTTCCCTACTTTCTTCAGATTAGCATTCCACTGCACAACTTCCATGTGGACCAATTTCTACATGGTAATGGCAATCTGCCTTTCCACAATGATGACCAAACAAAAATCCAGTACAGCATCTACAAAACAGACTCAACGGCTTGTTCTGGTTAGATGAGATATGCAGCATGGTTCTTCCACACAACCAGGTAGAGGACAGTTGGTTCAACTCACTAACATTGACATACATATATATTTATACATATATAAAACAAGTGATGTACAAAGCAATTGCTCAGCACTTACCAACCCATGCCCAGCTTTTCCCCAAGCAGTAGCTGCTCCCCTGGCCAACTTCCCACTGCTTTTCAAGTTTTTTTTAATCCACATGATAACATACGATATGGAATATTATTTTGTCCATTTCAGGTCATCTCTCCTGGTTCTGTCCCCTCCCGGTTTCCTTTGTCTCTTTAGTTCCCTTCATTAGCTGGTCAGTAACAGAAGCTAAGAAACTGAAAGTTCCTTCACTCTGTACAACACTGCTAAGCAACAACTAAAGCCAAAACAAAGTACCATACAAGACAGTATGAAGAAAAAAATCAACTCTGACCCAGCTGAAACCAAGACACACGTTTTATAAGAGTAAGTGAATTTCCATTTAGGATTGATTGACATTATAAAAAAATATGTATTCAGTGCAATATTTGGACAAGTCATGCAAGCATTGCCAAAAGTGTTCATTACTACTTGCCTGAGATGCTGATTACAATCAGAGCACATTAGTTCAAAACTGTAACACCTCTCAGCAAAGTGTTAAAGTCTCAATTTTTAATATAAAGCATGTATTATACTGAAGGAGATTACAGTGTAGCAGTAGGTTACTGGAATACAAAATTACCAGCTAATGAATGTCCAAGAAGAAATTTGCCTGGAAACGTAACATTTACCTTATCTCATTTAGGTTAAACCATCTTCTTGCATGCTGTAAGCATCAGTGCTCTGATGATGAATTTTTGTGGCCCTCCACTGAACTCACTCCAATATGCCTACTATCTTACTTTTCCCAGAGAGCCCCAAATTGCACACAAGAGTGCAGGTACAAGTGCCAAGCAGAGGGGAAGTATCACTTTCTTAACTTGCTACCTACAACCTAAGAATGCCTAAAATGATAGCAATGCTTCAAAGTACTAAAAGAAACATTCCAAAACAATATTAAAAAGCACTCTCTGACAAGCTTTTAGACAGTTTGCATGAAGATTCAAATTCTCCTCTTCAATGGAATGTCTTGCAAAAAACAAGGGTTCTTCCTATTTCCTGATCACAGGAGAAACAAGGGTTC